>NW_009258952.1:5489948-5580406 GCF_000687185.1 Egretta garzetta | reverse complement strand
ATGTTATCCAGCCTAAGTGTGTTTTCCCCTTCTGTTGACTACACTTTAATTTTTTGAACTAAGAGGATTCACTTAACTCTCCAACTCTTATGTACAAGCATTTTCTGAAAGCACTTCCATAATTTATAATATCTAAGAGAGACATGGATCCTACCTTTCCAGTGGTTAACCTGAACCTCTTGTATGAACTGGGAATAAAGAATTGCATCTATATCGCAGAAGCAGTCAATGCTGGAAGTCTTCAATAAATGCTTTCTATGGATCATCACAGACTGGTATAGCCGCAACAAAATATCAATTTTTCAAAATAGAATGCAGTTCCTATTATCTGTGGCAGAATACACCTCAGGTTTTCACTTCTTTCAAATATCAGTAATTTGTTCTACAAGATGCCTATATCTCTTTTATTTTTCCTTAGTGAATTACCCATGCAGTTGCCCTAAAATCATGAACCAGAACTTTTGGTATATTAAATTATATTTTTATCAGGTTAGGAAAAAAAAACCTCATTAAAAACTATAATTATTAAAATGTATGTTATATAGTGCAACTAAACTATATATATAATTTTAAAATGAAAGAAAGCATTATCTTGAAAATGGTTGCATATTTAATTGAGTAAAAATGATGGTTAAATACCTGAATTTGTAAAATATGGAAAAATATAGTTTCTTTTTAAATTAGTCAGTTTAAACAAACATAATTCAGGAAAGAAGGAAAAGGCCAAAATAGCCTAATGAAATTACTTTAAGTACAGTATTGCACATTTTAGCTAGTCGTTAAAACTTGCTGACTCTTGACTTGGTTTCCCCAAGTCCTGGACATTCCTGTCCAAACTGAAGGTTGGCAGTCATGTCAAAGTCATTCAGACATTGTGTTCCACTGACTAAGATTAAATTCTGCATGCTTATTAGATGGAATAGATAGGGGTATTTATTTGAAATATATTTTCTATTTCATATTTAGTAGATATGAAACCATGACCAGACCCTCAGTAATAATATTCTATTTTAGTCTAAGCAAATATAATTAAATATTTCATTTTTCCAAACATTACTTAGTAATAGAGTTAATATCTACCAGTAAGGAAGGTGCAATACTTAGAATGTTTTTTCATATGGATCTACTGGGGCAAATAAATGATGTCTGGTGGCCAAAAGAAAAACTAGATTGTGAAAAAGATTTGCCAATAAAAAGAAATGTAAAGTCATAGCAAACATGAAAGGATGTCATATTATTTGTATACTGCTTGCATTTTCCTGCTCAGAAAAAGTAGATTTTATTAAAATTCACTAAGATATGTATCATACAGTTCTTCAATTAGCTGAAATTATGCCAAATTTACATTTAAATATGAATTCCAAATATTCTGCCTTGTATTTTTAACACAGAAAGCTCCCTAAAAGCAAAAGAAAAACAGGCCCAACAAAAATTTGAGCGACAGAATCTGAGCTACAGGAAAACTATATTACGCTTACCATTCAAGAAGTTTGCAGGTGATTTCTCTCTGAAGCAACACATATATAAAGAACACAAAGATATGACTATCTGAATCCTTATCTGATGCTTATATCAGTAAGTTCTTGTGACGTGTGAAGCCACCAGTTGTGTCATCTGGTGGCTTGCTCTTTGTAGACAGACGCTTATTTAAAAGAGGTGGCCATGCATTGCTCAGTGTGGGAGGAGCATCCATACTCATCAAGTGATCCTTGAAACTTTCTTTTTTTAATACATCTGATCCAACCCCATCAATTTTCATCTCTGGCTGCAAATGTACCTTCTGTACCAGAAGTTTTTTTCTAATGCAATATCTCAGAGTAGTTTCAGTTTTGTTAGGTAGTCACTGGAGGGTACTTGTTTACCTATTTGTGTGAACTAATTGCTTTTAATGGAAAATCTAAACAGGACAGAAGAGGAATACTGTCTACTTATGAAGACTCACTTTACTAATAAATGTTTCAAAAATTAGAATTACCATATAAAAAGTAGCAAACTGTGATCCATGCCTAA
Source organism: Egretta garzetta (assembly GCF_000687185.1). Taxonomy (NCBI): domain Eukaryota; kingdom Metazoa; phylum Chordata; class Aves; order Pelecaniformes; family Ardeidae; genus Egretta; species Egretta garzetta. Next base: position 5,578,396 of record NW_009258952.1, on the reverse strand, counting down.
TGCAATATGGGGCAGCATAAGAGTTGCATGTGCTTTCTTTTTGAAAAAGAAATTATACTTTATTTTCTGCACTTTATTTTCAAAGTGCCACAAAATTGCTCAGTTCATTTGAACTAATTCTCAGATGACTCCTTGGCCTCATCTGCATTAGGCTGAAAGTCAGACTGCATGGTTCTCTGATGCTGGAACAGTTACTGTGGCCAGCATTTTGATACAGAGCAATGTTTCCTTGTGCTAGCACGTATCAATCAGGTTGTCTTACCACATATACTAAAATGCATAATTGTGCAATCTGGGGAAAGCAGCTCATATCTTCCAAACAGTATCACCAATTGAAGCTCTGTGTGATTTCATCTTCTTGCTTTAGAATCTATGAGCCTTACTGATTCCCAAACAAGGGATTCAATATGTGGTTGAGAGGCACATTTTCAGGCTTTTCTATTGTTTTGATCACATAGAAGCTGGACGATACCAAGATATTTAGAATAAAATACTTATTCTAACTTAGATAAAGTTTTATCTAAATTTATTTTTAGATAAAGAAATTTAGACAAGCTGTCCTAAATTGACATTTGACAAGGATAGAGCTTCTGATTCTTGCAGTTTATCTTTCCCCAGCCTGTTGAAACCCACCGAGGGTTGTAACTCAGCCATGCCAGCTCTGTAGGTGACCAGGATAGCTTAGTGACTCAAGGAGACAGATGAAGAACAGCTTTTCTAACCTCTCAACAATCAGGCAACTTAGACATTTCTCCCTATAAAATTTTTCTACCATCACTACATAATTCTATTTATCTGTCTCTTCAGATATGGCATCTCTATCTCAGTAAATACGAAGTAGAGGTGCACATGGGATATGGAGTCTCTGTCTCAGTAAATGCAAAGTAGGTGCACACACAAAAATAGTCTAAATGATACTTGAAGCTTTACAACACAACATGATTATCTTTACAAAACATGGAACCTGGGTGTTCCAAGAGTGAACCAAGAGTGGTCTTGATAGACTTTATGGACTTACCAGTGTTCTTTGAGTAATTTTCCAGGGCCGCCGCATGGTGCTTGAACCATGAAATGCTTTGTGTTCGCAGAGTCTTGTTACATCAGGTAACTAAGATGATACTAGATTCATGAATATGGACATGGTTGGAATTTTGTGGATATTGAATAGTGGTTCTCAGTCAGAAAACCTAATTTTCTCAAAATCAAAAGTTCAAATCACTATGAAGTTTTCTGTGGGGAAACTTCAAAATTAATAAATTTTAAAAAAGGATTTCTGCAGTCACTAAATTCATTCATCTGATAACCCGAGCAGTCACACCTCAGGTGAACAAATTCTACCTTATAAAAGCTTCTCCAATACCTTACTGCTTTCACAGTTAGGAATGTTTCTGTAATTTCCAAACTAAATTTATTAATAATCTAGGCATGACCATTTTCTCTTGGTTTAACACTGTCTTCTGTTTCAAGCTATTCCTCCCTCAGCATGGTATATATCCTTCTGATTTACTTTGAAGAGGGCATTGGTAGCCCTTTTATAGCCTTGATCTTGTCAGACTAAGCAAACCAAACTATTCTTTCATCTTCCCAAAAATCCTAACAGCCGTTTGGGACCTGTTCCTGTTTGTTCTTACCGTTTACAAATAGCAATCTGAAGGTTTTTTTTCTATTCTGTAAATATTAAAACTGGCAGCTACACAAGTAGCACTTTCAAGAATTCCTGGTGTACACTAGGACTTAATTTCAGAATATTTAATGGGACTAATGAACTCATTGTAGCCCTTTCTGCTGCCCTGAGAGTGAAGTCATGCTTTTGACGACTCAAACATAAACTAACGGTGCTTCACAGACATCTCCTTCTCTCATTTCTTGATGGTTAGATTGCATTTTTCTTCTTGTGTCCTTCCAGGGGTAGGCATTTACAAATCAAGCATGAGGGCTGAGACCCACTAGGACCTGTCGCGGATGGAGTGAGAGGGAGGCAAAAATAATGTGGTTTATTGGTGTAAAACAGTGAGTTAACAAAGTTCAGTGGTAACTGCGACAATAGTTTGAGATTCGATGGCAAGGTACACTTTGTTATTTACTGCACAGAGGACAGGGTCAGACAAAACTGTCAGGGGGCCCCTCCTGTTGAGTCATGAGTTTCAGAAAAGATCCCCTTGCTTTCTAAACTCCCTCAGAGAGGAGTCTAGGTGCGGCTGGATCCAGTCCTAGTCCCAGACTTTGTCCACGGTTTATGTGTAAAGGATTATATATGCGCAATTAATCCTTTATGTCACTTAGCTAAGATTTCCAAGTTAGCATGCTGTTTGTCACTTACCGAGAATCTGTTGTGGTAAGGAATCTCTCAACCTCGAGGAGTAACCTTGAGAGGCGTCCCTGCTCAAGGGGAGATCCTGGCATGCAGCCCGCTGCCGTGCAGGAGAGCTCCAAGGGCTCTTGGGCTGCTCACTATTGATGGGGGTAAGATAATTGGCTCATAGTCATATTTGCATCCTGGCCACTGTGCTTAGGTGGGCACATTCCACAATAGCCCTTGGCTATTGCATTGTTATCTGTCTCCCCCCACACCCAGTGGGTGCATCCTTCACGACCAGACACATCTATCAGATGCATCTTATCACCAGGGCCACAGGTGGTTATCACTTGAAAGAGGTCAAAGGAGGGGGAGTCAGAGATGAGGGGGGAGCACACCGCCACAGGACCCATGCTTCAAGAATATTTAGGTCTCTTAACTCCTAGATACTCCATTTAAGGAAAAAGCAAGAAAGACACAGTATAATATGATGAAGAAAGACCTCCAGGATGTAACTGTGTCAGCCAGAGGAGTGCCTAGGCTGCATACAGTGTGGAAATAAACTCTGCAGCATCCTTTATAGACTTCATCACCTAAGTATTGAAAGCCTTTTTTCATATTTAAAAGTCACAAAGTACCAAATTAAAAATAGGCCCTGATCAAATTAATGTGAATTAGATGTTTAAATACTACAAGGATCTGAACCTAACTCATTTATCTGTTTTAATGATTCATTTTTTAAGACTGACACTAAAGGATTAGGAAGACTACCTGTGAAAAATTTATTCTGTTACAGGGCTGATACAAGTCAGAGAGAATTTGGGGAGGAACTGGCAGTACTCCATAAGTCCTGTGGTAACTGGTGATAATACATACAGAGAAAAGCAGAAAAGGACAGCAAAGTACACCATATCAGAAAAAAATATTAGACGGTATTACAGAATCAAAAGCAGTAGAGAAAGCAAAAAAAATGAAAGTTAAAAAAAAGAAATATAAATGCAAAGATATTTTAGTGAAAATACCTTCCATAGAATGGAGAAAGGGTGAAGGACTAGAAGTGGTAAAGTAAAAGTAAAGATTTTAGATATCAAATCTAATGAGTACAGAGCTGCAATTAATTTAAAAAACAAAAAAGTAAAAAGGTGATAAATGGAGAAGTAGGAGATATGGTGGTGCTGTGAGGAAGGGAGAGTGGAGAGTAGCTGAGAAACTAGTAAAATACTATTCAAGTGTGTTCTTTCTCAAAGGCAAGTTCTGCTTTACTAAGATTCTTTATAAAGTGAAAATGAGAAAACATATGCATAGCTCATGCCTGATGTCAAAACATACCAGGTACTCAGCACTGTAAAAGGTGAAACCATTTTGCAGACTCATATTTAGAAGATTTTAATCAGAAATATTGTCCAAATACATCCAGATGAATACACCCTGAATAATTTGTTGATTTTTCTTCAACATTGTCTCTGCCCAATGACTCCATTTCTGTTCTCTGGAACAGAGATACTGCACTAGATTTCAAAGCAAGGAGCAAGATTAAAGTTGCTAAAACAATGTAGAATGTGTATCTAAAGATAAAACCTGTATTAAGTCCAAGCTTAGCGTTTGCACTGTGCTATCTTCTCAATGAATGAGTGGCTTTCATGAAAAGAAAGATTTTTTTTCATATATCATTTCATTATCACTTCATTTAATTAAACCAGAAAAGTTAATGTCACACTGCAAACAATGCATTACACCCTTGTTTCTTGGATAGATATTTAGTTTTACTTAGTGAAAATTCTGATAACTACGGATACAGCTGACTTCAGTGTGGGATGACAGTATGCAGTATTATACAGTATAGTTAAGGCATTAGTATGTAATTTAAAGAATTGTAACACTTTGACAGAACTACTTCAGTGCAAGCCCTTATGAATCACCTCATCTATTCTTGCAAACCCAGGAAATATACTTCAAACAACTTCAAAATCCTTCATTTCTTCTCCACTGTAATTTCTGGCATACATTAGAAGAACATCAGAATTTTTCCAGTAATATGCTGGCTGTACCAGTCTTTGAGTTACTGGTTCAGCACGAAGAACATTAGACCACTTTGCAGCTGCCCTGGGAAAGAGAGATGGCATTGAGCCACTTCTTTGCTAGCATAGGATTCTCAAATACAGGATACATAAAAGCTAGGTCAGCTCTATTTGTGCAGTTTCACAAAACCAGAAAGCCATAATGCGATGCCTTCAACAGACAATGTGTCCCTTTGATTTCAGTACTAAAGAGATTAAAGCAGCTAGGTAGGACTCATTCCTCAGTTCTGTAATTGTCTTAGCACTTGACAAATAGTTGAATTTTTCAAATATCCTACATTCAGTGCTAAACAAATATGAACTATTGTGAATGTCTTTTCCTCTTAAGACTAACCAGCTCATAGGCCTTCCCTGAGTATATTATAGTTAGCCTCAAACAGATTCTGTACTTATACTCAGGAATTAAAAATAGCAATCAACGTATTTTATCTGGTCTTCTTTACAAATGTGCTCAGTTTGATGTAAGAACATACAGAAACTTATATGTCAAAATATATGGATGCATTAATCTGGATGAAATATGATGTGAAAATATAACTTCAGAAAAGCTTCAGTTATACTTTATCTTAAGATAAAGAAGGAGGTGCTAGTTCCAGTATTATTAGCCACTATGTTTGTTGTTATAAAAACCTATAGATTTTATGGGAATGCTCATAATGGAAAAAGCATGTATTAAGCTTAAGTAATTATTTAATAAATATTTATTAAAACTCCACAGATTTTGCCAACAGTCACTGTTGTATTTGCTGGAAAAACTAGTAGGTCCTGTTATTCTGCATCCCAGTAGTCATTTTCGCTGAAATGACACTGGATTTTTACATAAAATAGTTTACTGAAATAACTATGAAAAATATTTTTCATTTTATGAGAAACTCCATGGGATAACCTGTGAATTACACAAAACTAGTAGGGAGTTAAGTTTCTGTCTTTCACAAGTTTGAAGAGGATTGAGTTTGTATGTATAATTCCAGATATTTCTACAATAAGAAAAAATAGCCCAAACATTATGTCAGGGAAGAAGGGGAGGGAAGAAAGAGGGAGGAGAAGGGCTGGGAGGCTAAGGGAGAGGGAGGCAGGCAAAAGGCAGGACAGAAAGGGAGGCAGGTAGGGGGGAAAGAAAGGAGAATTCTTGGCCATTACTGTTTCTATACTGTCTCTTCCTCTTTGGTAATAAACAAATTGATTGGTATTTACATATCATTATTTATAAATAGTCCAACTGGATTGACCTATTGGGGTATTTTTGCATCCACGACAGTAGCCAATTTACTTTATTTCCTATTAGGACGTTTCAAGGATCCCCACAGCAGTAAATACTTCCTTAAAATGTGGTTCCTAACTCTCTTAGACCCTCTGAAATGATTTACCCTTTTACAACATTTGTCAGCTTTGCCCACTGCATTAAACTTCCAAATGTGTGTTTGGAGTGGCCATAGTGGTTACATTACTTATATAGAGCACCAAATAGGATGACAGCCATGTGCCAATCAGTTAGGTTGCCTATGAAGTCATAAGATAGCTGTATGCTTGTGTCTCATAACAGGCAATACCACATCCGTTAATATGATTCATTCTGTTTATGAGAGTCATAAGGCATTAAAAAAATAGTTGCTTCCCTAAAAGTATTGTTAAAACTGCACCAAGATAATCAGTCACTCCAGCCAAAAATATCTTGCCATGAAAAATGAAAATACAACTGAGAGCTGCTGAAAAATAGGAATGTGTTAGAAAGATTTGTAGGATGTTTATGTCTAAAAGAGTCTTGGATGTACAAGCTGGAAGTCTGAAAATGCTGCGAGCCTTTCAACAGGCTCATGGTAACCGAGACATCAGATGATGGAAAAGTGGGCTGTATGACTTCTGCATCAGAGCTAGGTCATGCCTTGCCTGTGTCAGAAGCTTGCTAAAAGACTTGAAATACTGCCTGCAGCTGCCACCTCTGTATACCCTAGCCTAGGCTGGATAAGGATCTCCGTGGTTTAAATATTTACACTGGGTCCCTTTTTTGTGTTTATAATGTTAATAGAAACCTTATTACAAGGATTGTGTTAGGACTGTAAATATTAGCTTGGATATTAATAGCGTTCTTGCAAACATGGTAAACTATGACTTTGTTTACTTCCCTATTCAGTCTAAATTAAAAAAATATATTGTTGGAAACAACACAAGAAGCAGATTGCAGCTGGTGAAGCGTTCAGTATATACACACGTTTTGGGTTTGCGCTTCTTTAATGACATGAGAGAAAACCTGACCTAAACTCCTCCTCTGGGAAGGTTTACAAGGCACCAGGCCTGCTGGTGACGGATAGAGTTCAGCTATCTCAAAGGGGGAAAAGGATTCTCCCTCATGAGTTGGCAGGGCTTGTCAAGAAGGCTTTAAACTAGTTTCGAAGGGTGAAGGGGATATAACCAGGTTTACTAGAGAGGAGTCTAGGGGTGGCATGCCAATGTTGGGGGTGAAATCGATAGTCCAGCTCAAGTTCATCTACACCAATGCATCCAGCATGGGCAACAAACAGGAGGAGCTGGAAGCCGTTGTGCAGCAGGATAGCTACGACTTAGTCGCCGTCACAGAAACATGGTGGGTTGCCTCTCATAACTGGAGTGCTGCAATGGATAGCTATAAGCTCTTCAGAAGGGATAAGCAAGGAAGGAGAGGCGGTGGGGTGGCTCTGTATGTTGGGGAATTGCAACTGTACAGAGCTCAACGACTGTGATGATAAGGTTGAGGGGGAAGGCCAACAAAGCAGATAGCCTGATGGGAGTCTGTTATAGACCACCCAAGCAGGATGAAGAGGTAGACAAAGCATTCTACAAGTGGCTGGTAGAAGTCTCACAGTTGCTAGCCCTTTTTCTCATGGAGGACTTCAGCTTACCGGATGTCTGCTGGAAATAAAACACAGCAGAGAAGAAACAGTCTAGGAGGTTCCTGGAGTGTGTGGAAGACAACTTTCTGACACGGCTGGTAAGTGAGCCTACCAGGGTTGTTGCCTCACTTGACCTGCTATTTACAGAGAACTGGTGGGAAACATGGTGGTCAGAGGCTGTCTTGGGCTTAGTGACCATGAAATGATAGAGCTCTCGATTCTCGGCGAAGTAAGGAAGGGATCAGCAAAACCACTACCATGGACTTCTGGAGGGCAGCCTTTGGCCTGTTCAGGACACTGGTTGAGAGAGTCCCTTGGGAGGCATCCTGAAGGGCAAAGGGGTCCAGGAAGGCTGGGCATTCTTCAAGAAGGAAATCTTAAAGGTGCAGGAGCAGGCTGTCCCCACATGCCATAAAAGCTCTTGGTGGGGAAGATGACTGGCCTGGCTGAACAGGGATCTTCTGCTGGAACTCAGGAAAAAAAGGAGAGTTTACCACTTTTAGAAGAAGGGGCAAGGAACTCAAGAAGAGTACAGGAATCTCGTTAGGTCATGCAGAGAGAAAATTAGAAAGGCAAAGGCTCAGCTAGAACTCAACCTGACCACTGTTGTAAGAAATAACAAAAAATGTTTTTGCAAATACATTAACAACAAGAGAGTCAAGGAGAATCTCCATCATTTATTGGATGGCGGGGGGAACATTTCCACCAAGGATGAGGAAAAGTCTGAGGTACTTAATGCCTTCTTTGCCTCAGTCTTTAATAGCCCAACGAGTTATCCATAGGGTACTCAGCCCCCCAAGCTGTAAGACAGGGATGGTGAGTGGAATAAACCCCACATAATCCAGGATGAAGCAGTTAACGACCTGGACATCCACAAATCTATGGGGCCAGATGGGATCCATGGGAGAGTACTGAGGGAGCTGGCAGAGAAGCTTGCCAAGCCACTCTCCATCATTTATCAGCTGTCCTGGTTAACAGGGGAGGTCCCAGATGACTGGAGGCTTGCCAGTGTGATGCCCATCTACAAGAAGGGCTGGAAGGAGGATCCAGGGAACTACAGGCCTGTCAGTTTGAACTCAGTGTCGAGGAAGGTTATTGAGCAGATCATACCGAGTGCGCTCACCAGGCATGTGCAGGACAACCAGGAGATCAGGCCCAGTCAGCATGGGTTCATGAAAGGCAGGTCCTGCTTGACTAACCTGATCTCCTTCTATGACCAGGTGACATGCCTAGTGGATGAGGAAAAGACTGGATGTTATGTACTTGGACTTTTAGTAAAGCTTTTGACACTGTCTTCCACAGCATTCCGCTGGTGGTGGTTCATGGCTTGGACAGGTGTACTCTTTGCTGGGTGAAAAACTGGCTGGTTGCTCAGCCCAGAGAGTTGTGGTCAACAGAGCTAAATCTAGATGGCAGCCAGTCACAAGTGGTGTTCCCCAGGGCTCAGTTCTGTTTAATATCTTTACCAATGATCTGGATGAGGGGATTGAGTACACCCTCAGTAAGTTTGCAGATGACACCAAATTGGGCAGGAGTGTAGATCTGCTCGAGGGTAGGAAGGCTCTACAGAGAGACCTGGACAGGCTGGATCAATGGGCGGAGGCCAATTGTATCAGGTTCAACAGGGCCAAGTGCCGGGTCCTGGCCTTGGGTCACAACAACCCCATGCAATGCTAAAGGGTTGGGGAGGAGTTTTCTATGTAAAACTATTATATTTTTGTTTTCAAGATAAAACCATAACACATTTTTCCACAGTGCATTACATTCCCATGGCTGGTTTAGGCTTATGAAACTGAAAGTCCTGTGCAGGTTTACAACTTTTCCATGGGTTCACAATGTCACTGTGACCTGGACAGCACATTAAAACCTGAACTCTTCTAAACATCAGAACTTTAAACGGGCTACCTAAGATAGCAAAACTGATCTGCTGGTCTGGACACATGCCTGTCATTGAAGGGATCTAAGTTCAGTCGTCTGCTCTTCCAGAGACTCCCCAGGGTGATGAACACACATCATTCAGAGCCTCCAAGCTCCAAGGGCTTTTAAAATTGCCAGTTTTCTCTTGCTAATCCTAGAGTATGGCACTGGCATATCACAAGATCGTCAAGACTCCTAGACCTGAAATATTTAACCCCAGGGGAATTTTCAACATCTCTCACCTGTGATTGATGTCCCCAACTTGCCAATTTTTCGGGGTGCTTCTTCAGAGTGTATGTTGTGACTCCTGGCTACACAATGATTTTGGTTGGTATCTCTTAGGATCAGGAATACTGTCTCCCTCAGGTACATAAGTCCATCAAATAGAAAGCTAGTTTTTCCAAAAAGAACTGGTTGCAGAAGATTCTGCAAATGCTTTTTTCCTTCCACACTCTTTTAACTGTGCCATGTTGGCCTGAGAGTGAACTGCCATTGCCTGCATGAGAAACTTTTAGCTTGCCTGTGGTGTTGTCATAATATATTGTCTTCTTATTCTTCTCCAGAGGTCCTTGTGCCTTTTTACACATTAGTAGAACCACAGAATGGTGTGGATTGGAAGGGACCTTTTAAAGATCATCTAGTCCAACCCACCTGCCATGGACAGGGATGTCTTTCACCAGATCAAGTTTCTCAAGGCCCTGTCCAACTTGACCTTGAATATTTCCAGCGATGGGGCATCCACAACTTTTCTGGGCAACCTGTTCCAATGTATCACCACTCTCACAGTAAAAAATTTCCTCCTTATATGCAATCTAAATCTACCCTCTTTCAGTTTAAAACCATTGCGCCTTGTCCTTGTACAGACCTTGGTAAAAAGTCTCTCTACTCAGGCATGATTTGCCTTTGATGAAGCCATGTTGGCTACCTCTAATCACCTCCCTGTCTTCCACATGTTTCGACATGTCTTTCAGGAGGTTCTGTTCCATGATCTTACCAGGCACTGAGGTAGGGCTGACTCGTGAGTCTTCCTTTCTACCATTTTCAAAAATGGCTGTGATGCTTCCCTTTTCCCAGTCACTGGGGACTTCGCCTGACTGCCATGACTTTTCAAATATGATTGAGAGCAGCTTGGCAACTATATCAACATCTTCTCTCAGGACTCTGGGTTGTATCTCATCAGGTCATAGAATGTTTTGGGTTGGAAGGGACCCCTAGAGGTCATCTAGTCCAACCTCATGGACTTATGTATGTTCAGGTTCCTCAGGTGGTCTTGAACCTGATTTTCTCCTACAATGGGAGGGATTTCGTTGCCCCTGTCCCTGCCTTGAGGTTCAGGAGCTTGAAGGATGTAGGAAGAGAGATCATCCTTGGAAACTGAGGCAAAAAAATTTGTTGATTTTCTCAGCCTTCTCCATGTTGTTTGTCACCAGTTCTGTCTTATTTATCATTTATCATTTTCTTTAATCTTAATTTTTTGTCCAATGTACCTGTAGAATCCTTTATTATTCTTTATATCCCTTGCCAAATTCTGCTCACAAATGGCAAAAACTTCAAAGCCCAAATCCATGAGGATGCTTTGCACCTAACAACGCACTGGCTCCAAAGTGAGGTCACTGGAGTTAGGAACAACTTTACGTTCCTATTATTTGGTAGAGCTGGGTCTTTGTCTCATATATTATTCAGTAAACATAATAAAGAATAAACCACAGAACTTTAGCTATTAACTTTTTTATCACTTTTATGTATTGCCTGGAAAAACATTTGAGCATTCAGCATTAGTAGATTCAAAACACAAAGTGGTTGAGAATTTAGTTTTGTGCTACAATGCTTTTCCCACTAGGTATTTTAGGTAATTTTAGCAATTTGAATACTGATTCTGAGGTATTGATGTGGGCAAACGTAACATTCATTATACGTTCTGCAGTAACTTGAAAGTAGCTCTGGCCATTAAATCTCATTTTATTGAAAATTTGAATACAACATAGGACACCATGGTTTGTAATCTTTTGTGCATGTTCTATGATTTAGAAGAGAATGTCTTCTTCCAGTGCTATCAAGCCTGGCATTACTGAGGCTGAACTTTGTAGACTTTGGATGGAAAAATACCACATGTGATTTGCAACTAGGACGAACAGGTATTTGCGCAAGTTGCTGGTGTGTTTAGATAATGGTCATGAACAAATGATTATGAATTCAACTGAAAATGTTTTAGCTGCAGTGACTATGAGATCATGACGTTCACCAACTATCCACTATCACCAACTGTCCACTTACCCACCATCACAAAACTGTCTTGTCTCTTATTATTTGGGTATAAAATATTTATGTGCATTTCTCATGGGTCATATAAGAAATATCATGTAAGTTACATAAGTGCTGCTTTTTTCTCCATACATTCTGGAAAAGTGGTTTGGTTTTTTTTTCCCCTCAATTTGACTTTCTAATGTAAAGCAAAAAGTAGAAAATCTATCCAATAATGGTTTGGTGGTCAACATTATGACCCAGGTTCAACAAAGTGCAAAACTTAACACAGAGTTAAGTAATTTACAGAATCAGGGTAAAAAAGAGCAATTAAAATTAATGAAAAATATGTATTGGGCTAGCAATATGTAAGTATCCAATATATGGTCCTAGCATATATAGGCTCTTTCCAGTGCTGTTAGAATTTTGTAGGCAGTTGGGCCAGTTATGATCATGCATAGATCCTTCTTTTTGGCCATCTGGTGATGCTGACATGCCATCCCTTACCATGACAAGGCGTGATGTACCCAGCTAACAGATCAGCTTTCTGTCTTTGATATGCTCCACAGTGTCTAACACAGGCCAGATTGTTTCCCATATTTTCCTATCATCTCTGCAACACTGCTAGTAGAGCAAAAGCCCTATTGTGCAGATAACCAACTGGTTGTGAATTCCATAGGTATGAGAAGCTCTAAACCATCACACCCTGACCTTCGTCTCCACTGCGGGAAAGGTACTGTGTTGTTGGAGTTACAGCCACCTGAGCAGCCTGCAGATGACTTCTAGTCACTGGCTTTCTAACAACTGTCTTCCACAGATAAGCCTCAGTCTGGTACAACTGTTGTTCTACGATCATAAGAATTCATGTACTCAGAAGTCAGTACTCACAGAGAAAATTTGCATTGGGAAACCCCAAATCAGTAAGGATAAGGTGGAATGCTTTCGTCCTGTGGTTTTCATTCAGCAAGTAAAATACACCTCAGATGCTTCAGTTTCTTGAATCGCCATCATGTCAGCAGTGAAAACTGGGAAATAATCAGTGTGGGTGTATAGAGCACTCCCACTTCAAAATGGAAAATATCCTGGTTTGATCTTCAAAAAATTTTGAATTTTATGATTATAAACAAAATGTTTTCTGAATTTCTTATTATTTCTTTCAAAAAAATTTAACAAATGTAGATGGCAAAATTGAAAAAATATTTTCTATTGTAAGACTAAAATTGGATTTAAATTACCCATTCACAAAAATAGGTATTACTGTTTTACTCCATTTGAAATTGGAAAAAAAATACTTAAATACTTATTTAACAGGAAAAACATGTCTGAAGTAGCTAAATTCATCATTCTATTGTAGATGAGATGCAAAGGGGCTTGGGAAATGTCACTGTTCCCAAACCAAAGAGACCAGGAGTGAATGAAAAGAGAAAATAATGACTCTGTTATGAGCACGAGTGGAAACAGGACACAAGTTTACCCCAGAAACTACAGCAGTGGAAGGCTGCTATCTTCTGCCCCTGATGGGGAGTTGTATTCATGCTTGACTGATCTCTAATTCAAAGTAATCTACAAACATCGAGTAATTCAAATATTGTAGTGAAATGGGGAGCTGTTATTCTCCCTGTAGGCTTTACATATTGCCTGTCAGGGGGCAGAGAGGTGAAAAAACTTGAGTGAGGCCATGGAAGGAAAAAGAGTGTTTCACCTCAGTATTAGCTCTCACTCCAGTGCTCAGACAACTTAGCTATTCTTTTATCAACTTAATTTACTTTTTTTAACATATCTATAAAAAACAAATGGGAAAGCACATGTTGTTTGAGAGTCAGCCTCAAAATGAGAAAAAATGTCACTGCTTTACGCATCTGGTTGCATGTTTTCTCTCTTCTCATATTTATACTTCAAAATATCTGTTTAAATACAGCAAGACTATAATATTTATGTTAGTGCCAGATGTGATGCACTAATGGGTTATGGTGGAATAAGAAAGACACTAAATGTTCCTGTGCTCCTTTTACTATATGTTGTTTTGACACAGCCCATTTGCCATAGACTGACTGTCGTGGTTTAACCCGGCTGGCAACTAAGCACCACGCAGCCGCTTGCTCACTCCCCCCCGCCCTCAGTGGGATGGGGGAGAGAATCGGGAAGGAAAAAAAAAGGTTAGAGCCGTGGGCTGAGATAAAGACAGTTTAATAAGAGAAAATAATAATAATAGTAATAATGAGAATGATAACAGAATATACAGAATATACAAAACGAATGATGCACAATGCAATTGCTCACCACCCGCCGACTGATGCCCAGCCCGTCCCGAGCCGCGATCAGTCCCTGAGCTGCGACCACTCTGCCTGCAACCGACCAACCAACTAACCCCCCCAAGCATGACATCATATGGTATGGAATAGCTCTTTGGTCAGTTTGGGTTAGCTGTCCTAGCTGTGCTGTACTCCCAGCTTGTTATGCACCTGGCCGAGCAGGAGAAGCTCAAAAAGTCCTTGAGTAGTCTCAGCACTACTTGGCAACAGCTGAAAACATCAGTGTGTTATCAACATTCTTGTAGTACTAAATTCAAAACACAGCACTATGCTAGCTACTATGAAGAAAATTAATTCTATCCCAGCCAAAACCAGGACACTGACCTACTGCTTCATGCATGTTTGAGTACAAGTGAGGCAGAGCATACATTGGCAGAGGTAGGAACACGGTGAAAAGATGCTACCCTTTAATCTAGCTTTCTGTTTAGTCCTTACATCTCCTTCTGTGTTTTTGTCTTCATAAGCGTTCCCTCAGAACACTTTATCTTTTTGCAAACCTATGTGTGCATTTTAACGCAGCAAAAGTCATATCCATATTAGGTGCACAAGTAGTGAAGTGCAGGTATGAAACATTTCCATCCAAATGGAACAAAATGGAATATCCATACAAGACCTGTCAAACCTTTAGACACAACTTATGCTGCTGTCAGTGAGAACAGAAAAGCAGAAATACATTTGCTGTCATTCATTTATTGTAATATCCGAGGAACAGAGCTGCTATATCCACACTAAAACTGAGTTTGTAGTATTCACTCTTCCCTTTCTCCCTCCTCCCTATTGTAGAGACGAAGATGGAACACCTTCAAACTGAAGAGAGGGGAGGGAAACAGAATGACAAGAAAGATACAAAATATTACTGAGAATAGTTATCAGGTAAGAGGAGCTTCCTGTATAAAAACTGATTCACTGATTCATAGGGTATTTAGGGTGCCGTCAATAAGATGCCTGCTCCACCCACACAGAGATAGCCAGAGGCAAGTCATCAGCTGCCTGTGAATCTGCATGAGTGGGATGTACTGCCCCAGGTAAGAAAGCCATCCAAAAAACCAGTATGCTAGCGTGGATCTGAGTGCGTGCCTCAGCAGCTGGCCCTCACTGTGCAAATCCACCCTAAATAGATGCATTTACTGTTTTCTTTCCTCCAGGAGAATCTTTCTCAGAAATGCAGATTAAACCTCAGGCCTTATATTTGTGTCCATACCTCCTCTTGCTTCCATAGGCTCTACAAACTGCAATTACAGTTTTATTGGCTGACAGTCTGATTTTATGAAATGCGTTGAGAAAGAAAATATATTTTGAACCACAAATTTATTTTACAGTTGTATCTAGATAAAACCAGATATTACCTCCAACCTAAAGCACTTCAACATCTCCTATGTTTTAATTTTTATAACATTTGCCCTTTTAAACATGCCTGACTTTCAAAATGCCTAAGCAGAATGACTTTCTGTTACTTGATGTCGCTGGATTACCCACAGTGGGGTCTGGTCACAGAATGGTTTACAATGTACCAAATGAACAAAGGCAAGGAGATGCCAAAACTGAAGACCAGTAGACGAAGTTAAGTTCCCCAGTGTAGATACATTAGCTAGTAGAAAGACTTCTCTGTGCTTCCTTAGGGACTTTCCAAGGTAAATTACCTCCTGTCGCTTGGTTAGGATGTAGGACCTTTATAAAAGTTTACTAAAACTATCTTAGACTTTCTGAAGAGGTCAGTTTCTTGTTTCATACATCCTTATTGATACTTCTAATCTATACTGAATAACATGAGAGGAAAATTGTTCTACAGGGTAAAAGTCAAAAAGCACAGTGTCTGCATTCCTGGTACCTTCCCACTGGAGTTACAAAGCAGATTTTCCATATAATATATGTGGGGATTAAGTCTTGGTACTGGTGTTTCTCCTGACAGAGACAAGGCAAGACTGTTGTGAAAATTTGCTAATGTGAAATTGAATTATTTCGCGTATATTCTGTAGCCTACAAGTTGAGTTCCTCCTAGAGAATTGGAAGGAACTGGTTCAGATCCACTCTGAACTGGTGGAAAGAAGCATAATACTGCAGGTTTAGGACTCATATTCTGGGTGAAAGCCCTAAAAACTGAGCCACGGAGAAAAAGGACACATCTGCCAACTTCTTGTGCAGGCTTGGCATTACTAAACATGCTCTAAGGACACGTACCAGATTGAGTCTATGTAGCAAAAGCTAGGTGGATAAAGGTTAGCTTAAGGAGCCTTCCACAGAATCTGGGCTCTTTTTCTACTCCTGTCATTTTTGATGATAGACCCTAGGCTCTTCCAGAATTAGACTGCAGGTTTTTAGGATATCAGTTTTGGGCTGAAGCACTGAAACTAACATTTTAGCATTTAGCCCTTTAGTGGATTGACAAACTTTGGACTTAAACCTTCAGAGTGAAACTGAATATGGATGAAACATAGAACATATATTGCACTTCTGTCCCTTTTAAAGTGTCTTTGAAGTGCTTCAGCCACATAGCAAGAAGAATTTACATTCTCTTCTGGAAGGGCTTCAACAAGGAGCCCAGAGAATACTTGCATCGTAAGTGCCCTCCAGTTTAGCAGGTTGAGACACTCATGAAGTGTGAAATATGGCTTTGGATGTCTTCTGCACTAAGAGAACTAAATGCACGCTTCTCACTTCATGCATGGGTGAGATAATCAGAAAAGCTACTAATTTAAACCTAGTATAATACATACAGTTCAAACTAGACAGATACTACTTCAAATAAAATGGGATGTGACAGCAACGTTTTTGTGAGGAACCCAAGGTAGCAAGCATTGAGAATAGTCCAAGCTCACCTCCTGGGCTGGGTCAGCCACAGCAGATAGGCAGACAGATGTTTAAAACAGATCTTCTAAGAAAGATTGTGTGAGAGACAAGGCTGAGCACCTCAGAGCATGACAACAGGACAGCTGTTTTGGGCACATGCACGAGCAGTCCTGCCAAGCACCTACGTGTGAGGCAGGCATTTTGAGGATCTTTCTCTTGATGCACTTAAGTGCCTAAACCCTTTGGTTTATGGACCCTCTTCCATTCTGCCAACAGACAATATTTTGTGGACTCTGCAGTCCATTTCTTTCTAAACATATTTCGTCACCCACTTAAAAAAGAACCATTTCCTGAAGTAGTTTACAATTGTCATGAAAGTCAGGAAGACACTTCTAATTGTGGCTGAAACCGTCAACCTAAGCTATTAAACAAAACCTCAGTTCTCTAAGGCAATGCTGGGATTAGTTGCTTTTAGTGTGCAAGTTTGAAATGTCTTTCTTAGAGCTTTTATTGCCAGTGAACTCCTTATACAGCAGAATACTTGCTGTACTACAGAACTTTGCTTCAATTTTAAAATGTTTTAAAATGAAATATATTGAAAATGTCTAGCCTACTACTCAACAAAAAGAAACAGCATTATTGACCACTGAGAAATGTAATTCTTACCACAAGCAACAACAACATCCTTAAGGCAAAAAATATGAATTTAAGGGGCAGTTATGAGCCGAGACTTTTTTTCCCCACTGTATAAGAAGTAAGTGGTGCCTGAACTTCTGCATACGGAAGAGAAAAAGTAGAAACTTTGTAGGTATAATCCTTGGTTTGCTCAGTGGCAAAATGTACTTACTCTGCAAATAATTAGGATCATGGCAAGGGCTGATTCTCAGCATCATAAATATAATTCATCTATGTTCTATCTGACCTTGGTGAAAGATGAAAATACTATCCGTTTGTGACTTTGAAAGTTACTTTTATATGGAAAGATATGATAAGCAGATCCTGGTTTTAATTTTCTATTTCAGTTCATTACTGAATAGTGTTTTATAGCAACTATCATTATATTGAAGATATGACGTAAAAAGATACGGTTTTAAAACAGAAATCTGAAGAGACATTGGCTTTTAGTCAATTGGGATTTTTATGGGGTTGGTTTCTTCTCAGTTCTCATGGTGTGATTCAGCAGTGTTAGTGTGGGGCGTTTTGAGCAAAGTATCTGCCTAATGATTCTTTCATTCATACTAATTTTGTAGTTTTAAATATCCTACCAGTATACTCAGCCTCTTGTCCTTGAGCCAATGTCATATTTTTGTCTGTCTTTTGCATTACATCCTGCACCTAGCTCCATCTCATTCATTGTTCTGAAAGAATTCTTATGATATTTTCTTACAGTTTTCTTCTTTCTTCTCTTAATATTTTTTTATTTCTCCTAATTAACTCTATCATTTATAATGAGGAGAAAATGTAAAATGCTAATACAACCTTTATTCTTATGATATTTTCTTACAGTTTTCTTCTTTCATCTCTTAATATTTTTTTAATTTCTTCTAATTAACTCTATCATTTATAACGAGGAGAAAATGTAAAATGCTAATACAACCTTTGCAAGAACTAACAGCATCCTTATTCAAATCCCTTTTCTGCCTCTCTTTGGATCAGTCTGCATACACACTGTCTAGATAGTACCAGGATACCACTTAAAAGTATTCATAGAAAATATATAGAGTAAACTCATAAATAATTCAGAGCCAATTTCAATATTTATCTGTTCAAAAGCTAAAGAAACTCAGAAATGCAACTTTCTCCATTTGCTCCCATAGTGCCTTCAAAATACTCTAAGACATCTCCACACGCATTCATTATTTTGCCTTCGTGTTAAATTTACTGCCAACTCAATTCCTTTTCCTAGTAGTTTGTAAACACCTCTGTCCAGCAGAAAGAGGAAGCCACCAGCAGTTCCTTTCACATGTTTCTAACAAATGTTCAGGAAAATATGACTTAGGTTCTCTACTGGTATAGCCTGGACTTGGATGAAATTCCTTTTGGCAGTGAGGACTATCCTCTCTTTTCACTGAAGAGCTTTAAGGATTTAAGGACAAAATAACCAGAGACCTGACTGCCAGATAGGAGGCATACACTTTGCTATTACTTTTCTATTAAAAGAATGAGTAAATTATTGGAAAGATATCCTAGCTAGTTATCAAATAATTCTAAGACATAGGTGAGTTAACTACTGCTATGAACCAGCACAACTCTACTAGTTTAAACAGTATTTTATATAAGGGAATTTGGCTCTTTATGTTTCATTCCTAGTCTTCAGAACAGGTATCTAAATGTTTAACCAGTATGTCTTCCCTCTGCAGAAAAATGCAAGTGCCATTCAAAGGGCATCATTATCCAACTATAGAATTTAGAGTCAGATTTTGTTTTCAGCTGGGCTTCCAAAAGTACAGTCGTCTCGGACATAGCTCAGTTCTGGCACTGGAAATGTTAAGCAGTATGAACTCCTGACATTTTCCAGCTTTCTAATAGAAAAATGAGCCTTTTCACACATTTGACCTCTGCCTCCTAATCCAAAAAAACAAAGAATGAAAATTTCAAAGTAGACAGCATTGACGTTTACTAAATTCAGAGATTTGTAAAAAGAAAACATGGCATAAATTTCTAATAGTATTATTTAACAATTTTTACTGATTTATTAAATCTATTATACAGCCCAAATCTACAAATGATGCGCATGTTGGATATACATGACATGTCCCTGTACCGTGCTCATGTTCAAATCATGCTAATTTGTATATCAGTGGGATTACTATGCTAAGAAATGGGACATACTTGCCAGAGAGAGAAACCACTATAAAGAAATATTGAATTTCCTTGGCTGTTTGATGGTCTTTTGCCATTACTCTTTTGTTGTAACTCTCTGTTATGCCAAACAGTGGTGGTGAGAAAGAGAAAAGGCAAGAAGGTTTTGATGAAGTTATAGGACAATACTCAAAGGCATTAGTTTTGATTAGTTTTTAAAATAAGTACTGTTTTCAAGGATGCAAATTCATCAACATACTCACATACTCTACGTAAGATTAGAAATAAATTAGACTACCTCAATACCAATCTATATAGGTTTAATTATTTTCAAGATTCCTTTTGTTCAAAGCAATGCATTAACTTCCAAATGAATTTTAGCCTGTTGTGAGTGAGCTGAGAGAGTGACATTTAGACATACTATGCTAGCAAGACAAAGACAAAACCATACAGATGTGTGAAATAAAGCCAGATTTTTCTTCGCTGGAATATTTTAAGTAAGCTAAGAAAGAGGAGTGTACAATGCATTTCCATTTGCAAAAAGCCTTTAATTAAGTCCAATAAATATGCATTTGCTGTATTCAAATGAATTTTGCCTATCAATTTTCAGGACTCAGTGCTCTGGACAGTCAAACCACTCCTCCACATTGAAGGCACGTTTTAATTAAGTACAAATATGCATTGAGCTTATTCCTTTATAAGGCTTGGAGAAGTGGGTTGAGACAGACAGGACAATATTTAGGAAGGTTGCCAGCAGCAGGTGCTTTTGCTGCACCTTCTTGAGGTAACATAAATCACAGCTGGCTGCTAATGAACCGGAGCCTACACAAGAATGCCCCTTCCCCATGGATGCCTTAAGCATCCCTGCTCTTTTCCCATCTCCCTTTCACTTTCCTTCGCAACCTCAAGTGCTCCCTTTACAAGCCATCCTTTCCAGCATCAGTACTCTGAACAGTTTTATCCCAGGACTTTGGTGGAACTCATGCTTCCTAGACTACTTTAAGACTCGCTTGTAACAGCGAAGAAACATCACCCAGAATGATTTTATTTCTGTCTGTGCAATAGCAATTTTACAATTTCCCTGTGAATGCACAATATTGCAACAAATCCAAAGGAGATAATGTTTTCTGAATGTTTTTCCTCGTGATCACAGTTTGGCTCCTGGAATTGCCAGTTGCTCAGAACTGTCAGCCACAGTTTACATGAAATATACTGTATCAGAAAGCAGCTGATAATCACCAAGAAATGATCCTCCTTCTCTCTTTAAAAAAAAAAGCACTACAACTTTAATTTGGGACATACAGGCTTTACTAAAAAGCCAGAACTAGTAAAAGATCAGGGAAGTTGTATAATGCTGCTTGGCAGTTTGAGTAGATCACTGCAGATGTATCATTATTGTAATGGTTTATGTTATAATACATTATTTATTCCCCTCCAACCCTATTTAACCATTAAAAAAAAAAGAAAACTTTGCAAATGATATAGTAATACAGCAATGTACTTGTACTTCTCCTCTGGAGTAGCGCACTCTGACTTGAATAAATATTGTGAGAGTTTCTTTTCCTTCGGTCAAAGCAACAGGAGCTTTCTCTGACATCTCCATAGTTTGGTATCAGGCACCTCCTGCCCTCCCAGCCAACCTGAGGGCAGCTACAGAGAAGTCTGGCCCATCCTGGTGAATGGGGAAGGAGCCGGGAAGATGGATGCAGTCACCAGCGCTGACAGGGACTGAGGGATGGGATAAGAGAGCTGGAGGGACACTGTGGGAGGGACACTGTGCCCCACACAGGGGTGACTGGATGCTGGATGCTTTCATCTCCATCCCCAGAGTTAAAGATTGCTGACAGTTTCTGCAGAAAGGAATTGGTTTAAATCATTACCTCACAATATCTTTAAAAATAAAATCAAGTTTAGAATCCTCACCTCCTGGATTTTAAGGGTCCTCACCAGCTCAGGGTACCAAGGGCAATACAAGCAGTGTGGGGAGGCCCTGAGCCCATGGGGCAGCCCATGGGGCAGAATGGCACGTGCCAGCTCCAGAGTCCCCCCCACCAATACTGCTTTCACAGCAAGGCTGCCCAGAGCCAGCAGTTAAGCAGCTTCCAAGAAAGCTGTCACAAACCAGCACATTTTCTTGAAATGTTTCCTTCCCTGTCAATGAATTGATGTTTCCTGACAAATCTTGTTTCACTGGAAATTTTTTGCTCATTTTATTTCCAAACTGACAGTATTTGCTTACAGTAGATCTGTAGATTTTGGATCTTCAGCTTCTTAGCTACCACATCATGGGTAAATGAATGAGCTATAGGGAAAGTAAAGCCTCCTGTCTGTGGCAGTGTGCTCCCCCCTCATCTCTGACTCCTGCTCTTTTGACCTCTTTCAAGTGACAATCACCTGTGGCGGTGGTGATAGATGTGTCTGGTCTGTGTCTGGTCGTGAAGGGTGCACCCACTGGGTGTCGGGGGGAGACAGATAACAATGCAATAGCCAAGGGCTATTGTGGAATGTACCCACCTAGGCACAGTGGCCAGGATGCAAATATGACCATGAGCCAATTATCTTACCCCCATCAATAGTGAGCAGCCCAAGAGCCCTTGGAGCTCTCCTGCACGGCAGCGGGCTGCACGCCAGGATCTCCCCTTGAGCAGGGACGCCTCTCAAGGTTACTCCTCGAGGTTGAGAGATTCCTTACCACAACAGATTCTCGGTAAGTGACAAACAGCATGCTAACTTGGAAATCTTAGCTAAGTGACATAAAGGATTAATTGTGCATATATAATCCTTTAGACATAAACCGTGGACCAAGTCTGGGACTAGGATTGGATCCAGCCGCACCCAGACTCCTCTCTGAGGGAGGAGTTTAGAAAGCAAGGGGATCTTTTCTGAAACTCATGACTCAACGGGAGGGTCTCCCTGGCAGTTTTGTCTGACCCTGTCCTCTGTGCAGTAAATAACAAAGTGTACCTTGCCATCAAATCTTATAAACTATTTACCACTGAACTTTATTAACTCACTGTTTTACACCAATTAACCGTATTATTTTTGCCTCCCTCTCACTCCATCTGCGACATTGTCCCTTATGCAATCTTCTCTTACACATTTGGGAAAATCTCCTATTTTTGTCTTCAGGGTGCCTCAGTGCACATTCATCTGCCTAAGATGCAAAAGCGTCAAGGTTTGCAGTACTGCATTGAACTGCACTGGCAGGTTACCAAGAGACTCAGGATTCCATCCAAGCAAACGGTTCTGGCTTTAAATGACAGATGTAGGAGTGTAGCTCAGACTCCATGTAATTGTGAATACTACCTACAGAGACAGCCCCAAAATTGTGGGTCTCACTGTCAAACGCAGAGGCTCCATGAAGAACGGATAGCAGAAATCAAGGTTTATTTGCCTGCAATCAGAGTCATATTTGCCGAGTATTTGATGAAATCTTAATGGAACATAAAATGTGGAAATAAATGCTGGTTACTTTATTTTGGGATAAAATATTTTGTACTGTAGAGAAAAAACACTACTGTGTGGACTACATCAAAAGACATGGAGGCTTGAATTTGTCCCATTAGACTTAATTGAGATATGCTTATAGGAAGTTTAGCAATCTGAAGCACTGCCAGCGGAGGAAGAGGAGAAATTTAGCCCACAGCAGATTTGAATGATAAAAAGTTTTAGATTAGTATTGGATAACTTAGGCATTTTCATTCTAAAAGACTAAAAAATGGCAATGATGGACACCTCAGACTGATGGGGATACCACTGCCTTGTATCAGCAATCCTTTAAAAAAACTGTACTTTTACATAAAACGTATATGCAATTCACTTGCTTGGATCCCTGTTGAAAGCCATTTTTTTTCTTTGATAGAGAAATACTTTGTGGCCTGAGTTCACTGCATGGATGGGGCAGCAGTACTCTTCCTCCCTACTGGGAAGGCATTGGAGGTGCCCTGGGTACTCCTCACCCCTCATGGCTGTGCAGCTTCTCCTGGTGCAGGCAGCCAGTCCTGCCCGGGTGTCTGGTGGAACAGCCAGGCCTGGCCTGCCTCTCCCTCTTCTTCTTCCTACTTTGGGTGGCTGAAATCCACAGGCAGCAGTAGCCAGGCGGGAAAAAAAAAGCAGAGGCAAGGAACACCCTTAAAGTACCCCAAACAATGGTGAAATTGGTTCTTGAAGCACAGAACAACAATTTATCATTCCAAATGAAAATATTTATTGCAAAAAATAAATCTATTGCGAAAAAAAGCAATTCTCTATGGATATATGAACACAAAATCTTTGTTTACCATTTTTAACAGAAAGAAATGGGATGTTTGTTCTTTTCCAAACCACAACCAGCCCCTGCCTTCATTGCTCCAATGTCACCTCACGGCTACTCCCACACATGCAGCTGCTATGTAACAGCCCAGGACCACATTTTTCCAACATGCCTAGCACAGTATTTCACTTGACCAGGCACAATGTTGTCCTTGAGAAAGAAGGTAGCAAGTTCATGTCTTTTCCTGAGGCCAAGCCTATGCTTTGCATACTTATTTCTAAAATTCACTTCCAAAGTTTATCCTCTGCTTCTATTTCTGGCTGTTGTCAATACTACATCTATGAACACAACTAAGTGCAGTTCCCAATATTTGCTTTCTGAGCTTTGCAAACTTTGGTGGTGTTTGATCAACTGGCTCTGGGACAAGAAAGTTCCTATTGTTTATAGTGGTTATCTTATCTGGGCTTGCACAAGTTTATATAGACATTATCCGTACCATCTTTGCCTTCTCCTGAATGATACGTTGCATTCACCACCTCCATTGAGCAATTTCCTATTGGACTGGGTAACCACCTTTTAGAAGAATCTATTGATTTGTATGTGCTACCTCTTAGCTACTGGTTATTTCCTAATTGTTCTATGTATGCAGAAAGTTAGATACTTCAGACTGCTTAATTTATATAAATTGGTAAGGAGATTCCTGTTAAAAGAGCATGCAGTAACAAATGGTGGTGTCTACATATGAGGATCAGTGATTGCAAAAGCTTTCACAGGTTTCATCCTGCAAGGACCATGGACTTCTAAAATTCAAGTTGCTGTCTCTCCTCTCTATACCTATGATTTCTAGATGTATAGTATACTGTATATAAGAAATATACTGTATACCTAAGTACAGATATGGCAAGTGAAATTTGGTTAACAACCTCAAGTTTCAGAAAGACCTGAGAAAGCTGGTCTCTTGCAGCCTGCTGAGAGTCTCAAGATGCCGTGGTAGAGTCCCTTTGTGGAAGGATTTGTTCTGAAACTACACGATTTGTCTGTTTAGTATTCCCAAGTCATTTTCACAGCCCTCCTTGGAGAGCCATATATTTTCTAGATTAGTAGGAATGAATATAAAATATGGAGTTACCTGCTTTTATCTATCTTTTCACTATACCATTTGGATTGACTTCAAATGTTAAGGAATTAATAAGTCTGTTTATTTTTTAATGTGGGAAGGTTGTACTTTTCTCTAATGGACAAAAAATAAATCAGATTTCTCTTCTCCGAGTCATTTATGTCCTTGTTACCTGAAAAAGTCAATGAAGGTTCAGTTCATTCAACAAACTTGCTCAAGTATATGCATAAAAGAATCATTCATATTTTGAAATTTAAAATTTAAAATATTTTTAAAACCCCAGCCTCTTACTGAATACAGAAATAATAAGCAAAACCATGTTTTGCACAATACCTAAAAATATTTGCAAAACTAGTTTTTACAAGTCTTATTCCCCAGAGTCGGTATGAGATTTGAGTTTGTGACAATTTTTCATACTAGTAATTTTTTAATGCATATACAACTACAAATTTAGCTATCATTGGAAGCAAGAAATAGAGGAAGAAAAGGAGTGTAAAGGAAATCACATCTAAAAATTAGATTCCAAGTTAAAAACCCCACATGACTGCAAAGAAAGTTTACATTCAGAAGAAAACTATGAAGCTTCATGTCCTTTGTTATGAATTTCTCTTAAAAATAGACAAGCTTTGTGAGAGCTTTTAGGACATAAAAGCACTTTTTCAGCTCCTTGAAGGTTATCTGCCCCCGTACTCTCCAAACACCCCTCCAGCTACATGAATCAGCCTATAAGCCTCATCACATCCACAGACCATGACAGGTACAGCCGCAACCCTCTATCCCTGAAACTAGTTGTTTATTCATTGCTGTGATTTGGCACAATTTTTATCTAGGCAGAAATCTGCTCTCTTAATTTCTCAAATATTTTTGCTGAAGAGTAGCAAGGATTATATTTTTAGTCATCCAGATGATGGCAGTATTTTCACAATTTAGTTATGCAGTAGGGAAATATTACTGAAAAAAAAAGCATTTCCTGACTAATTACACACTATAAAAAGCTCAGGGGCTTTGTCTTTCTTTTTCTCTAATCTTCCATTATTCTTGTATTATCCCTTCTTTTCCTTGTACTACTTTACTTAACAAAAAGAGCTTTACTTAAGATCTCAGTAATATTCCCCGAGTTACTCTGAAGTGCTTACTGCAGTGTCTTTCAGCCAGTGTCACCTCACTGCTGTCACTTTGCAAAACAAATATTTCAGAGGAAATAATGCCCGGCCAGGGAAAAGAGAAGGTGACAGGACACTGTCCTGCTGCCCTCCAGCCCTCACCCTGCCCCTGGAAAAGCTCCGCAAGTGGAGGAGAAAGGATGTCTGTGGCATGGGGAGTCCTGCTCTGCAGCACTGAAGGCAATGGGCCAGATGCAAAGCCGGAGCACCAAGCTGCGTGAAATAGCCTCTCTCCCCTGTTAAGAGTTTTGGCTGTCTTTGCCCAGGGCCAGCCCTACTACTGCATGGCCATGGGACCAGGCATGAGAGGAAGAGCAGTGAGAGCCTCAGCTGGTCCCTCCTTGCCTCACTGGGGAGCTGCATTTCAGGAGAGGGCTCAGGCCCTTGCTCTTGCCGCGTGTCTCACAGACCCATGCCCCGCACGGCCTCTGCCCCCCATGGTCCTGCTGCAGCCTCCACCTGCCCCGTCACGAGGGGCCTGGCTGGGATTCTTGGTCCCTTTCACTGGCCCTGCCCTGCTCTCCCAGTTGGACATTGGGGGATGGTGCCCGCTCGGTGCCCTGCCAGCCTGGCTGTCACTCGCCGCCTCTTGCTCACCTCCCCTGGCAGGGCAGCCCCCTCCCACCACCCCTGACATCTGCTGACATGAAAAGTGACGTTGTTAAGAAAAATTACTGCCCCGTGGGTCAGTTCTTCTCTCAATGGGATGAAGATGCTGAGGCTGGGCTGACATCTGAGTCCAAGCGAGCTCTGGAAAGCAGGCACTCCTCCACCCCATCCACCTGCAGATTCTGCCCAGGGCACCTCCCCAGACCTTACATGGCTGTGGAGAAGCAGGTGAGGGCAGGTCCTGCCCTTTATCAACCACTGCAAGAGGCAAAGCAGCTCTCAGAGGAGAGACAGGGACCCAGCTCCCTCTCACCGTCACCGCCAGATGGGTGCCTGGTTTCAAAGTGCAGTGAGCCTTGAACTCCGTGCTCACCTCTGGGTAAGGATCACCTGGGAGGGTGGGCAGTGGCTCTCCTGTCCTCTACGCCTCACCAGATCTACCCCTCTGCTGGATGCTGAAGGAATTCACCGGAAAGCTGGAAACAGCTATTAGCCACATGTTGAGAAGGTAAATGAATGCACATTTCCTTTAACAACTTTTGCAGGTATTGGAGAAGAGAGAGGAAAGGAGGAGATGAAAGTCTGAAAACTCATTAGTAACCAGGCTACATGCTCACTTGATATCAGGGCAAATTCAATTAAAGCTAATGGAGCCATAAAATGTGTGGCGTATTCAGCTGCTGTGATAACACTACTTATGTTCCTCTTTTGGAGAGCAGCGCCCGTTACATGAGCTAGAAACACCTAGATATTCTCATGTGTGTGAGGGAACAGGCCCTGTGCATGACGTTTAAAACTAAATCCATCTGTAGATGGTGATTATTGTCTCCTGTCGTGATACTCCGTTACAAAATTTTGTGAATTGAAATAATAGAAGAATAATCCACAGCATGAGATGAGTATGTATAATTACATAATAGAGTTTTACTATTGCATGATCACAACTCATCCTTTACTACCAGAGAGTTTTCTCAGTGGCATAGTGATGCCCTATTACAAGTTTCCTTTCCCCGAAGCACAGGATATTATCCATTGCCAGAAGCAGAATATTTGACTCTTAAATAACGTCACGGCATTTCCCCTATCCCTCTGCCTGAGCTATGGCTCTCCTATGGGACAGAGCACCTCAAGTCACTTTTCCCATCCACCTGCTACTGGTCACACACGTCTCTACCTTGTTTAATGTGTTCACAGATCCAGTACCATATAGCAGTCCATTGCCCACCAGTTACATCAGATCTAAACATACTTTTGTTCCAGTACCGTGACTGCAGGCTTGAAATCAATTCAATATCCTTATTAACTTGCTACTGGGTTTGGGTTTTTTTCTTTTTTTTTTTTAATCCAGTACTCTTCCATAATAAGTGCTGTTACCTTGGTTTTGGTGGGTGTTCAGAGGTTTGCTGGCAGCAGGCAGTGTCTCACACTGCTGGGGCTTAGGATGGCTGTCACAGATGCCCTATACATCCCTCTTCCCTTCAGAGAATTGGAGCTTGTTTTCTTTCAACGCAGACTTTCAATCAAAGAGAAATATCTCCTTGTTCAGCTATAAAACCACTCAGGTTAGAGATTAATACCCCCAAATGAAATTAATCTTCAGGTGGGGATATAATATTTATAGCCAATTTGTCATGTAAGCAATGACATGTTGCAAACTAATGACAAGAGTTGGTCACTGAATCACAACCTGGGTGCTTTCAGAGGAATTCCAGCTACACCACAACAGGAGTGGGGAAATGCAGGTCACATTTCTCAAAAAAAAAACCCCAAAACAAAGGGCGTGTATGTGTGTAGGAACCAAGAGGAAAAAAGAGGAGGCAAGCAGAAGCCCTGGTTACAGGTACTTCCCAGTGGAAGCCCGAATCCTCCTCTTCCCTTTTGCTTTTTTACAAGGCAAAGTTCCATCACCAGCAGCACGCCCACGGCAGGGAACAGGGCAGCTGGGGCCAGCGGGACTGGTGGTGGTGGTGGAGGTGGCAGCCCCAGTGGAGGGCATGGAGCGCCCCCGGATGGGTCTCCCTGTGCTCTGAGGCTGCTGGCAGCTGCGCTGGAACAAGGTGTCCAGGCATGTGGAAGAAGTAGAAATCCCAGCCCTACCAAAATTGACTGGAGTTTTTCCCTTAAGGGAACAGATATTAAAAAAAGAGTAAGCAATTATCTTCTTTTCCACCATCCACTTCTTTTTGTTTTCCAGATTAAAAAACTCCAACGTTAAGATAACCCTTCTACATTCACAGCCACCTCTAGCATATTCTGCTTTAAAATGATGCTCAAAGGCACACATACTACACAGACATTTATGTGACTGAGATGCAAATGACCTTTGCTGCCACGACCATTGTTCAGCTGAGAATTCACTCGGTTTCATGCTCTAGACAGGACCATTGCCATCGAGGCAGATAAAAGTGAGACAGAAGGGATTTGAGGATCTGCATTTGACCTCTACCAGGCCATAATCAGAGGAATATTTTAAAGATTCTCACTCAGAAGAATAAGAGGAGGTACTCCAAGAAAAGCAGCAAGGGCTAAGCAGCTGAGATGTATGACTTAGACTCAAGTTTAATGAGTGTTTACTGCTGACCTTACACAATGAAGTACATGGAATTTTAATCACTTACACACCCAAACAGCCGCTTGTAGGTTTTTCCATATGTGGTATTTACAATGCTCATAACTATGTTGCTGAGTAACGTTAGGTTTCTGTGCCAGAATCAACAGCAGACTTCTTTTTCATCTGCTGCCAACTAAATGCTTAGCAACTGATAGAACAGTTTATCCTCCATAAATAATGATGTGATGTATATAAGAATTTGTTAACTATCAGTGAGTATTTTTTTCATTTATGCATCGTGGACATATTCTTTATCTCCTGGGTGATCTTTAGTTAATACTGCTGTTTTTTCTTTCATCTATCTCCAAAATAAAGAATACTACAAGCAAGCTTATGCTACTTCTACAAGATATATGGCCATGAAAATTAGTGTTGCAACATAATCTTCTTGTCTTGTTCCTGAATTTACAGTTCTAAGTTACTTCAAGTCATAAAAACATCATTGTGGTTATATGTACTTGTCCAGAAGAATAGAAACTTCTGAGATTTGCCAGTTTTCAAGTATTCACAAAACAGATGTGCTTATTACAAATAACTTCAATAGAAATCATCAGCAAAGAAACGAGTGGGAGTGGAAACAGAAATACATGCAGCTATCTTTCCAGTTTTGAAATCTATCAGGGAGTGTTGCAGAGAAGTGTACATTAACATCACCTATTGGTTTACTGAGATTCTGATTCTTATCCCTACCCACGTTACTCATTTTCTTTAACTACAGTGGCATTCTAGCATAGATACCTGTCTGACAAATGCTGAAGTTTGTGTATGAAACTTGCACCATGGCTGTGAGCCTTCAACACATATTATATTTTGGAAATACAGATAAGATTTGTGAGAAGATCAGAACAAATAAGTTTTTCATTGTTTGGCTTCATATTTTCACAGCTGTATTGTGCCCCTTTTTCAGAATCAAAATGGGAGCTAGCTCCTCGCTGAGCGTGGAGTTTCTCCATGCAGAGTCTGTAGTTCTTAACAAATATATAACAAAAAGTCTGATATTGCAAGCACAAGTATATGACTTAGTTTTATACTATTTCCTGGCACCTGTTGCAGAGGGAAAAAGGTGGAAGTCCATTTGAACCCAGTGACTGGAGTGGCTTCACAGAACAAACACTGACAGTGTAGACCTCTTGTAAGCCGTCTGCTGCTTCTGCATGCAGGAGTGCCAACACGAATGCTCCATGCCATTGATGTGTGGCCACCAAGTGCTGCTTCCAGAATGCATTGTGCTTGAAACATGGCCATGTGATCTTGTGGAGCTCTTCTGGTGGTAGCTTGTCCACAATCGGTGGCGTAGTGACAGCTAACCCTTGTCATGAAGTTCATCGTGCTGCTTTTATTAGGTACTGTGAGAAAAGTGGCTTTTCCTTAAGTATGAAGATACGTTTTTCAGCTGCAAGGATATACTGGCACAAATGCATGCCAGGTAGATGGTGTCTCTGAATGTTTGACTTTTTAGAAATTGAGAATTCATTCAATATTCTCTCATTTATTATACAATTGTCCAGCCGAGCCAAAAAAACAACCCCAACAATTACTTTCTCTGAAATCAAAAGTAGACAAGTACTCCTCTAAGGCCAACTGAGGAAGGCAAATTAAGTTGTTCTGACAGTAGTAAATGATTACAACTTTTACTGACATTTGCTAATCAAATGGTCCTCTCTCTTTCTTCCTTTCCTACTAGAAATTCATTCCTTTAAAAACAGCAGGAAAAAAGAAAGATGGACCAAAATCATATCTGTAATTTAAACTAATTTCTAAATCAAAACAGATGGCAAAAGAGACTATGGAACAGCTGACTCATCAGCTGAGCTGTATTTAAAAGAGGAAAGCCAGAGCAGGGATCATCAGATTATCTCTCAAGAAAGTCTGCATCTGTCTGGAAGAATATTTGCAATATGATAAAATCTGCCTTCCAAAAAAAAAAAAACCCTAAACCCCCAGACATTTGTTTTTCTGATGGAGATCATCCATTGCAATCTGTCAGTTTTCCCTATATATTTGGTCTTTAATCCAAAGAGAGACATTCCAAAATTAAGAAATGGGTGAAATGAAAAATAAGGTCCTGATCTCCCTCCTACAGCTACAGCTGTAGCAGCTGCCTGTTTCAAGAACTCAGTCAGAAGAACATCCCATCACTTTCACGGAGAGTTTTGCCAGTCTCAGTACTTCAGTGATGAACCAATTGTTACTACATTTGGTAATAATATTTATGTTTAATACCTAATTTTACTATAGGTATAAATGATCACCAGAGCATATTTTGTTGTAAAACACATGTAAATTATAGCAAGCTTGAGTTAATCTTGCAGACTTGTTTTGGATGATTCCGTATAAATTGTGGCTTTTTCTATGGCAAGTCTTTTCTTTACAGTAATTCTTTAACTGGCATTCTCAGTTATGCTTTATATTTCAGGTGGGTTTTTTTTCTTTTTTTTCGGCTATACACATGGAAACACACAGAACTGCAAGAGTCTAGCTGTCAGGAGAATTCATCCAAGTTACTACAGGGTGATGGTAACACTGGGCTCTCGGCTTGGTTTGCCATTGGGCTCCATGCTGTAGAGTCATTACAGTCATGAAAGATGTCAAGTAGTTATTTTTCCTAGCATAAATGAGTATGAAAGACTCCTGGACAGTAAAAAATTAGCCTGTTTGAGTACTACCCTGTTATCCATTTATTGTTTGGATACTTGGGAAATATCACAGTCCCACACCAGCAAGTCTGCGATGATCTACCTGGTTGCAAGGTAAGTTTTTAATCTTTGATGAAAAGGAGAATTTATGCTTCACCAATCTGATAAACTTCTACAATTATAATGACTGGCCTGGTAGATGAGGAGACAGCAGTAGATATTGTCTACCTAGAATTCAGGAAAGCCTTTGACACTGTTTCCCATAAAATCTTCATACAGAAGATGTTGATGTATGTGTTGGATGGACAGACAGTAAGGTGGATTGAAAGCTGTCTGAATGTCTGGGCCCAGAGGGTGGTGATCATTGGAACAAGGTTAGTTGGAGGCCAGTAACTACTGGTGTATCCCAGGGTGTCAATACTGGGTCCAGTCCCATTTAACATCTTTGTTAATGGTCTGGGTGATGGGACAGAGCACACCCTCAGCAAGTCTGCTGATGACAGAGAACTGGGAGAAGTGGCTGATATGCCATAGGGTTGTGCTGCCGTCCAGAAGGACCTCAACAGCCTGGAGAAATGGGATGACAGGAACCTCATCAAATTCAACAAGAAGTCCAAAGTTCTGCACCTAGAGAAGAACAACCCTTGGCACCAGTACATGCTGGGGAGCACCCAGCTGGAAAGCAGCTTGGCAAAAAAGGACATGAGGGTGCTGGTTAACACAAAGTTCAATATAAGCCAGCCATGTTCCCTTGCAGCAAAGAAAGGCTAATGGTATCCTGGGCTCCATTAGGCAAGGTGGAGGGAGGTGATCCTTCCCTCTGCTCAGCACTGGTGAGGTCACACCTGGAGTGCTGGTTCCAGTTCTGAGCTCCCCAGTGTAACAGAGAGATAGACATACTGGAAAGAGTCCAGCAAAGGACCACTAAAATGATGAAGGGACTAGAGCATCTCCTAAAAGGAAAGGCTGAGAGAGCTGGTACTGTTCAGCCTGGAGAAGAGAAGGCTCACAGGGATCTTGTCAATGTAGCTAAACAGCTGAAGGGAGGGTGCAAAGAGCGCAGAGCCAGGTTCTTTTCAGTGGTGCCCAGTGACAGGACCAGAGGCAACGGGCACAAACTAAAACACAGGAGCTTCCCTCTGAACATCAGGAAACACTTTTTCACTGTGAGGGTGACTGAGCACTGGCACAGGTTGTCCAGGGAGGCTGTGGAGGTATTCAAAGTCATCTGAACACAGTTGTGGGCAACTGGCTCTAGGCAACCCTCCTTTCCTTTTCCAGACCCTTTTATAGATGGGCATTAGAAATGCTGATGTGGTAAAATAAAGTCTAAAAATTCAAAAGAAACTGCTCCCATATTGCACTAGTCTATCTACTACTATTACTGCTTGTATCAAGTTTTCTGTTATGCTTATAGTAGGGAACTGTATAATGTATATTTCTGATCATATGCAATACAAATACCTATTACAGTTTTTAAATGACTACATAAACACAAGCAAGCTGGTTTGTGTCATTTTTATTGCACGTGTGCAAGGTCTGTGTACCATATTTGACCATCACAGAGCAGAGAAAAATATAGATTGGGTGGAAAAACCTATCCAGCCATACTACATTGATTCTGTGCATCCAGCTGTAATTTACAGGCCTCACACAACTGTTCCGTGTTTTGCATAATCCTTTAAGGAGTGCTACACTGAAAACCTTGGGTGAAAGGTTCTAGATTATTTAGACCTTCTCTTGCTTATTTAATTTCTGAGGCCATGTGGAGATACAGAAAAATTCATACTGCATCTTCAAACATAGGGGACTATTTCATTGTAGTAGTAGAAGTAGTAGTAGTATGCATTCCTGTTTTAGCCTTTTGTCCCGTGCTACAGCCTAATCCGATTAATCAGTACAACTAGGTGATAGCCAAAGCATGTTTTACTTTTTTCTCAAGCATTGCACAATTCCTCTAGCTCTCTTTATCCCTGTCCCCAGCGTGCCCATTCTGGATGACAGCCTGGCAGATGCTTTTCACCAATCCCATGCCCTCTACACTCAAGCTTCTTCTTTCTTCTGACTACTTCTGAAATTAAGCTTTTCATTTCAGTGCTCTTATTTAAACCTCTTACTCCCAGCCCATTCAGCCTCTGTTGAGCAGTCCATGTCCAGTGGCTCTCCACAGAGCCTACATTGTTTCTCAGTAATCAGTCAAACACAAAGTGCTACCTGGACCTATGGATCCGATCACACCACTCCTGATTGGAGGCTTGACAGTCAGTGTAGGTACTAGGTACGTAGGTGGTACCTATGTGCCTCCAGGCATATGCCTGGTCTTACTGAGGGCAATGCAAGTCTGCATTGAGCCGTACAGCAAAGCACACCTTGTTCAGTGAAGGTCTCATTCTCTGCACTGATGCTCCAGGATGACAGATAGACGGAGGGAGTTCTTTCACCTCAGTAGGTATTTTTAACTGCACAAAAAAAAATCTTGCCAGTCTGTGCAGATGATTATTTTCTTATTAAAATAACCTGCTTATTTAGCAGTTCAGCTGCCTAATTTATCTTTTTCAGTAATTCCACCTTTCAGTGCCTCTCTTCAGCTGTCCAGTTTCATTGCTCTATAAATTAAAATAAAAATTAAATGGAAATTAATATTTACTAATGTAGCATTCAACACAAGACTGTGCCTACTGGTCTTCTAAAATACAAACATAAGTGGGAGTGTTTTTGTTATCTAGATAAATGTCTATTCCCCTTCGAATCCTGCTAAATTCATTACCTCAGTTCTGTTTTGCAAATAGCTGAACCTTCTCTGGGAATGGAATTAGGGAATTTTAAGGTCCTTTGCTTTCTATTCTGTATTCTTTGGCAGTGGATCACTTGGGTTTGTTTATGCACCTGGTTCATTTGCATTTTTTCCTTTTAAATATGCTACCTTTTACTTGGAAAATCCTCCCGTTTTTATTGAATAGTAGGAGATTAATCAGAAGTGGTTAGTCAGCCTTCTCTACAACATTGCCTTTTCAATACATGTATCTTTTCAATATGTAAATATCATCCCCTTATTTGAAAAAGTATGTGTAGAGAACTAAGTTAGAAAGAGGCTTTGCCACCTTTTGAAAGCATGCGAGATCAGGAACTCAGTCTGTACATGCAGAAAATGGCTAGAGGCAAATACAAGCTTCTTATCAACACAGGTCTGCCAGTGTTTGTCTGAGCCTATAGCCAACCTCTGAAATGGATTTGAAAGGTATTTCACAGAATCATACAATGGTTTGTGTTGGAAAGGACCTTTAACAGTCATCTAGTCCAACCCTCTCTGCAATGAGCAGGGACATCTTCAACTCGGTTGGGTTGCTCGGAGCCCCGTCCAACCTGACCTTGAATGTTTCCAGGGATGGGGTATCTACCACCTCTCTGGGCAAACTGTTCCACTGTTTCACCACCCTCATTGTAAAAAATATCTTCCTTATATCTAGTCTAAATCTGCCCTGTTTTAGTGTAAAACCATTACCCCTTGTCCTATCACAACAGGCCCTATTAACATTTCACATTAACATCCTGTTGTATCTCAGAGATGGGCATGGCTCTGGCATGAAATGGGTGCCATGGTAGGCTGACATGAATGGCAATGCCCACGGAGTTCCAGTTTGCTTTAATTTAAGCTCGGTTCTTCTTCAGAACATATGTAATTTTATGCATAGCATGTATATATGTAAGCACACGTATATGTCAACATATGCTTATATAGATAAAAAGATGCAATCAATCCTGAATAATTTGAACTATGTTTTAAAAATATACCAAATTACAACCCTTAAGAAGTGAGGGTTCATCTTCATGATCTAGGTATTGCAGGTTATATATGTGCATTACTTGCTGGAATAAAATTTCTGTGAAAAACTGAGTCCTGGAACATATTTCCCTGTTCCTAGCTTCAGGATTTTAAGCATGCACCTCACTTTCATTAATTAATTCACCTGACATATTGCTGAGAAAATAATGGGCTCCTCTGAAACAGCATGAAGAGTACTCTCTTGTCTTCTACATTTTCTATTGAGTCAGTGCTTGCAAGGCAGCATTCGTACGGTCTCAGTACATGACAATACTGAGTCACTTATATAGAGTCCAGCTAGCCCAGCCAGGACTGCTTGAGGTAATTCTCACGCTAACAACTGAGCAAACCTGAGTTTGCAGAAACAAAATATTTTTTGCTAAAATTTTTATGGATACAAAATTAAATGAGTTATCCCTCCATGGGGACCACTTCATTTCACTTGCCAGCAAACAGAGCAAGATGACTTTGGGAGCTGTCTGCGGAGGAAAAAAAAAAAAAAAGCATTTTAGGTAATTATTAGAACCTGTTCTTGGGAAGTCATTAGGCCTTGTAAATTGGTTTCCTCCTGCTGGAAATCTGATTCTAAGCATCAAATCTAGTCAATCTACCACATATCAGAAACTACAACTACAAACTCACTTTTCTTGTTCAAACTAAAGAACACACATCAGATATCAAATACTCACAAATAGCTATTCTCAAGCACTCTACAGATCAATGCGGTTAATTGCCAAAGGATATAATTTTTGCATTGAATCTATTAGTGCCCAATTTTATGAACGCAAAAATGGCTAAGCATTAAGTAAAATATTACTGTATGAATTAGTTATCCAGCCTTCATCCAATGCAAGTATCCAGACTTTTATAATCATCCTCATCTCTTTTATTGTATCACTAGAAAAATAACTTCATTGGAATTAGAAGTGCATCATTTTCCTTTGATTTTCTTGATATCATTCTTTGTCAGGCTACAAATAAATAGTAAATTTTAACTTAGGTCTATGTAGTGCTTACATAAAGTCTAAAGCTGGATTATACTAAGAACTTTATTTTTTCCTTTAAGTCTCATCTCTTGTAAGTTTGACTGTTCCCAGTTCCATCTGTAGCAAAATCCCAGCAGCCATCATTGTGCCGTATTTGGGGAAAAATGTGGAAATAATGAGAGATGACTTACCATTGAATGCTATTAATATACTCTACCAAAAATTTCTCTGGTTAGCTGGAAAACAAGCAACAAAATTGACAAGTAGACAGGCCTTTCTGTTGCTTTTCAGAGGGGCTTTCACAATCTGAAAATATGAATGTCTTCACCTCTGTAGTGAGTAAAGCTCTTCTGTACTTAAAATTATGTAAGGCAGTACAAGCAAATGATAAGGATGTGGTGTTTTAAGAAGCATGGCTTGTTAACGTAATGAGAATGACAGGAGATTGGAAATAAGGATAAGATTAATTGTAAGGAATAAGTATCGGTGGAAAAACAAAAACTCAAAACCAAACAGCATAAGCATTGCCTTAGCGGAATTTGGATACTGAACAAAACACCATGATATTTCAGAAAAATCATTGATTTAGTTACAGTGCTGGGTAACAACATTTATCTATAGCTCTCACTTGCAAACGTATTGCGCTTGGCCAAGAAAGTGAAAGCTAGAATAAATAAATGGCATTTTCTCTAACAACATCTGTTTGACAGCAGTAATTTTAATCACTGTGGCTGGAGTGTAAATATTTCACTTTTGCCAAACCATTTAGTATTATCTCAAAGAAAAACTACCACATGAGTTCTGTTTGTATTTTAAATCCACCTTTCTTAATTTTGGTTGATACAGTAACTTCAGTTGTCTTGGCTTCACAAACCATGGTGCAGTGAAATGCTTCCTTAAACCACTTGATGGCAACAAAGCAATTCAGATACTAAAAGAGTTTCAGAGACTTTTATGTCTATCAAGGTCTACCTGTCCAAGCAATTTAAAAAATCTAAACTAAGATACAAGTACTTTAAAAAGCCTGAATCACAAGCTTTGTCTTGTAGCTGTGTCATTAGGTTTGTTTGACTGTTATTTCAACTCAGAAACAAGGACTGATAAAAAGAATAATTATCAAAAAAGCTACTTCAAAGCCACCTCCTGCAAGGCTGTGTTGTCAGACACGCAAAATGCTGCACCTCCCAAGCAGTGAGCTTTCTATTTAAATGTGAGACATGCACTAGAAGCTCCATTCACTCCATTTTCCTGCAGCAGCAGCCACAACTGGAGGAGGACAGGAATTGCTCAGTAGCCAGCAGGGCACCGCAAGGAGAATCACAGATTAACACATCCACCTTTGGTCCACTCCGCACATGATGCTCCGGGTACTAAATAGACGGCTCTTTCCCAGGTTAGCTAGGACTGTCAAGGGAAGAGGCTATGGCATGGGGGTCTGACAATAGCACTTAGACTGGAGAAAGGGGGAGGAAACTACCGATGAGAGAGTCTATCCATCTAATTTATTACTTCCCTGGGCATGAGAAACCAAATAGAAAAGTGCAGTATTCCCTGAAAAAAGCCCCAAACTTCCACTTGTCTCCCATTTCAAATCTATACCCAAACTGCATTAGAGCTATCTCCAAATTGGTGAAGTGACACATACATCATAAGGGAAGAAAATACATCTCTTCTTGAGCCTTATATAGATACAATCCATAGCAAATGCAGATTTAGCTGTGTTTAGAGACAAATTTATTGCGTGACTAATGAAAACCAAGGTCAGCTAAAAATAATAAAACTCAAATGCAAGATAGGTGGCTTGGTCAACTTGAAATATGTTTCTGTTTCACAAAAAGTATTTACCCTTTTAAACGGCAGTTCAGTTACGTTACTCTGCAGGGCTGCAGGCTTCGTATACTCAACAACCCTTGGTAACTACATCTGTGCAGGCATATTTGTATCCCCTTTCTCCATAGGGCAGCAGTGCTTGCCACATTTCTAATGTGTTTAGAAACAGCATGGTAGTTTTTCGTCCCATTTTTTAATCTGCTGTATGTTTTTTTTATAAATTGTGCCTCAGTGATACAAAAGAACTCAAGAATATCCTGACATTAATACACTGGAAATCTGACTGGGGTGGAAGATCTGCTCGGTTGACCAGTAGCTTTAGGTGCATATTAAAAATCTGAGGAGGCCCTGAAGATATAAGTCCTGTACAGCCTACGCTGTCCTCATCCATACAGTGAACTCTTAAATATTATAGCTTCCCTATATTATATGAAGGGCTATGTCAGCCTACAGATGTCCACTCTGCCAGGGAAGACAGGAAGATGTTTAACAGCCCCTCACCTCCCCCTCTGCAGCTGGTATCGGCTTAAACTTGTCCTTGGGCTGAAACCTAGACAGGGTCTTTATATATGCATGGTTTCTGTCCCAGTGCATGCTGCCCATTTCACAGCCGCAATGATGCTCTCTGAAACCCAGTTCCACTGCCTTTTACCAACCCCACTGACCTTCCTTGGTGCTGCTGCTGTCCTTTGCAGTCCTTTCTCCCCGTTGTGTAAATCAACCTTGAAGCCAGAGCCTCTGCAATTTTTGTATTCCCATAAAAGCCTCTTTAGAAAACTCTTATTATTATATAGATTAGTTTTAGTATTTCATTAACTAATCTAAAGGCACTGATTCAATCATCACCAGCCAAAACAGGTTAAAAATAATAGAGATTCAGGAGTGATTATGGCTGATGTAATGAGATATCTGCAAATTACAGGCGCTGAATTAGAAATTATCTAGTTAAATACTGCATCGTTTTGTACTGCATCGTACAAGTCTGAAGAACAGCAAACTTTTCATGTATAAGCATGTGGGACAAAGATAATCTATTTCATTCCAGTAATTAAGCCACTGAGGATGTCATTCACCACCAGTTTCAAAAGAATAGTAACTTCTTGGGACCGGAGGGCTGCAGAGCTGGAGTGGCAATGTTGGTGTAACTCCTGGGTTGCCTCTGCTGCTCCTGTAGGCAACTGAATCAGCTAGTCCCAATGCCTACACAAGGGCCAGTTCAGCTCCTTGCTATTATATTAAATGTGCTGCCTTTTAGAGAGTTGCAGCTGCTTGTACCTGCCTGTCAGGTAGACATCCAGATCGCTAACATTTTGAGTGATGGCACTTCTATAGTTGATATTTGTGCTGTGACTTTGGTATACACCAGACAATCTAAGAGGGACTTGAGCATTTAGAAAGGCTCCGGTCTGTGAACTTAGATAAGTGCACGTTAAAAGGGAGAGCACTATAGAACAAAACAGGATACGGCAAACAGTTCTTCCTTAGGGACGGGCTGGGAAAAAAGGAACCGCACGTGACTGGCAGTGGTTGTACCGAATGATGCGCTTCTGTTGCTCAGGCATAGTGCTGGTGAGGGCAGTATAAGGAATAGAACAAGATGCTACAGAACATGTTTCCCATTACAAACAACACATTTCCCCCCCAAACTGAAAGTAGAAATAATTAAGGCAGAAGGGACTGAAACCTTATTATCCTTCCTTGTCAAAACTACCAAGTAATTTCTTTCCATTTTTCTTGCATGAATTTGCCACTCCTGGATGCCCAACAGCCAAGATGCAACACGAATTTCAAAACCCCATTGCTTTTGCCTCCACATTGTGACTGACTGAAAACTGAAGTTTCCCATGTCCTGATGAGTGCTCCAGTGGGCCAAAGGCTGACATCATGCAAAAGGCTGTCACCACTGATGTCTGACAGAGCCTAGCAAATCCACCTTAGATACCAGACTGATTCGTGCATTACCAAGCACTTTAGAGTGCCATGGTCAGCTTAGCTCCTAGAACCTTTATAGGACTTGAACGAGTTTGGCAGGAATTTCCAGGAATATTGGAAATATTCCTTGAGGATACAAATTTTGAAATTTTTACTGTATTTGATCTTCCAAGCGTATATGTTAGTACATTTGGACCTTTTCTTCTCCAGTCAACACAGAGCACCTCTGTGCCCCGACAAAGTCTAAGCTTGTACTTCCCACCTTAAGTTTGCTGGAAGTTAAGAGCTTAGATGCAGTCAGCTACTACAGCTGAGCTGACGCGTGATAGCTCTGTAAACCAAATTAAGTTGATCGTGTGGTTGAGCCTGGAGGATTGTCCTACATAAAGGCAATGGTATTCTTCTGATGTTATTTTTCTGACATGAGGTGTATTATTGGGTGATGTGAGGCCTAGAACACTGAAAGTGCTGGGTCAATGGTTAGCTCATGTGATGGGTAGAGAGATAGATAAGGAAAATGTGCAAGGAATCAAATACATTTCTGTTAAATCAATTAGTCCAGTTTAGATATATCTGAATCTATCTCCACTTTCCTTCCTGCTGTTATCTTTCTAACTGTGCATATTTTCAAACCTCGCTGACCATAGAAGAGACTGTATTTTACAGATGTCTCCATATTTCAAGTAATTTCTTAAACAATTAGGATTTTCTCATAGTGACTTGTCTTTTTTTTTTTTAATTTACTAAACCAGATCACATAACTTATCTTATATTTTATCACAAAATAAAAGAAATTTTAAAAAAAATGTTTTACAGGTTGCTAGCTCCCAGATTAGCAAGGAACTTCAGCCCACTTCAGTAAAGCAGACAGAGCATTCTAGGTATATAACATAGTAGTCGCGCTGCTATGGGTATGCACTGCACGCTGGGTTTTAGATGTCTTTATTTTGGCTGTTACTATCTTTCATCTAAGATGCCACCCACTAAGTCATGGTTGGCCTTTCTCAGAGTTGCTGTGTTGGTAGCAAATATAGCACTCAGACATCGTGAACAAAGCTTATATTTGTTACTGTTCTTTCATTTCATTTAGATGCATTCATATTAGTGAAGAAGATGGTACCGAACCGAAATACCAGGTATGTAATTGCACTCTATGCTCAAAGCATTCCTGAGGCAAAAATATTATTAGCAGATCAATAGTTTCCATTTTCTTTCCAAATGTAATGCCCTAGCTAAATTAGCGTTTCTGTCCCTCATTTTTTTGTCTCGCAGAAATAAGAATGTGTTTTGCTCTTTCTGCAGCTCTGCTCTATATTCGAACTGGATTAATTAAAATTTTAAATCCCTAATTCACAATCTCTCTCTCTCAGAAATTCATCTGATTCTCCTCACATGGCTGTAAAACAGTGGATGTTAGAACTGAAGCTAATACAAATGTGGCAGGATTGCGCAGTTAGGAGCAACCGGAGATTGCTTTGACTCCAGCATGTTTATACAGATTAATTACAAAGCAAAGTGCATTGGATAGGATATTTATCTAGTTTCAGACATCAGCATCCTTGGACTGTAGGTAAAATAGGATCATAAGGAAATATCTCCAAAATAACCTCAGCAAAAAGATAATGTGATTTACTCTCATGACACTCATTTATATGCGGTAATAAGGCCTGTTGCTATGAATACTTCCAGGCCAAAGTTTGTGGGGCACTGTGCTTTCCCTGTACATTCCTCACTCTGTTTTCACAATTTAGTCAGTTGGTTACCCTGACCAAAAAGTACTGCAAAGAAATGCAAAACAGAGGCAGAGGCAATGTCAAGCCTGATCAGCAGATTTAAAAACACATCTGCAGTCATCTTATAATCCTGGTTATCAGCAGAGGTGAAGAGGCAAAACCAAAATGAAATGTGCCGCAAATTTTAAAAGGAAAGAAATCCTGTTGTTAGTGAATCGAGACTCGCCTGAGCTGTGCTCTGAAGAAGGCAACTGCAATTTATTGTTTGATACGGATTTGCAACTTCAGGCATAACTTTCAAAGTAAATTAGAAACTGAGGGTGGTACAGAGTCACCAAAGGGCTGCAAGAGCAGCCGGCACAGGGGCTGAAATGAGCCTCAGGGCACCCTGGCGTTCAAAGCTCCTGAAAGTCTCTGTGTGTCCTATTAGAAG
This sequence comes from Egretta garzetta, assembly GCF_000687185.1. Lineage (NCBI taxonomy): Eukaryota > Metazoa > Chordata > Aves > Pelecaniformes > Ardeidae > Egretta > Egretta garzetta. Next base: position 5,535,971 of record NW_009258952.1, on the reverse strand, counting down.
TTAGCATATCTGCGTGTACGATTTTAATGTTTCATTGTACAAGCTTATTTTTAAACTGAAAAAAACCCAGATGTGTTTTCAAGATCTCTGTCCTCAAACAGAGGCAGAAGGTGAAATCACGTAATGGTAAACACCGGGTAAACAACATATCATAACGTATGGCAAACTCACAGAAAGTATGTCTGTGCTCCAATAAACCTTTCCTAGTGCAAATCCTTCATTAGGTGAGGATAATTCTTAATCTGATAAAAGCACCTAAACCTTTCAAGGTCAAAAATTGCTAACAGAGGAGGCGGCAGGATCACACAGAGAAGGCAGTTGCTGTGATGTGCATATGTCAGCACGTTTTTAAATTGTGCCTTACCTAACTGGAACAAGGCTTTACGTCTTTATGAACACAAAAATAGCCGTGTTCCCATGTTTCTCAGGCTCTGCTCAGTGTTTATGCAAAGGGGGATTGGGAAGGGAGGGAGGAGGCACAGTTTTAAAGTTGAACGGTACTGAAGGTCGGTCCTAGAGTAAGAAAAAGCAAGTTGGATGAAATCTCACAAACAGAACAAGCTTTTTGTGTGTGTGTGAGGGAGTTCTGAAGTCCCAGCATATCAATCCCAGTCATTGCTGTTTCCTCTTGAATCTGGAAAAAAAGTCATGTACGTGCTACTGAAGTCTGGGACGCCTTTTCTGTTCACATTTTCATTCTAGTTTTCTGACTAGAAAAGCAGGTTGTAACTACTCTCAGGTTTTGAACCATGTGAGTTAAGGCTATGCTGCTTTTACTAATGTAAAGCCAACACGCAGTTGTGCCATAATGCACCATATCCCGGCATCATTAATTTCCTCTTTTGTGCAGGCCGGGTGATGCTTGCAGGAGAGACTGCAGCTACCCGGACAACACGAACAAGAGGGGCAGGAGAGGAGCTGCTGATCCACCACAGCGTTGGTGTTATCGGTGTAGAAGTGTAACTCAGGGCAGTTCTTGAGCAATCACTCCTCATTTTGTCCATATCCTTGGACTTCCTTCCAGGAACTTTTCCCGCAGATGCTCGCAGAAGGAGCAGAGCTCCCTGCACTGTGCTGCTCCCCTGGTAGTCCCCCGTCCCATGGCGACTGGGTGGTCGCTTACATCAGGAACCACTGGCAGGTTCTTAACCGCACTGCCTCATACTCCTTTTCTCCTAGTTTTCAATGTAGCATCAAAGCAATCCTATTTTTTTTAAAGTTTGAAGGAAATAATATATCAATTCTCCTAAGTCTCGCATACTTTTTTTAACAAGGATTGCTAGAAAGTAGCACAAATTCAGCAGCGCTTCATGCTCGGCAGTCTCACACATTTTAATTGAGGGGAAAGGACTGCCGCTAAGCAAAATGAGACTGTTTGTAAATACGTGGCCCAAGTGCAGGGCAGGACTCATTAGGAGAAGAAGTGCAATAGCAGCCAAAAAACCCCAGTGGAAGTCTGTAAAGAGCCTAGTGAAAAGCAGCTTGGCTGCATCTGTGGAGACAAACCGGAGGCTAAGGAGCCATTCATCCTTCCCTTTAATGAAAAACTTTGTCAGGGTGCAATTAGCCTTAGTCGGAAGGTGTGACTAACTGACTGCTCTGAGACTCAAAAAAATTTTGCAGAAATACAATAGAAACTGACTCTCACAATCTCTGGAAACAGGAACTTTGCCTATATTTTTTCCAGAAGTCTTTTCAGCTCTGACAAAGCTACAGTTGCTAACTTTGAACCTAGAGCTTGAAAAGACAAAACTTGCAATAGGAAGAAGAGCTCATCCCAGGTTTGTAATAGAGCAGTAAAACTGCCCTGGTGTGGTCCAAAGGGATCTGTTTATATCTGCTGACCGGTGATTTACTTTTGCTTCCTAACCTCATACAGTTGCACCTCCCAAAGGCATCTTAGACATTTGACCTGAGGCTTTTGTTTCAGCGACTAAATACTTACAACGTTTCCAGTGCTAAGTAATTTCAAAGTCCTGCCAGGGATCTATCTTGGAACATATTTCTTCTGTAGTTATATGCTTTCATCCGGAAGTATTGTGCATTCAGCGGTATCTGATGTCACCCAGAGATACCTGCTGGCAATTTCAGACCTCATGAGCTGTTATTTGCATGCTTGCATATGCCAGAAACTATGCCCTAATGGCCTTCGTGGTGTCTCTGGCTCACCTCCCTTTCTGGGGTAAAACTTGCTTTGGAGAGGGTTTGAGCTGGGATTTTTGTTGTTTCTCTGGGATGATGTGCTGATAGGGGTTGGTGTTGCGTTTTCATTCTTTAGTTGGTTGTACATTTCCTGTTAGAGGGAGAATGGGGGTTTTGAAAAAAAAAAAAAAAAGGAAGTTTTAACAAAGTTGTTTGTGGATAGGTCCAGGTAATGCTGACCCATTTGAAGATCAACTCAGAAGTTAAAAATGCCTCAGTTCTGCCACACACACTGCTCTGACCATGATTTTCTCATCTGCCTACTGCACTGGGTGTCCTGTGCTGTCCCATGGCAACAGAAAAGTCTGAGGTGTTTGTAGAAGGAGATTCAGTCCTTAATGCATTAATTTTGTTACTAATTACTATCCCTGAAATCCAACTAAGACTGGAGGAAGAGCACGGGGAAGAGAGAGCACACTGAGTTAGGGTGAATGAAGCCCAGGTGAATGGAGTGAAGCTCCAAAAGCCTTGCATTCCTCTCCCCCGGGCTCAGGGGCAGCCCTGCCACCTTTCTGAGCCACCAGGAGAGCGTTCAGGAGGGCTCCCCAGGCAGCGCTGCCCTGCGGCTCTGTGCGGGGGGACCACAGCCATGGCCTTCTGACGTCCCCTCGGTAATGCCCGACAGCTGCCAGTGCTGCCAGCAGCACTGATGTATCCTTCCCGGCGTTGTTTCTACTGTGCTTTTTCATGCAACACTCTTCGATGTCTTTCAGGTCTTGCAGAAAAATAGGAGCTTTCTATTTTGAAAGGACTCTGTCTCTTCTCCGTTGTTGGAGCTGGTCACATTACTCACTATGGCCAGTTAACTGACGGATTTAGCGCTCTTCTCTGTTCACAAATTGTTCCTGATCCTGCTTTATACTGATATACTCATTACTTGGAAGGGTTAGACCAATCATATTCGTGATTCTCTTTGATCCCTGGATTACTCATAAATTGATCATAGCGACTATTCAAGTGCTTAATCAAAGCTGGATTTAATCAAAGTGCTGCTGCTTTGTGGTTAGTCACTTAAAAAGTCAGTTGACGTTGCCTTATCACTGGAGGTATGACTGCAAGTATTTCATCTGGCAATGCTGGAAACTATCTTCCCTTTTCTGCATGGAGCGGAAAAGGGAAATGAATTGAAAAACAAAATTCTGACATGGGCAGAGCTTCACCACCTGCAGCAGTAGGTATCATTACAAAAACCTGTTGTTAAAAAACAACTTACTTCTGCTTCAACAAAAGTTGAATGACAGAATAATTCCTCGATGTTAGTAGACATGAGTAAAATCCTGAAATTTGCTTTCTTAAAATATTTATTCACACCGCATTTGCACTTGTTGGAGAATATATAAGCAATGAACAATAAGAGGGCAGATACAGGCTAATCATATTCTTGTTCAGTGAACAGTCTCCCAAGCCACTTTTTCATTATTTGATCAGTTCTGCTTAGCATGGTCTATGCAGCTCCTCATATATTGAAATCACTGCCAGAGTGAAAGGAGTGAAGGGAGCTAAAAGGAGGTCAGCAGCTGATTACTTAATGAATGCGGGTGCCACATACATGAGGATGTGCCACCATCAGGCTTGAAGACCCATCACACCCCACACCCTGATGGTTGAGAGCCTTTCTTCAGCCTCCTTTGGCACAGTGCCTGCCTCTCACACACTGCCCGGCCACCCACCCTGGGCACATGGAGCCTGGCAGAGCCCTGGGCAGGGGGGGGCACAGAGACATTTCTGTCTGTGTTGCTGGCTGTGTATATATCTGTATGTGTGGTGTATATGCGTGGTGTCTGTGTGTGCCTACTGGGAATATGTGCTCAGCCTCACTCCCGGTTGGACACGAGGCATGGAGCTGTGGCAGCTTCACCTCTGCCGGCTTGCCGGATTCGGCAAGACCCTAACATGAGCAACATGAGAAGCACACAGCAAGCAGTGTGATGTGCCAAAGAAACCGTTAATGCCTGCCTATGAATCATGCAAGAACAGGTCCTTAGACAAAATCCCATTTATTCAAACGGCCTATCACATTAGGTAACACACTGTAGTGTAAGTGATGCACAGAGGAACTAATGCCTCCTGTGTGTTCTCTTACAGCTACGGTGGAGTCACCGAGGGAAGTGGGTATCTAGCCTATCTTCATTTCAATGTCTTACAGTTAGCACCTCATTCTTCTCATTCCTCTCCTGAAGTACCTCAGATGATCGTTTCCAGTGGAGACAGGAAAAGAACAGTTTGAAAGGATTTTTCAAGGGAAGAGAACGACGCCTTAATTGAAGTACAGAGGTAGTTCTTTGAGTCTTTTTCTGCCATTTAGAAATCAACATTTGCAATTCTTGGGCTTCAGCCACTGAAAATATACAGAATATTTCAGAAAGCTTTCATTGGTATGTCACTGGCTTTCATTTGCAACAGCACCTCAGGTTTTGTAATCAGGTTGGCCTCCCTATTCTTGAAATAACATCTTTTGAAAGGAGTGCCTACAGTACTGGCAACGGAGAGCCTGGCAAAGGAGAGAGACAAGCATTTCTGCAGGGCATTCAGATGTGGAGACCAGAGCAGCCTCCTGCAATGAATGTTCCTCTCCACTGATCATACATGAAGCAAAAAGCAGTATTGCTACTGACCTTAATGCTTCAAGGGCGTATCTAACTTGAGATGGGATATGCCACATTTTATTTGTGTGGATTATGCAGAAAAATTCGCGTTCACCTGATGCACAGGGGTACAGCTCCATTTTCTCTGTTACCGGTGCATGAACTGGTATCACAGATGGACCATCCTCACAGCAGGACAGAGTGGACATTGGTGGGACTGAAAGAAAGTCGGTGAGCATAGGTCTGTCTTTCAGACTTGAGAAGCAGTGTGAAGTGTCACGTTGCTCTAAGTCACGGTCCCATGTAGTCATCTTGGCCTGATATCTATATTCAGATGAGATCCACTTTTGAAGCGCACCTGCTACAGGAAATTTTTTTTTCCCTGTAGTCTTTTCCTATTCCCTTAGAAATATGTGTCCACAGTTAACAGCCACACACTGTGAGCTATATAGCACCCTGTGTTCTAAGAACCCAGTAATCTTAAAAAATGTATTTGCACTGGCCAGTGTTTAGGTACCTTGCCAAATACCATTGAGACATTTGCAAAGCATCTAGCTGCACTACATGTGTTCTGAAACTAAAAAGAAAAAAACAAGCAAGCAACCAACCAACCAAAAAAACCACCCCAAACTAAACCACCAAACATATTTCTAGAATATTTTTAGAAATTGCACATCTGAAATGCTAGATGATGGCTTCGTGATCCAGATGACCTTTTAATTCATTTCATAACATGGTCTAAAACTGAGATATAAACAATTCAGGATACCTGCAAATTAACACTGGAAGGCAAGCCCCCCATATATCAAAATCCTAACAAAAATGGGACTTTTTCATTCAGATGCCTTCACACAAAAATTGCTGTCTGCAGAAGGGAAAACCCCCTCAGCATACCTTTTGCCCCTGAAATGTAGAATAAGCAGAACTGTGGCGCACCCAAGCAATGAGAGAGGAGTAACACAAAAAGAAAAGCCTTTTACTTATTAATTGTGCCAAGAATTTTCTTTCCAAACTTCCCCCAGGTTAAGCAGTTATGAGTCATGTGCAGATGGTTCATTAGTGACACATTTACAGCTGCATCCATCTCTCACACAAAGGTGTCTCCGCTTGCGTTTCCTACCTAGCCACCACCAGCAGCAAGGACTGCGTGTGTGGGAGGGAATCCCACACGGATGCCCAAGACAGAAATAGAGAGAAAAACAGACTATTTTTTTCTGGACCAATTTATGACAGTTCAACGCTAGAGCCTGAACAACTACTGTCGCTTCCCTCCTGCCATGACTTTGAATCACTAAGGAATTTCTAAGGCACAGGTTTTACAATGCCCTGTGCATACCAGCAGTGAATTTCTTTAACTGATACCATTTCATTTTCCCATCTCCTTGGGCAGACACTTTGCATGGGTTTTCAGATCAGCCAGGAGCACGAAGCCTCTGTGTCATTCAGACAGTCTTGCTCTGATGGACAGTTCCCAAGTGGAAGTAAAGACAGTAATAATATTAGAAACATAATTCACACCCCCTTTGGTCTGGTTCAGCTGGAAGTACAGAGCCTCTTCTAGTGTGATCTGCAGGCATCTAATGTGCTGGTTTGCCCCAGTAGTTACCTGGCTTGCACACGTGCAGCACTTTATATGCATGAAAGCAGTGGGTAAGAGCTACTTAGACAAGAGGTGTAGAAAATGAAAACAGTAGGAAAGACCTTCCCAGAAGAACACACAGGTTCTGTATTATTTAAAACACCTCTGAGAAATGGTCACAGGTATATGTCGATACAAAAAGAGAAAGGCTTTTCCTTATGTTATATTTGTTGTGTAACATCTAAATATTTCGACTAGTAGCTGTCTCCTGGTTGGCAAAATTATTCTGATTATTTGCATCCAAAAATACAACATTATATATGGCATTTCACTTGCCACCTGCTAGATAGATGCCACCCTGCTTGGGCCATCCAGGTTCACGCAGAGCTCCAGTCACACTGAACCTCATGGGATATTCAAAGTAAGGAACTATTGGCCAGAATAAAGGGGGGCAAATCAAGCTTATGAAGCAACCATTCAGTTTAATTAGAGGGACTAAATTTACTTGTACATTTTTTTTGCTAGGTTCATCTGTGCACTTTCCCTTTCCCTAAATATAGATTGGAGAAAAGTTATCCATCACTCCCATTGACGCGCTTCTCCTGAAAGGGCTCCTGTAGCATCTCAGCTTTCTCCCTAAGCACCTTTCCCCAGGACAATATGTAACAGCTGATGGGTGCTTTATTCTCCTTTTCTTGTGTTGCTTTTGCTTCTCCTTTCTTGTATCTTCAGTCACACCTTGCAGAGCAGCACGGCTCTCTGCTCAGTGAGGGGCAGTTTCGCATGGCAAGAATAGCTCACATAGTTCACTGGGAACAGGGTACTCACTGGCAGAGTCGAGTGCCTTTCTCAAAAACTGAAAGCACGTAAGAGCATGAAGAAAGAACTTTAAAAACACAATTCAAAGCATCAAACTGGATACATATCAATTATTTAAGTCAATTAAAATAATGGGAATCAAACACTAACAACGGAAAAGAAAAGATGGCTTAAAATACTTCCAAACCGATTTCCTTCCTCCTATTTTTGTCCCATTGAGCTATATTTATCTGTAATATAGGAGGCCCATTCTTTCCTTTGGTTATTTAAGAAGGACAAACAGACATCCACCTTGATAGCATATCAACTCAACAGAGCAATGCATCATCTTTTATGGAAGGTCAAATAGAATACTTGAAAATTTACCAAACCAATACTGAGGATCAAAATTCTGCTTTCAGGCAATAGAACAGAAAGCCCTTGCATATTACGAAGAGACATATACTGTATTGCACCCTTGATTTCTGAGTGAATTTTCCATTGGCCTCACTGAGAACAGTCCCTGGCCTACAAGTAGACTGAACGTCTGTGCAAAAGGGCCGAACGATACGAGGTCTAAACTGTGTGAATAAACCCAGCCTCATGTGCTAGACTCTTCTATGGCAAGAATGCATCTGAACTGTCTAGCCATCATGCAACATCACGTATGTACTAAATACTATGATTACATCCATTTAAATTTAGTACATTTGGAAATAGATATGTAGTTAGCTAGACCATCAGCTCAGTTGTCATCGTGAATAGGATGTTATGAATCATTTTCCCATTTGGCTTTAAGAAATACAATCCCTTTTACACAGACACTGTGTGAGGGTCAAATATATTTCAGAGAACAGTTTGAAAAATAGAGAAGGATAGACCAACTTTGTTTCTGTTTCAGACAGAATGGTATATTAATTTTGCTTTCGTATATATTTTTTTCTTTTTAAAAAGCCCAAGTAAAACCCCTAATTTGTTTTCAAAAACCATAAAAAGATTTTGGTTTGGAAGCTGAAATGTGCCTCCAAGCACTGAGGAAGTACAGAGTGAGCCTTTGTAATATAAATGATCTCTTAAGAATCTGAGTTCTGTGCCAGAGCTCAAAATAGTTATTACCCAAAGCAGGAACATTTTCTTCCCCAAACAGGAGCACTGAAAGAAAGAAAAGGACTCACACCCAACCTATGCATGTTATCATACACTGGTTGAGTTGATAAAGTGAAAAGCCTAGTTCTATAGTTTTTTACTTCTACTACGTTGATATCCAAAGGACTTGAGAAGACAAATATAGCAACTGAAGATAGAAAGAGAAGAACTCTCAGCACACCACTCCTTTGTATGCTTTGACTATGGATTCTCAAAAGGACTGTTTCTTATTGAAAAGGAGCTGCTGTGGTTATCGTGTGATGTAGATTTCCCAGAAAATACAAGAGGTGAGAACAAACAGAACGATGAGAATAACACAAGTCATAATTTCTCTCCTCCGTGCAATTACATTAACAATTGAACTTTTCTAGAGAAGACAAGGAATCAGCAAGGCTTTTGATACTGTTTCCCATAACATCCTCATAAGGAAGCTCACGAAGTATGGGTTGGATGAGTGGACAGTGAGGTGGATTCGGAACTGGCTGAATGACAGGGCCCAGAGAGTTCTGATCGGCGGGGCAGAGTCCAGTTGGAGGCCGGTAGCTAGCGGAGTTCCCCAGGGCTCGGTACTCGGCCCGGTCTTGTTCAACTTGTTCATCAATGACCTGGACGAGGGGATAGAGTGTACCCTCAGCAAGTTCGCTGATGACACAAAACTGGGAGGAGTGGCTGATACGCCGGAAGGCTGTGCTGCCATTCAGCGGGACCTGGACAGGCTGGAGAGCTGGGCAAAGAGGAACTTGATGAAGTTCAACAAGAGCAAGTGTCGAGTGCTGCACCTGGGGAGGTCAAACCCCATGCACCAGTACAGGCTGGGGGATGACCTGCTAGATAGCAGCTCTGCTGAGAGGGACCTGGGAGTCCTGGTGGACAATAAGCTGACCATGAGCCAGCAATGTGCCCTTGTTGCCAAGAAGGCCAATGGTATCCTGGGGTGTATTAAGAGGAGTGTGGCCAGCAGGTCGAGGGAGGTTCTCCTCCCCCTCTACTCTGCCCTGGTGAGACCCCATCTGGAGTACTGTGTCCAGTTCTGGGCTCCCCAGTTCAAGAAAGACGAGGAACTCCTAGAAAGAGTCCAGAGGAGAGCTACTAGGATGATAAAGGGACTGGAGCATCTCCCCTACGAGGAAAGGCTGAGAGAGTTGGGCTTGTTCAGCCTGAAGAAGAGAAGACTGAGAGGGGATCTCATCAACGCATACAAATATCTTAAGGGCGGAAGTCAAGAGGACGGAAGCAGTCTGTTTGCAGTGGTGTCCAGCGACAGGACTAGGGGCAATGGATGCAAACTGAAACACGAGAGGTTTCAGTTGAATATGAGGAAGAACTTCTTCACTCTGAGGGTGGCAGAGCACTGGAACAGGCTGCCCAGGGAGGTTGTGGAGTCTCCTTCTCTGGAGATATTCAAAGCCCGCCTGGATGAAGTCCTGTGTAGCATGCTCTAGGTGAGCCTGCTTTAGCAGGGGGGTTGGACTAGATGATCTCCTGAGGTCCCTTCCAACCCTTACGATTCTGTGATTCTGTGATTCTGTGTGAATAAAACCTTGAAACACTGAAAGCCTGAAACAGTGTTTTTAACTAATGGCATATAATTCATTTTAAATGTTGTCACCACATCAAGATCCATGCTGTTTGTTATGTAAGACTCTGAGTTTTGCTATTGAGCAGTGCATAATACTGTATTAGTGAAAGGGAGGAAGGAGAATCTGGTATTTATTACCCATATTCTCTTTGCTGAAATCTGGTATTCAGGCAACTGGTGTCCTTTCCACCTTTGCCTAAGTTATTTATCATTCCTATATTGATCTTTCAGACTGAAAGCCCACTTTAACAAAGATTCAAGTATTAGCCCCATGGAAGTCTTCAAAGATTCCAAAATTCTGCTCAAGAAGAATACCTATTTATGGGCACATCATCAAATTTGCTTCAGAAGACAAAATACTGATTTTGCGTAAGTGCTAAATATGTATTTTTTACCATTAAAAAGTAAAGATATGCTAGATGGGAAGACCTGTGAAACAGAGGTCCTTAAAATAATATTATACTACACTACTGTACGCTACACTATCCTATACCATAAAATTTCTCCTTAGAAAAATGTAACCAAAAAAGGGGAAGAGTTGGTATCTGGAACAGAAAAAACCCAGGCCAATATGTATTTTCATAGCATACCCAGTGAGATGAGATGAGCATATGCAACAGCAAAGCTGTAACGGCTCTCTTCAGATACAATGAACACGTTCTGATGGTCAACTCCTATTGCCCTGTCAGGGTTTCCAATCTCTAGCGGAGAATAGGCCAGGTAGTATCACACCATGATGGTGCAAGCCAGCTGTCACTGAAGAATAGCCTGACCTTAGAGTCACTCAGATTTTCTAAACAAAGAAATTAAAAAGAGAAATAGTAGATTTCTGTGATTATTCTTCAGTGAGGTAAAAGGAAATAACAACCTTTGGAAGACTTGTCCTCTCCTCCGTAAAGGAGCCTACCTTTTGAGCTATTTCAATATTGAGTCTGTAAAAGAAATGACTGTAGGTGATTCTAGTAGCTTAAGTGAAAATTATAATTTACTGGGAATGTTGCTCTCTCTACCCTGTATCTTTAGCCAACTTTCCTAACCTTAGAGGGCATTTCTCACCCTAATACAAGCTAAGTGTGGGCTGGAGTTAGTCCATGGGCAAAGGATGCCCTGATGAGGGATGCTGATGAGGGACTAAATCCTCCTCTGCAGCCAGGCTGGTGTGCTGTGCCCCACAGGCAGGGTTCAGTGCAGTGCAGCCAGCTCTGGGCTGTCCTTGCAGCAGATCAGCGCCTGTTGCCCATTCCAGAAAATACATTAGGAATGTGTGTAAACCATAGTGCAAAAGTGGGATGCAGTGACAGGTCTCCCTTGCACCACCAGCAGCATCACCGTGACTCACAGAGCTGACAGCAGCTACAGCCCCAAGCAGTAACTGCAACTCTACGTGCACATCACGACCCAAAAAAAATCTGTCAAGCCATCATTATGATCCCGTTTAGTGGCACCTGGTCTAGGTGATTTACATTTTCAGCCTCCTTCATTGTGTGTCTTTTAAGTTTGGTAAAAGCTAAAGCAACTGAAAGCAGAGTTGCACTGGTAAACATCATCTGGAGCTAGGACAGAACTCAGGATTCGAATCTGACATTTGACAAGAAATACTTCTACAGGCAGCTCTTTACATTTTAACTTATTACATTTCAAAGTCTGCAAGCCTTGCTTAGATACAGGAGGTAAACTATGCTTTCCAGTGCATCCAGGAAGGTAGCCAACCCAGAATCCAGCAAAGCAAGGAATTGCTACTGTGCCCCTTGGTACAGCAAGGAGAGCAGCACAATAGTGAGAAGCTGAAAAATAGCAGAGGAATATCTTTAAAAAGCACCGAAGCCTTCCAGAGCCTGAAAGTGTTGAATAATTAGAAAGTCTTGCCTTTCTGTCATCTTGTTATCTGAAGTCGTTGGTTTTCCTATGGTAAGGAAACTAAACTTTTAAAAACAAAACCTGTCTGCTGGCAAAATGTCATGTCAGTCAGAAACGTAGCCCTTGTGCTTTGGGCAAATACAAGACATTCAAGCCTCTACAGAAACACCCATCGGTAGCTGCAGGCCTAATGTTGCTATGCACAGTGAGCAGTCTTGCATGGAAACAGTACTGACAGCCCATGGGTATCCAGGTGGATAAATCTGGAGGAAAATTAGCTGGATCAAGCAGGTAGGTATTTTTCTGCTTCAGTCCCAGTGGGATTCATAGTCCCCACATTCTGCTCTGAGAACAGATGCAAAATTGTGAGGAAATGCTAATTCCAGCCGCAAGCTTTGAACAGCCCTTTTCCAAATATACCTTATGTTTTTCATAAATGACCAACCATAAAGCATGGTTATAAGTGCCTGCATTGTCCAGTGTGATTTTTGTGTGGTTCTCTCGCGTCCCTCATGAGCATTAGGGTTCCCATCGGTGGGCAAGGGAAGGAGTTGACCCAGGCAGCTCTCACAGAAGTCAGAAAGGTGCACATGTTCATCATGCTTGGGGAAGGGTCTGGCATTTGTCAGCCCCAGTTTTAGGCAGGTGAAGTTCAGAAGCTACAGAAGAGGATGACCAATCTCCACTCCTCATATTTTCTGTTGAGAATTGGTCCTCCTTTGGTTTCTTTCCCTTTTTCTCTTCTGTGCACTCTTCAGTTCGTTCTTCTTTTTTATTTAATTATTCCATTATGAATTCTTTTTTTTTTCCACTTTCTCTATGCATATATTTCTAACTCAGACTCACCAATATATGTGTATACATGTATCCATGTGCACACACACACAAGTGGGGTAGCAAGAGGCGACAGGGGTTTTGTTAGGGACTTCCAGCCACGGTCTTAACAATTTTCCTTTGCTCACATTATGGCAGCCAAGAGGCTCTCTGATAACCATGTCCCTCATACATAATTAAACAGACGTGCTAATGACATTTTTAAGTAACAGCAATTGACATTTTTCCCCACTTTGGAATCTGACAGACAAGTCTGGACTTCATTAACCTTTTGTGGTTTAATAGTGGGTTTGTGATTTAGGACAGCTGATAAAAAGGCAAGAACCTCCTTCTTTCCACGTAAATTCTGCACGCCAAAATAAGTTGAACAATAAATCCAGATAGACAGCTTTGTGTGGTCAAGTATAGGTGAAGAGATACTCTCATTAAGCTTCATTAAAGCGACCCAGAAAAAGCAGGTTAGGTCATTTATAACAGAGTACCAAAATATTTCTGTAAGGTGACCTTTGAAGAACATGAACTACGAAGAATAAAAGTTTTGAGAAAAAATGGAATCCCTCTATGAATTAATATATCCTAAAGCAAAAATTCTGTTTGATCAAAACAGATTTCTTCTATAAAAGTAATCTCCAAGTATATTATTTACATGAGACTTGATGACTTGCTTTTGGGGGGGAAGATGTGGCAAGGGGCATAGCATTTCCTGGGGCAGACCGGCGCTCAGCGCCCACTGGCGTCACAGAATATATCATTCAAGAGCAGAGCTGGGCAGGCTCCGTGGCACCTTGGGATTTGCTCCCCACCTTGCGCAGCGAGTGGAGCTGTCGAGCACCACAGCGTTTGCTGGCTCACCAAGGAAGGTTGACAGGCCCTGCAACCTTCTGTCACTTCCTAGTGTGTCAGGGACCGTAATTAATTACTTTTTGCCTTCATTTTTGCACACAGTTATCTCTCTGGCTGGGACGTTTCATAGGCTGAGATGAATGGGAGAGCTATCTTTGGGATTCAGAGGAATCTGTATCTCCTGTTCATGGCCTATTGACCAGGCAACACACATGAACTGATGGAGGAGACTCCTGATACCTAAGTAATTCCCTTTTGGCACCCAAGGCTTGGATAGAGCTCAGATATCTCATAACAAGATCCATTTCACAGAAAATCTGAGAAATTCCCAGTTTGCACACAGGTCTTCTGTAAAAAAGAGAAAGTAGCCATGTCTTTTGTGTGTGAATGTTGATACTATGGTCATCTATAGAGCAACATCCATGAGTAGTTTCAGAACACACAAACCTGACAGTAGGTTTAACTCTGCTGCCCCTTTGGTTATCGTACTCCATTTGTTTAGATAGTCAGAGCTCTGAGCTGTCCATTAAAAGGACAGAAACATATTGAGACATAGCATTTTGCTATTGCTTTCTTGTTACCTCTTTAGGTTTTAGGCAGTTTTCACAGTTCTCTTTTAGTTATATTGTTGATCTTATTTTAAGTTATTAAATCCTTCAGGCTGTGAAACTTAGCACCTTCATTTTTAATATATATATAAGAAAAAGTGAGAAATGACTGACCAGAGCCTTTTCTCTAGTCTCCCCTAACTCCAAATCAAGCCTTGTGAATTAAACAAGAAAGCGCTATCCAGCCCACTGCTTCTTGTAAGGTATTTATTATACCCGTTCAGGCCAAACACAAACCAATTAAAAACTGGCAATGGAAGAACTCTACCTGCAGTTTCCATTTGTGTAATATTAGTGCTTTGCCTTCCATCAGCTATGAGAACAGGTTTGAAAGCAGATGCTGTAATACAATCAGATCAGGATTGTGCAACAAGAACTCAGCAGGGGTGGAAAAAAACCATGTAAAAAAGTTTTTTTTTTAAAAATAAAGCTGCATTAATTGTTAGGATTTGCATTGTCAAAGGGCTCTAAGGGAGGTGCTTTCAACTGCTTTGAAATTCCCTGACCAAACGAGTAACACAGTCAGCTCTATGTGAGGGGAAGGTCTGTACAGGCTGGATTGCAGTGCTTTTGCACTGCAGTAATATTTCTCATTTCCTTCAGAATTCGTCAGTGTTGTACTGGGTAAATCTGGTGGTCTTGTCTGAAATCCAATACGCTATAATTTATATAAGCTTTCTAGCTATACAGCTGCTCGTAGTACAGTAGGTGCCCGTTTTGCTCTGTGTAATTCTTTTCTTCTCACCTGATTCAGTTCACATATACCATTCATTACAGGCTAATAAACCTGGTTTGATTTACCTGACAGCTTCAGCTGAACTATTTCCTACCCTGAAGGTATGCCCATCTGAGAGAGAAGTTTACTACCCACCATATGAGGGGTTTATTTAAAACCGATGTAGAAATGATCTCCAGGGGCATGCCTCATCCCCAGATCAGTTACTGGCGGTGCCTCAGATGTGTCTCCTACCAGAGATTCCAGTCTTTTTTGGGAGTGGGACATAAAGTTCTACTTCTTAGACACTTCCTGACCATGTGCAAATTATTTCTACTATCACATAAGTCACATTTTGTAATGAGAAACCCAAAGTACCAGGTTGCACATAAAAAAAAATAAATCCTGTTTCTCTACCCTATTAGCAAGTTGTTGATGGATGGTTTCTGTCTCCCACGTACCTATAGCTATAGCTCCTAATAGGAAGTATCCTCATACTTCTCTCTCTCCATGACTTCTTCAGCTCCTCGCTTTACAGTTATTAATTACATTCAAATGACTCCTTTCTTTGCTTTGCGCTGTCACAGCTGTAGCTCTCCCTGCTTCAGTAGAGGAACTGTTTAACCTAAACCTACTCATGCCATTCCTGTTTTGCTTCTGTTTCATTCAGACAGTTCTTTAATTCTCTTACCAGTTTTTATCAATTATTTTTTACATACATGATGCATTATTTTTTACATACATGCATGAAGAGAAGGCATAGAGGCTCACAGGATAAAGTATCCAGAGAAAACTTGAGGAAGGTAAAAGGGGGAAGGAAAAGGGGGAAGTTCCACCGCCCCGGGAAGACTGTGAGCATTGGCATTGAGAATCAGCTTTTCCCTTATATTTGGAAACATATTCTTGACTTCATCCCCCGGGCAGATGCTGACTTTACCCCCATAACCTGTGAACTGTGTACTGGGTGGACGCTTCCAACAGGGTAACTAATGTTAGATGCACAAGTGAAACATCTCTTCTTTTCCATTAGATTGCTATCAGTCTTAGAACTAGGCTATTCAACTGTAAGGAATAAGAGAAAAAAATCTGGGATCTGTACAGACTTGTTTAGGGATCTTATATCGACTGCACTTCTAGCACCCTAGCACCAGCATTAATTCAACCCTAAAGGTTGATGCGTTTCTTTCCTGAATGTGTGACTTGCAGCCTGGCTAACAAGGAGTTGCCGTATTTTATGCTACAACTAGAAAATTATGCTGTGTCCTTTAGAGAGTAGAAATGCTTAATGTTCTTGCCATGCTAGGCATGAAGAGGGTAAAAAGCTTTGCATATGTTTGTATTCTAAGGGCAAACAGAAATTTCAAGTCTTAATATACACAAAATGTGTTTCTTCTTCCAGAACAACATCCTTGGACATAGCACCCATTTTTAAGATGTGCCTCTGGAAAAGACAAGGAAAGAAGCCCAACTCTTATATCTATACTTACTTCCTCTGGAGTATTCAGTGCAATTCTAGCTAATCTTCTGTTCTGTCAATATGAAACACTGAAAGTATGTTAATTTCCACAAATGTCAGCCAACTGAAATTTCTTTTATCAGCTGAAGTTCCCACAAATTACTTTAAATGTGGAATGGTTGTGATCTTTGGAGTGGTCTGTTAGTGACTTTCAGACAGTATGAACCCATTTGGCAACTTGTTCGTGTGTGTGATATGTTTCACTATTTGCAAAGCCAATACATTTGATATGTGAGCAGACAGGTAGACAGCTGTCTGCATTTCTCTGCCTGTTTTTTGGGGGATGAACTTAGAACATACTCCATTGTGTTTGAATCTAAGAATCTTTAATGCGGTGCATACTTAATTGCTTTTATCATTAGAAAATTCAAACAACTCTCACATTTAGAGCATCGCAATCACAAGATAATATAAGATAGGCCACTAAGCTGAAGGTTTGTGTAAAGTAGTCTTCTCTGTCTTCTTTATCTCTGAAGAGAAATCCCAGGAAAAAATTGCAGGCAAAATACCCTAAGAGCTAAAGCAGCCTTGTTAGCACATTTATACAGCAGTGGGTGCAAACCAAAAATCTGTGGTCTATGATTCCTCTTCTGGAATTCCAGACACATCATTCTCACCACCTTCCCTCATCTACAGTCATTTAAATCAGTGCAAAGTGGAGGTGAAACTCTACCACCTGGTTTTGATTGCTCATATTGTTCTTTCACATTCATTTTGTTCAATTCCATATCAGTTTGCAAAAATTGATTTCTCCATCTCATATCTGTTACTCTTTTTTTCCCAGACAAAGACCTGATCATAGCGATCTGTGTGCTTGCCACCTTCAGGTAAACAGCTGTGATATGTTATGCCTGACATTGCTCCTGATGGCCACCCACAGAATCTGGGCAACACTGAAGAAGGGGTTGCACTGATGGGAGCCCAGTCTAACCTTTCTACAATGTCATATTGTGTATCAGTGAGGTTTGGTGCATAGCATGGCTATGGCATAGATGAGTTTTTCCTATGGCCATGATGGTTGGTTATCCCATCTCCAGAATGGTATAATAGCAACAGCAGACTTCAGAGAAAAGTAGAAAGAATGGTCACAGGTACACTACTTTTTCCATGTGAGGAATGACTAAATAAAGTAAATCTCTCCAGTCTGGAGAAGGAGGGTATGACAGAGGTCTGTAAAATGCCAGGGAAGAGGACCCCATTGCCCACTGTCTGCTCCAGCACAAGAGCCAGCGGTCCTCCAGTGGTGCTTGGAGGAGGCAGGTCCCCCATGAATAGGAGACTGGTTTTCACACAAGGGAACACAGGTAAGCTATGGATCTCCTTGTTTCTGGTAACAGGTTTATGGGCAACTTCTTGGTAGAGGGTTTGTTTGACTGAGAGCTCTGAATATACAAACCCCACATCTTCCATTAGGACATCTTTGAGCTGCTGAGGCCTGGAGTCTTGGAGAGTACTTGGAGAAATGTATACTGTCCTGTTTTCTCCCGGCACCCACTTTAGTCTACTGTCAAAAGGGGTGCTGGACTTCATGATCCACAGAAACATTAAATATGCTGGCAGTTTTATCCCTTGCTAACCCCCTTATGATGGGTTGTACCTAGAACAGGTTCACAGAGGGGGAAAGATGAACATGCTTCACAAATCTCAGGTAAAAAACATGGGGGAAGGAGCAAATGTTTGTTTCCAGATCTAACAGTGTTTTACTTTTTTAGTCCTGCTAAGGCTGTGTCCAGTCCCCATCTGGACTCACATCTGATTCCTACACATGAAATTAATTTGATGTTACTAGGACAGGCTCTGAATTCGGGTGCCTTTGCTACAATGAAAGAGGAGAAGATATCGTAACCTGAATTGATCTGTCCTGTTACATCACAAAAAGATAGTAACTACATATATGTACCTACAGTATTTGAAAATATCACCCTGAGGTAATGGAAGCTGCTTTTTAGCCTTTTACTGCTATTTGCCCTTTCGGGAGGGCGAAACCGGACAATACCATGACAATGTATATCTACAAGTAAAAAGCTGCTTTGAAAATTTTTCCTGCTCTACCTGCAGTTTGGAAAGGGTTAAACCCAGAATATTAACTGTAGCAATGACAAAAAAATCATCAGTGCGTACATTCATGAATGTACTAATTATATTTTCAGCTTAGACAGTCTGTATTATATACACTATCATTTTGTTCCTAAGAAAAGAATACTCTCATATTTTCTAGCTAGGTTTTGGAAGGTGGCTCTAGAGGTTTTGTGACAGCAAGGTATGAAGCTTCTGAAGACTTTTAGATTTCTGTATTTTTAAGTGTTTTCCTGTGCTTTTGAACTGTTGGCTGAATAACAACATAGATAATGGGGGAAGATGGGGGGGAATGAGGTGTTTCAAGGATCCACTAGGTGTTAACAATGTCACACCTTAAAAACACACGTAGTTGCGGCTATAGCCTTTTGCTGGAATAGTGTAATTGTATTTCCCTTCTTCACAAAAGCATGGTGAGAATTCAGAATTTTTTCTTTGTCCAGCACATGAAAGGTGAAGAATGCTGAGCAAATGTATTTTATTAGTATTCCTATTCATTTTGTAACATACAGCGGGAGTTTATCTTGGCACATCCTTGTTAAAAATGATAGGTAATGTCATTAACACTCTAGTCCTACATGAATAAGCTACTGTATAGATCACCCCATTGAAATAAAATGCTGTAGCAATTGATCTAGTTGAATGGACCAGTAAAGGCTAATTTCCTTTGAATGTTTTATAGTTCATTTCAAACCTTGTAACTGGTCAGAATGTCATTTCAACATGGAGACAACTGCCAATGAAGGCATCTTATTATAGTGTTCCTGTTTATAAATAGAACTGAATCCTAGTTGATTTTGCCCTTTAGACTGTTTCCTTCCCCCCATCCCCTTTTGCTTTCAGGCAAGTGCCTGAAATCACTATAAATCAGATTATGAAAAAGCCTTCCTCTGAGAAGGGTAAAGCTGTTTTAAAGTTGAAATGCACTGCAGCAAGAACAAGAAAAATTGTTGTTATTTCTGTTATTGTTAGGGAAATCTCAGCTCTGTCTGCTGTAGTGAGAAGAAACACTGTTACTGGGAATACCTTTTCAAAATTCAGCTCTATATAAAAAGCGAACTACTATATTTAAGGATAAATTCACCCTTAAGCTAAGCCACTAAACTAAGTGGAATTATAATAGGAGTAAATACGGCCCATTAGGTCAAATTCTCTTTTTTTTTACACCACTAGAAATTAGAACAATCCCAGTGATTGCAAAAAAAAATAGTAAATTATTAAAGGCGTAAAAGAAAGGCAGAGTGTACTCCTCTACAGATAGAAGATTTTTAATTACATGTTTTATGACATGACAACATTATGACAATATAATCTCATGGTAGCAAACATTCAAGCCTTAATTAGAAACAGAAAATCTGCAATATTTAGTGGAACCATATACTTTCCACACATGGAGAAGGGTTTTCACAGTTTAGCAAGATGGAATTCATGTTGGGAAAATCTTTGAAAACTCAGAAAATCAGAGCTGGAGCAAAACTAGACTAAGGAAATCAACATAAGAAAAGATTTTGTTGAAGAGATGGCATTTTGATTGTTATTTATTTGCTTGTTTGTTTCCTTTTCTCTCAATATTTCAGTGGAAAACAGGGACTATCTACTCAAGTAGTTTTGTATCAACTGGTAGTGCTTTGATATCAAGAAGAACTAAGACACTGTGGATATGGGCATTATCCCTATATTTTTAAAAGTATAAAAAAGTGTAATTTGATAAAAATTACTGCTTTTCCTACTGCTTTTATCCCTGATAAGATTATTATGTCAGTTATAAAGATGAGAGGCACAATATGCAGTGCACTGCTCTCTTCGCATCATATAGCAATTAAGGGAAGTCATATCTCAGAGGTTATTGACTATGATGTTCACTGCTGCAGACCAGAGTTCTCTCCTACACCTGTTTTCATTCCACTATCAGCAAAACCTCAAAAACCTCTTTATAACTCAAGGACAGTAGCCCATCCTCCTTGGACTGCCAGCTGTGTTTGCCAAAACCAGATGTTCTGTTCCTGAAGCTCCTTGT
Organism: Egretta garzetta; assembly: GCF_000687185.1. Classification (NCBI taxonomy): domain Eukaryota; kingdom Metazoa; phylum Chordata; class Aves; order Pelecaniformes; family Ardeidae; genus Egretta; species Egretta garzetta. The sequence continues at coordinate 5,515,616 of NW_009258952.1, read as the reverse complement.
GCTCCATTGGACCCAGTGCCTGCACAATCCTGCCTAGGTAGCAGCTGTCTCCTGTCCCATATGGTCATCCTAGGCCCCCTTATCTGCTTCTGTTTTTTATCTCTCTCTGGCCTTAGCCATAAATTCAAAATCAGCTGCAACCTCTGTGACAATAACTCAGAAAAAAAGTGCTTTTTTGGTTTGTTTGCTTAGTTTTTAAAACGATTATCTCTTCAAATAGCTCTGTCAGTCTGGAATGAAAAATTAAGCTGTAACCTAAAAATCCCTGAAAATAGATGCCCAGTGATAGTTGACTGGTTTCTTTAACCTGCCCAGAATACAGGCCAGTAATTTGGGGACTTAAATGTATAGAGCATCCTGGTTTTTATCTTGGTGTTTTCTGCAGCCTGTTTCAACCCCTCCTGTTTGTCTAGAATGTATGTTTGTCTAGAATGGGTACTCTTCAGTGGGGACCACAAAAAAATCAGTAAAATCTGCTGTCTCTTCTTACAGCATTTTGCAATAACACCCCTTTGTTAGAGGATTATTCAAAAGCTATAACAAATTGCACAGAACATTGGCATGTTGAGGCACAAGAACCTTTAAATAAATGTATATTTTCCTAACATTCAATTAAAATGTCATACTTTTATGCATTTCCTCTTCTACTACTGGTGATGTTCACGGCAGAGCTATATTAAGCTTCCCTTTGTTTAATCAGCTCATTCATCTTCATCAACTATTTTAGGTATTCAAGAACCTGAAAGTGTTCAAGATACTATTATAATAATATAACACAGTAGATTTCTATGGATATTTCGTAAACAGTAATGAGTTTCTGAGCGTACCAAAATCCCAGCAGTCTGGGTGAGTTTACTCCTATTTAATACATGGATTTAAAAGGTTAAAGTCTTGTCCTAAAGTAAAATATTCACTTTCAGTGCCAGCAGTCAACACCAGCTTCCCTGATTTACGGCCATCTGGATTGTTTTAAAAATTTTCCAATGTAACATTAAAACTCATTGTTGTGCATCCAGTTGAGATCAATTATGGGAGAATCTTTGCATGTTCAGAAGCTTGAGGCTCCATTAAAAAGATCCACAAGGGGTCTTTTTAGATCTATAGAACAATTTATACCAGGTCAGGACCTGACTCCAGTTCCATATCCAAACTGATGTGAACTTTCCAAATTTCAGACTGAGCTGGACTCAGTTATCCGATCCTCTATGACTGAAGTTGGCAGAAATGTCAGTAAAACAATCAGAAATATTTTTTTGCAGAGTGGCTTTGGGCTTTTGGAAATTGAACTGTATACAAGGTTTATGACAGGACAGCAACGAATGGGAGATTGTACTCATCATGGCATACCTAGGGAGCCAATCTGCAAAAGAATAAAAGCCTATAATATCTGTAAATACTCCATGATAACCCTGATTTGGATGGTACTCTGGAGGCATCCTGGAACATGGGAAAGAATATTTTCTTTAAGAAATTAACATGAGTTTTAGCTAATATTAGGACACCAAATTTGTTTAAGAACGTGATCATGGCCACATCAAGCCAAAGACAGACATGAGTCTTCATGAAGGAGTAACCTCTAAATGAAGCTCAGTTATATTTCATGCTGATGCAGACCTATTGGCATCATATAGTCCAAAAATGGTAGCTCACTCATATTGTTTTTCTGAACAGGTAGTCCCAAAGCCCCTGGATATATGAGAATGACAGCTTCCCTGTGTGTGCGCCGCAGAGGTGCTCTGTGTCGGCACTGCACCCCCTTGCCTGGGATCTCTGGGTGCCCAACAGGGCACTGCCCACTGCAGTACGGGGTACATTTGCCCCTAGAAGCAATGGTTCAGTTCAGTAAGGGGGATGAGTCCCTGTGCAGGTGAAGCATAGTGTTTCATGTCCCCAAAATCATGTGGTATGAATCAGCTTACCTTCACTGAAGGGAAGCCAACCAGCCATTCCTTGTTAAGGTCCTGTAACCCAAAGATGGTAGCAAAATGGAAACAGAGGGTAGAGCTGTGAATGACTGATCTTTGTAGAAATATAACAGAGTGTGTCAAAAAAATGTTTTCAGTTTCATGGTATTCTGTAACTGGAGATTTGCTAATTTGACTACCATTAGTCTGAATTCTACAAGATTTTCACACCTTCCAAAAAACTGCTGAAATGTTATTTTCTGCCCAACTCTTCCACTCCATCCTGCAACTTAGACTAACTAAACAACTAAGTGACCGTTTAGAAATGTTCTTTTCATAATAGTAATTTACAGGCACAAGCACAGGCACACACACATATATTTATTCAGAAAGGTTTGATGGTGTACCATGTGCTGAATCACAGGAATACAATCAGCTCCGCCTTAAGTACTAAATATACAGCAGAAAATTTCAGTTATCAGTACTATGTAAAGGTGGTCTTAATTGTATGCGTAAAGTTACTTTCCTTACTGACAAAGCAATAAGAAATATCAAACAACAAAATATACACGTGCAGCCAGGGAGTCATGAGTAACAAAATCATGTCCAGAATTCCAGAACCAAAGTCTCTGAAGTCTCATCTGGCAAATTGCATGGAATTTAAATGGTCTGACTTGGAAAGGTAAAAAGTCTGTGTTCTCTTTGCCAGTGCTTGAGTCTGTAGTTTTAGGTAGTTCAAACCTGTTAACACTCTAACTTACATTCCAGCATTATACTTTCACATTAAGTTATCATTCATATAGCTATAAATATGCTTTTATTTCAATGCAGCTGGAATATAAAATATTTTCTCCATCCCAAATTATCCCATAGAGCTGTTCTGAACTATTCAAATGACCTTTTAAAATGGGTTATTTATTCATTCAGTTCCTTGTCTTATTTGTTCACATTTAATTTCAGTATTAATAATGCAGTCCACTGCACAATTTCATTTTAATGGAGATTTTTTCATATGTCATATTTAATACTTAGTTTTAGCCTTAGGAGACAGCTCCCATTTTCCTTTGTGGCATGCATAAAGGTCTGGTTTTGTTCAATATTGTCTAGGCTTGCCTTTCTAATATCATGCTTAAAATGGATATCATGTAAAATATGTAATTTCTGGATGTTAAAAGAGGCTGGCTTATTTCCTACAAGTTGAAAGCTAATCCAAGATGGCAGCTGTAGGCATCATGGCCTGCTTTAAATCCTCTTCTCATGAATTTCAGTGAGGCTGCAGGTCACACCCTGGAAAACCAGAATCTGAATATCTGACACTGTTGCTGTGTTCGCAAATACTAATTTTTCTGTAGCGTGACTGGAATTTGATCAGGTGGAATCAAGCGGAATCTGCTCAAAAGAACTAAACTACAAGGTGGTTACGGGATACTCACCAAAACCAACCCCCACACCTCTGTGAACCGCCTGGTTTGGATTCTCACCCATTAAACTAATAGCAATGAAACGCCTCCTGAATATCAGCATTCCCTGAAGCCCTCACATGAACAGAATAGAACAGAACAGAACAGAACAGAACAGAACAGAATAATTCAGTTGGAAGGCACCTACAACAATCATCTTATCCAACTGCCTGGCCACTTCAGGGCTGATCCAAAGTTAAAGCCTCTTATTAAGGGTATTGCCCAAACACCTCTTAAACACTGCCAGGCTTGGGGCATCAATCACCTCTCTCGGAAGCCTGTGCCAGGGTTTGACCACTCTCTTGGTAAAGAGATGCTTCCTGTGTCAAGTCTGAACCTCCCCTGACACAGCTTTGAAACATTAAATCATTCAGTGGCCTCAGACCTCCTCACCGCTGCCTGAAGACCCCATTTACCTCCTGGCTGTACCAAGGGTCATGGGTGTGTGCAGGAGCTCTGGCACCCCAGTAGCTACCCTACGCGCTGAACTGGTGCTACTCACCAGCTGGCTTCTTTCTGCAGGCTTTGATTTTTGAATAGTGAAAAACAAATTGTTGAAAACAATGTTTTGATTTTACTGTAGGGGAAATTCTGGTCTAATTTAGCACCACATGATGAATGCTAACCCAGCCCAAAAGGCAGCTTTGCAGCAAAACCAGGACAGGCTTAGGTTCAGATGACTACTTCTAACTCTTCTAACTCTTCAGGGGTGCTGGAGCAAAATGGTTCCACAGCGAGTGGCTGTGAGATTGCTCCTATCATTTTATAGCACTGAATTGATAGTATTTATCATATCTGTCATCTATAGCATTGAACTTTATGGTATTGAATTTGAACATAAGGCAACTGCTCTTGTAGAAGGATTTATTCAGGATTCTGATGATAAGAAACTTTCAAGTCGTATTTTTCCAGACTGGCTATCATCAGACAACAGCCTTTGAATTGCTTTGCAAAATACAACAGCAACATACAATATCAAAACTGTTGCCAGAACTGGTGGGTTAACTATGTGGCTTTTGAGCTTAACCTGGTCTCAGCAGCAATTCTTCATAATTCATGTCTTTGTACATACATAAGCCGGTTGAATTTAATTTTGAAATAAAATATAATCTTTATGTTTGTAGAGTGTTAATTGAACTCCATATGACTCAGACAAACATAGGACATTGTCATAAAAATAATGATCAATAGGGAGACTTCTGGAAGAATTTCAGCCACTGGACATATTTCTAGCATTTCTAAAATTTCTGGCACTATTTATCCAAGAATTAAAGAAAAATAATGAATGATTCTTGTAGGAACAGTATTTGCTGAAAAATATTTCTGTCAGATCACATGGAAATAAACTGACTTGTTCATTAAGAGATCAGATATCCATACCAAAATAACACTGAATATACAACAATGCTGCTTCATAAATGTTGGAGATAGAACTCATGAGATTGGATGAATACTATTATCAGCATGGATTTTTCAGGTTGGTCCAGAAAAAAATCTCATAGACTTGTTTAAAAATAAATCATTAAAAAGCTTCTTAGCAACAATTTAGTAAGATGTGTTTGTTACTTTAAACCCTTGCTATAATACAGCTAATTACATAATATATCTAGTTATGTAAAATTTAATCTCTCCAATCCCAGCAGTATTTCTAGCAAGGTAAAATTAAAGATAATGGCCACAGTGGGTGATGTTGGATCTAATCCGAAAATTGTGGTGTCCAGCAGAAGTATTTAATATGTCATGGATGGCAGACAGGACATAATTAACTCTCTCATAGTTTCCTTTGATTATTGCTTCCAAATGTGACAGTCCAGGGATAGGATTAACCCACGCTCAGGAAAAACATGTGCTGAAGTGTTTGAGACCCTCTAAAAAGACTTTAGAAGATTCCTTTTTTCCTTTCCAACAATCACATTGCTAACCTGTTCTTTTCATAATTATACGCTAACCAGTCGTGGTCCTTACAGAAGAACATACACAGGTGCAGACAGCCACGGAAGTCAAAAGGGAGTGGGTTTTAAGAGAGTAAGAATATGCAGTGGTTTATTCAATATCCAAAGCTATGCTCCCTGAACCAGTCCACAAAGCTCTGGGTTTCCGTAACAGGTTGGGTTAACTCAAAGGCTGGGGCTTGGTGGACTGAGGGGCACATTGTCACAAATTGAAAGGGAGTCTGAAACAGTAAGATTAGATGCATGTATAAATAAAAAAAAAACGGGCAAAATTACTTTAGAGGGTCCCAGGTGAATCATAGAATCATAGAATGTTTGGGGCTGGAAGGGACCCGTAGAGGTCATCTAGTCCAACCCCCCTGCAGTGAGCAGGGACACCTTTAACCAGATCAGGTTGCTCAGAGCCCCGTCCAACCTGGCCTTGAATGTTTCGAGGGATGGGGCCTCCACTGCCTCTCTGGGCAAGCCATTCCAGTGTTTCACCACCCTCATTGTAAAGGATCAAAACTTTGGAAAAATATATGCAGCAGGCTGTGCCTGTCCTTGCCAGTACCATTTTTGCATGTTTATGTCTTGGTTGTTTTACTACTGTGCATCAGGGACACTGAGCGCCTCTTCGCCCTCCCTTCCCCCATGAAAATCTACACTTGAAAACAACTCAGTATCCAAGCCATTAGGAGGAGTAAATATATCATTAGGAGCAAGGGATAGGCAGATACAGAGGCAGTGGAGGATGCTGTAATCTGCTCATGGGCATGCCAACAGTCCGAATTTATTCTAAGGCAATGTATCAGAACATTTGATAAATACTATTACAACTGAGCTATAAAACCTGAGGGGTTTATGCATCTAAACCACTTTATTTTTCTTAGTATTTGCTTTTATAACTGGCTATTCTTGCTGCCTGCGTAACCATCTACTACATTTTTTAAGCTTGCCAAGTCTTTGCCTTCAGTACTGCTTCAGTTGTTATTTAGAAATGTGGGCTGTAGAAAGGATAAAATAAACTGATGTATGTGCTGGAGTCATGTGCCAGAGGGCATGAAAGGAAATACTCGACTAATAAATTTCCATAAATGATTGTGTGTGTTAGCATGCTCTCGTCTTGCATCCAAGATGTCAAGCTTTTAAAATCGCTATGTCTGAGAAGTTGCAATTACAGAGATAACCCAAAAAACCCCTTACATTTAGTTTTCAGTGCTCTTAACAGCCTTCTAGAAAATATGATTAGTGGGGTAAGCACTGACCCAGGGTAATTATTTCTCCTGTGTGTCTCATTTATCCAAGAGGCGATAGAAAGGCAGAAGAGAGAGGCTTTTTTGCAGTCAGATGTTCATGATTTTTTCTATTGTACACAGAGATCACAGCTGAACTGAAGAGAATCAGAGGAATACTCAGAAATGAACCACAACAGAAACTGCCTGAGAAGTTGGTAAATAATTCCTGTGCTAATACCTTCTGCCTTCTCCTCAACTGCTGCAAGCTCGATGCCATAAACATCCAGCAAGGCTCTCGGCAAGCTCACTACTGGCTAGGGTTTCTCATGACCTCAACTGAAATACAGCTCACAGAGAAAGCCGCCAGCCTTCAGCTCTAGCTGTGGTCTGTAATAAAGTGACTCCTTTAGATTTTTGACTTCAAAAGACTATCAGTAAATTTTACTACTAGCAACCTGCCACTAAACAAAAATTAGACAAGTGTCTCTTTCTTTTGGCCAGATTGTTCAGATGCTTTGATTCCTACTTTTCATCCTCATATATATGCATATGCACATGCACCATACACATGCATGTAGGCATGCACCCAACTCTGCTAATGCTTGGAATTTGTTAAATTCTTTTCCCTTTATAGTTAGACATTAAATATTGGATCTTATGAACTTCTCACAGAAGATACTCCACCTTTCAGAAGGCAGGACTGGATGTATGTGATAATAATGGCAAACCCAGCTTTATTTAACTGGTAGGCGTTTTAAAAATAAAATTTCATATGTTGGTTTCTGCTGCTTTTTTTACTCCCTTGCTTTTCCCTCACTTCAGATCATTAAAATTAAGTAAATAATTTAACTCTGTATAGGCATTTTAGCTTTCTTGCTTGCAGTTCCATAATACTCGGTTGCAACTATTGCAGAAAAGTGATTTTTCTTCATATCCACATTACTTTGTAGGAATACTTTTTTGCTTCAGTATGTCAGTACGTGTATGTGCATAAGATGCATACACATTCAGAAAATATATATACACACGTGTGTATAAAACACTTAAACAGACATATATATGACTGTGTGTTTTTTTCCATATGTATCTATGTTTTTATTTATAAAATCTCAGTGTTGAGACAGTTTTCAGTTCATAGTGCCCACTGGACAAAGGAATGAGCTATTTTTCCAATGGATTAGCAAGCTTAAAAGAGTCCTCTGGCTGTAAGTGGTAGATCCATTTCAAGCTTTAGAGTATTTCACTGTGTCTATAACATGAGTCGTAGTGAGAGACAGACTGAGATGAGAAAGTGAGGTAATTCACGTGCAATTTTGCAGCATCATAGGATATTTTCCTTTTTTGGCTTGTTTTTAAGGACAGGCAGGCATTCCCTGTCAATCTCATGCAAATAACTCCAATGCATACATACATGAGCAATAATCTTGCTATTTTTGTCACTTGAGTAATGCCATCAATGTAACTGAGAACTGAAGTGGAGATGACACATTGCTAGAAACAAATCCCTATGGCAAAAGGCTCCAGTGGAAGTTCTGTGTTTGGTGTCCTCGTTAGCAAAAATATTAAGCAACTCCATTCATTTAACGTGCAGTGACAAAAACACACCCACACCCACACCCCCCATGCTAAGATCAGAATGAATCTATAGAGGTATTAAGGAAAACATGGTGAAGCTGTAACGGAGTTTCTTTAAATAATGTTGGGAACATGTTTAGAAACTGCTGTGCTGCATGCACATAAATCTTCCCTGTACAGTTACCAGGTCAAAATCTCTGCCTACAGATTCCAGACAAAAAAGGTTTTGCAAATATTCTCCATTTATTATTGCAAGCATTTTTTGGACTGCCATCACAGTATTAACTGAACACATCTACCATAAAAAACTGGTGCTGATCTTCCAAATGCTGGGGAAAAAGCAACACCTATTTTGTTCATTCTGCTTGTTTTTATGTACTTTTCCAATATCAGGCTCCCTCTTTTGGCAGGTCTGTGGTTCAACCATCCCTCCTAAAACGGAAGAACAGAGAGCATTTCCCTCAGTACAGGGCTTGATGTAGACACAAATTTGATTTCAAGTGCTTAAGTATTATCAAGCATGTACCTAGAAAGGCATTTAGTTGATCACTTAGGTGCCTGAGGTGCCAGCCGGGCCTAATTACAAGAAAATGTGGTGATGGAACCAGTAACTCATCTGCTCAAGAGAGGACCCTTGAACACTGGTGGCAGGGGGGTCTGGACAGAAGTGCTCCCAGAGTCTGGGAAGGCTGGAAGAGAAGCACAGGAGGAGGCAGCATCGCAAAAGTGGTCCAGGAAAGGAAGAAGAGAAAACCTCCAAGGTCCTCATCTTGGGGATTCTCATGGATTTGTTCTGAGTTTTATCCCATGACCATCAGTGATGAAACATGCGAGCAGCCCAGGGAAGGAGGAATCCTGGGTGCTGATTTGTGTAGCACAGCATCCAACGCCATGCCGTGGCTGTTGCAAACTGCAGTCCTGCAGCCTTTCCCCACTCCCCCCACCCAGTCTATCTGGAAATTTGCAGTTTGGCAGTATGAAAACCGTCCCCAGGCTGAGGCTGTAGCTCGGTCAGTACAGCAGAGCTGGGGGGCACGAGCCCCGTGCCTCTTTGGTGAATGCCCACTGCCTTCCTGAGGAAGGATGTAAGCACGTAGTTAAGTACTTCCCAGAAACTTGTGTATGATTAGATTTCAGATACTGAATAATTTGTTCCTCATCTTTGCATGTAAACATTCTTAAAAGCTTTTTGATTGGTTATTTGGGATATATTTAATAAATGGGCCAGACTGACAAATCTGGAAAATAACTGAAGAACAGATAGATACGGATCTTAACTAAGTCAGCTGCTCTGACTGTGGTTTGAACAAGCACAAACTGTGCTCCCATGGTCTTAAGAGAGAAGCAGAAAGCATCCATTGTGAAGAAGAATTTCCTTGGGGAATGGGCACTGTTTTTTTCTTCCAGGCTTTGGCCTTTTTCTAATTATCACTAATTGTACTAGTGAACCGATTTAGGGTTCTTCTCTGCTAACAGCTGGACCTCATTCTTCCTTCTGAAGCCTGAAGTTTCATACATGAAATCACAGTATTGCTAAGCTGGCTATTTGCAGCACATTCCCCAGTAACAAAGATCATTTGAAATCTGCCATAGATCCTGGGAAGGGCTGGACTCTGCAGTTCCTATGAAAGTGCAGACTATGCCACTTGGTATAGATTTATAAAATGAACTATGAGAGTCCAGAACCGCATGTCACTTCTGTAAAGGTATGGCAGACAGTCTCGCACTCGTCATTTTTCTTTCTTTCACCTAGGCCTTTGACACTTCTACTCCCAGCGTTAGCCTAAAATGATGCAACATAAGGCATCAGCCACGAATAGCTTCAGAAAAACAGCCATTTTTGGAAGCTATTTTAAGATTGCTTTGCAAACCCAAACACTTCAAAGGCAGCATAAACTGTGATTGTCCTGTATATCGCTGGGAAATAAAAAACATACACTGATGCCTCCCTAAATAGAAATATTTTCATGATGCTCCAATATTTTAGTTCCTGCCTGCATCATTTCGGTTTCTACTTATTTTGTAGACTATTTTGACAAACCTTTTAAAAACATTTTAACGCAAAAGATTTCTTTGAAAAATTGTTTGTTTTTCCTGTTTGCACAGAAAATAATCTACTTGGATGCTATGATCAGACCTCAAGCTTTTTACTTTCACTTCAGAACGTGACCCCTGGTGAGTCCCTATGTGACAGAGCTCTCAGGTTGCCTCTCCCGACTAAAAGTGCCTTGTGTTTTTGGGGTGATGAATTTCCAGCAGGTCAGGTTTGCCTGTTAGGTTTGAGGAAAGGCCAGGGCAAAGACACGAATCTTTGAATCCACTGGAAGAAAATAAATTCTGATCTCCCCAAGAAATAGCTTTCTGTTATGCTAAATGAAGCAGAATAATTGTTGCCAGTCCCTCAGGAACCTTGTACTGTGACCAGGTTCTCCTGTGATGCTACAGTCCACTTTTCCAAGCTTGTTCTGTTGGACAAATGTGCTACGTTTTCTTCCCTATTTGTAGGAAATTTTCTCCCTTTTGGACAGACAAAAGCAACAGTTCCAGCATCTTCTGTACCAGAGACTATGAATGTCCTCTGCCTTCATAAGTGCGTGTAAAAGGAAAATCCTGTTTTCTTCTCCCATAAAATGATGCTAGGTCATGATGATCTTTTCTTTCGATGTGGCAAAATCCATGGTGACCATCTTTGTATCTGCTAGGAGCTGATCTGGCATATGTTCACTTGCTGTTGTCACTTCCCTCTCCAACATACCATCCATTTGGTTACCAGGTAACATGCATTGCTAGGCATTTGCATTAAGCATCGATGCTTGTCATGTTTTTTAAACTGGGTTTTTAAAAATAACCAAGGTTAAAATAGGATTGTGTTATGGCTGGGAATCTTCAGATTCATTCTAGTGACTTGTCAGGGTATCAACCGATAAAATCCATCTGTTGAGAAAAATATTACTGTTTAATAAGCATCGGGCCAAATCCCTGTGGATGCAGCTGATTTCAGTGTTGATAGCTAGAAACAATTTGATATAGTGCCATATGACAACATAAGGCATTATTCTCCCTTTCACTTGAAAAGAATAATGGGCCAAATTCAAGTCTGGTTTCCGTAAGTGAAAATCTGAAGTTATTGGAATGGATTTTTTGTATTTTGCGGATGCATTATGTCCATCAGCAAAAAATATTGTCTCCCACAGAGGAAGTAGCACGCTTCAAGTTCTCTCCCAAAACGTGATCCACAATGACATGAATGCTAGAGTCAACTAGAAACTTTCATTGACAATTATAGGGAAAATCTTGTTTTCTGAACATCATCTTTCACAACCTTGTGTGGAAAATTATGACTTTCAGACAAAATTAGAAAATCAACAAAGCAATGAAAAACCATACTTATGACATCTCATGTTTTATTGGGAAGTGGGGCAACCCCACCCTCATGATGCACTGTGAAAGCTGATTCACTTGAGTAGTTCAGCAAGATGGGAGGTTGGAGACATTTTGTGGGAAGTGGAGTCCATCTAGCCAGGCTTTTTGCTATAGCTGAAAGTATAGGTATGAATGGTGTATTTGAACCACAACTTCCATATGGCTTTTCTAAATTAGGCATTTTGTGTCCGTATCAAACATTTTGAAATGCCAAAAAAAAAAAAAAAATTGATATTACCTCCAAATAAAAATGTTGTTAGATATATTTTTTAAGGTTATCATGAAGAAAATTTGCCATGCCTTCTAATCTATGTATCATTTTTAGTACAAAAATCTTACAGATTTTGAAGGGAAACAATGACAAATGGGTTTTTTGGCTGAGCTTTAGGAGGGTCACAGATGAGCTGATTCCTGGTAATTCAAGAAAACATTGCTAAACTCTGCTCACTAATCCAGAGACTGGGAATTAATATTATTATATGACTTACCAGTCAATGCAGAATTGCACCTCCTAAAACCTCTAGTGTTTTAGCCTTAACTTTTGAGAGCTGGCATTGAATAAAACACACTCAGAAGCGTAATGCTTCATGAAACACTTCTGTGTCTTACATACATGTCATAGGTTATATCTTCAGTTTGCTATTCAAACACGTTAGCTTTCCATCTTTTTTCATTTTTCTTCTGGGATTTTATTGTATATCATAAAAAATTAGCCATCTTCCAGATATGTTAATCACTAGCACTTCTATGGTTTCTTCTTCCAGTGCCAATTGGAGGCATTTTTATATAACCAAGATGTGAGCTTTTTCCTTCCAAAGTAATATTTGCATCTCCCAGACGATAATTTGGAGTGTCAGTTCACTCACTCACTGTCAATAGATATATTTGCAGTGACTTCAGCACAAACCAGATAAAGCCCAGAAAAATATGAACTGCAATGAGTGGTTGATGATGTTTTCCTACCACCATGGTATCTGGTGGTGATGAAATTACTTGGAGAGAGTTCATTTTCGTATTTGGTCCCTGGCTTGTGCTTTCAAAATGCTTCAGTACATTAAAGCATGTGTGTGTTAAAATAAGAAAACTATTTGTGGAAGTGACAATCGTGAAAAGAAGAAGCAGGTGTAAATAAGTTATTCTTTAAACTCATGTCCTGCTTGAGTAACAATAGGACGGGAATGGAGCTATTTGTTATTAATCACAATGTGTGTGTGTGTATATGTGGTGGGAAGATGGGGAAACAGTAAAGAAAATAGTTAAAATGCAGGCAGGTATTCATCTTGAGACAAATTTCTCCAAAGCTGGGAATGCCCTTCCACTGCTTGCATGAAACCAATACTGAGAAATGATTCTGAATGTGTGGTGTGATGACATTTTCATTCTGTGGTTTCATTGATGGCCTCTCTTCAGCTGCATGTGGAAACCGGAGTGGTTATTCCAGTTCACAAGCCGCTCAAGGGAATGTCAGAATTTGCTGGGTCTTAATTACTGTGCTGCTTCCCTACAGATTGCTCTTGTTATTGGTTCATTAGATTGTAGTATCTCCCATGGCACTTCTTGTACTTTGCTATTACCAGGCACCAGAGATGATGCATCAAAGGAAGGTGCTAGGAAACTGCATTTGTCTCCAGACAAATATTTTTGTGCAAACATTTGCATTTCCAGCTTGCAAGAGGAAACCAAATATTTTGAAGAGCTCTGAGATCTTCCTTAGCAAACTGCTCTTCAGACAATACTAATAAACAGCAATACTTGCTGGTGAAGTTTTCAAATGAGATGACGATAAAGAGTGACAAGACTGCAAACAAAAATATGACATTACTTGACCAGTCTCCTAGATATGGAGTATCCCTAGAAATTACCAGTATTGTCAAAGTTTTATTTATGATACTACCAGACAAGTTGGGTGCTTGATACTCCTGTGAACGTAAAAGGGACAGTTCCCTTTCCAAACAGCTTCAGGTGTATATAAAAAAGGGAATCATATGTGTAGCTTATATCTCCCACTGAATTTAAGGCTTACATTATCTCTCACAGATTTCAATTAATAGAACATTTGGACCCTCCATGAAACATTGGCAGATGAAAAAGAAAGTTCCTGCTTAGAACAACTTTAAATTCATGACTTTAAGGAGATAATTTAGTCTTTCATGTACAAAGAAGATTTGTTATTTCCTTTGGTTTGTAATATGTTTTTTTCCCCAAAGGATTACAAATTCCATAAAGAAGCAGAGTTGCATTTAATGGTAGTGCTCTCCCCTGAGGAAAGTAAATTGCTTCTGAAGGCTACAAGTAAAGCCTCAAAACAGTAGTTATTTATGAAATGAATGAACAGTTATCAAAAGGTATGTACGTACTGGTCATTTTAGATGTCCCAAATTTGCACACCTGACTTACAAAACCAGATATATAAAAAGCATTGTGAGTGAATTCAGCATGTTACAGTGCACCAATTCTATGATCTCTGCTTTCAGCCAGAAGTGTGTATTAGAAACACAGTAAATAACACAGAAATGTCCGATATGATTGCCACAAGAGTCATGATTATCACAGGAGTCATGGCAAAGTTACATTTGTACCAGCTGTAAAACCTGGCAGGGGATAAATCCCTTCTGGATGGTTTGGAGGATTGTGAGAACATTATTAGAGGGCTGTTATGGATGGGCTATCTGTTGTGGGTGGCCAGCTTGCCAAAATGTTCCTAAGACAGTAGATGGATGGTGATGGCCAGATGGGCAGAAAGGCAGGGTGTCTATGCAAAGTCCTCAAATCCCAAGCTGAATTTAAATCTGACTTTTCTTGACAAGAATGACAAGGGAGGAAAAGTGGTGACAGCACAGCCCATCAGCCATCAGACAAATCCCCCAAGGGACACAACAGGGCAGCTGGCACTTTGCTGGCATCTGCATGAAGAATTGGACCCTGAATATTTGGCTTCTTAATGACCCGTCCAAGAAGATTTACCACAACAAGAAACTTTGTGTAAAGGAGTACTTAAATAAGGCTTGCAAGATCAGGGTCCTAATCACAGTCTGAACTTATGGATGCATTTTACAAATGTAGGTTCAGAAAAATTCTTACAGTTTGAGAGGTACTGAACAGTAATGTATTTATTTGTTTTTCTTGATATAACGGTTAATTGACAAAATACTCTGATAGCTCTCGTGTTTAGAGCCATCAGTGGTTAGGTTTCTGCAAAGCTTTAAAAGACAATAAAAGAGCCCACAGATCAGAATTTCTCTCAATATTTTAAAGTAAATATCCATCCAGTTTCGAATCTGGTGTACTTTCTTCGATAAAAAATGGATATAGATCACCAAGAAAATTGTCCCTTTGCATCTATGTCTTCCCAGAAGGCTTTATCACTGCATGATATCATGAGCCATTAATGTCACTATGGCATCAGGTAAGGACAATGTTTGTCTTGAGCACAGTTGCTATTACCAGCAAGTTTCACAATTTCAACAGTGATTCCTAGTTACAGTGTCACAAGGGTATGTTTGATGTCTTGACTTAATGGGTAGCTTCGATTGATGTTGTGCCATGTTTCACTACACAATAAGTCTTTCACGTGATGTACTGAATTTTATTACAGGGACAACAGTCCAATAATCTGTCTCATTGTCCCTTTGCATCTATGTCTTCCCAGAAGGCTTTGATCACTGCATGATATCATGAGCCATTAATGTCACTATGGCATCAGGTAAGGACAATGTCTTGAGCACAGTTGCTATTACCAGCAAGTTTCACAATTTCAACAGTGATTCCTAGTTACAGTGTCACAAGGGTATGTTTGATGTCTTGACTTAATGGGTAGCTTCGATTGATGTTGTGCCATGTTTCACTACACAATAAGTCTTTCACGTGATGTACTGAATTTTATTACAGGGACAACAGTCCAATAATCTGTCTCTTAGAGTATGAAAACGTGTTTTCCCTGGGCATTACCTCTTTCCTTTGGAAAAGAGCAAATATCTACTGCAACTGGGAAAAAGTATAACTTAGGAAACATTTGAAGTTCATCTTCCTGTTTTCAAAGGAAAGCAGGGAAACGTCCATGGCTAAATGCCTCTTTTAATGCAGCCTCCCTCCTAGGAATTACCCAATACAACATGCTGGGAGGTTTTTTGATCCACAGAACCTTATTTGGAGGCATTCATGTAAGTGCCCCTAATCTATGATGGGAGTAACACAATAAGCACATCTTGCATGTTGATCTCCTTATGTCTTATACTGAGACAGCATTGTGAGTGCTATAAAGTGAACCCAAAAGAGACTTCTCCCACACTTATGAGAAAATGAGCCGTCAGCGTAGATGTAGACCACACCAGCCTCTGCAAATTCAGCTGACTGCCTGCAATCTGATTTCAGGGTTTAAAATGAGAGAGAGAGAGAAAATGTGTGCAACTGTTCCCATGAAACTGCCGTAAAACAGTTAAAACCACACAGCAAAATCTAAGCTTTAGGCCTGCAACAATGGCCAAGGCATTAAGACAAGACACAAATGCAACAAGAACAGCACCAAGAAGGGCACACGTGCAAAGGTTCTGCTTTAGGTAAAGCAGCGATACACCTTCTCATGCCAAGTCAAGCCAAAAAAGCAACAAAAGAAACTCTCCATCAACACATAAATGCTCAAGTCCTGTTAACATACATGAATGGAATGAGGAGATGCTTCTTCTGATCATCAGTGGGCAAAAAAGGAAATTTTGGTGATACTTCAGAGAGGGGTTAATTTCCTGCTAAACTCCAAGAAGTACATATGAAGGATGATGATGGAAAAGATTTGTTACTAACCTTGAACTCTTAGATTGTTTGACTAATGAATTTGACATCTTTATCAATACCTGCCATTTCACAGACTGCACCTATATTTGCATGTAGATTACACATGTAAGGGCACAGTATTGACAATGGAATTAATCAAATTATGCTGCTTTCAGGCCAGAAAGATTCATTCCACAAATTAAACCCTCTGTAATTAAGCCTTTTTTCTGTGTCATGATATTGTCCATCCATTCTTCAGCTAATTGACTGCAACAGTAGGGACCAAGATGCAGGTCTTAAAAGAGGTCCAAGAGTCGTAAGTGGTGCTGACATATCTCTTTCCTGAACACAAAAGAAATTTTAAAGCACCTGTAACAGCTGAGGGGACACTTACAAAACACAGAAGGGTCACAGGCCTGATTCACTTCTTTCCTGTGATACCCAAACATTTAATGCATCATAAACCATATCATACATCATAAATACATATTCATAAATCTCAATTGTTTCATGTATCATAAAAAAAATTCCAGAAAACAGGTTTCAAGTGGGCACTTTCTTCTAATCTACTGTTCACAAAAGTTTAATATTTGTGTAGATGCCCAGCTAAACATATTGAGCTCATTATTGAGCTCAGTTATGTCCAAGGGGTGCACTACATGACTCTAGTAGAAGCATACAAGAGCACACCAGCATGAATTTTAACAGCTGAAACCTCCATGCTTCCAGTCTCTACTAAGTTAGAGTTGCTACAGCATAAGTACATTTAGGTAGCTCATCAAAAGCTTCAAGGCACCATGCTCCACGCATGCTCTCAGTCCTTTGGTGGCATGTCTGCTGCCTGTCACAGTCCCCTAAGAACCAGCATGACAGCCTTCCCTCACTGGAAGCCGTTCCTGTGCTATGTCTACCTCTATCACACACAGCTTTGAGCTGTAGCACGGCAGGATGCAGCTCAGGCGGAGCACAGCCAATGGCTCAGGCTCCAGCGAACAAATTTGTGCACTGATTTAATGTCACATTGAACCAATATGCTGGTACAGTTCATTAGACTGATAATGTAATAAGGAAGCTCATAATGTATGTAATCTAGGAGGAGAGCCAGATTGTGCAGAATTGCTCATCTAAATATAGAAAAGCATAACCTTTTTTTTGTAGGTTGAAGTCCAGCAATGAGACTGGGCCAACTCAAGAAGCCTACAAAATTGAACATACCCAAACCATATAAACTACTGCAGTAAGTACAAGGAGGCTTTTTCTGAAGGCAGAGACATACATGTGACCATCAATCTTTAAAGAACTTGAGAAAATACATACATCCTTAATAACTGGACACTTCTAATGAACATCTGCCAATATAACGTATTCAAAAAATCTTGATTTAATACATGGTTATCGGGGCACTGTCGAAAGCTTAGAGAACCATTAATCATGATGGTGAACTTCAAGTACATTTAATTAGGGTATTCATTTGTGCCATTTCATATGCTCTCTCCTGCTCATATAGTTCCCACTTATAGGCACAGCTCTTTCAAAAAAAACCAAAACAGTTTACCCAAGAAACCATTCAGGAAAATGACATATTTTCTCCACACTTAAAACATTTAATTTGGAAAACTTGTGTTAAAAGTAAGGCAAACAAGTAATGCTTCTTATGTAGTTCAGTCATGGTCTGATAAATGGTTTGATAGCTCCAGTCTGACTAGCACTGGTGGCAGCCTCAATTACAGTGTGACAGTATCTGTGGTGCCTAAGCAGCAGCAGCAGATTATGCCAAGGAAATTCTTGTTCACTGAAAATCAATTTAAATAAATACACCATCACTTAAACTATGATTTGGTAAGATTTTACCTTCGAGTCTCATACTTATCTTGAAGCAGGGACATAGTGTGGAACCAGCCTAGATTATATATAAAATACCAGAGCTATGCCTCATACTAAAAGCTGTCCAGCCATGCTAATGCACCTCAGCACTGTGGCTACAGTGATCCTAAGACTTTTGCTGCTCTATGTAGATATACTCGTAGTGGAAATGAGACGGTCTGTGCAGTAAGGGAAAGAAAACCAGTGCAGCCCCAGCTCAGGTGAATGCAGATGCTGTGAGGGGTGGAGGGATGTGAAGGTTTCCTCATGCTGGACCCAGTCCTTACAACAGCCCAGTCCCAGATGTCTCATAGCTCGCAATGCTGAATCCCTGCACACTGGCCAAATTAGATATGTAACTGCTCTTCTAGAGACTACTGGAGGCATTTCTGCTTTGTACCAGAAAGAAAAGGATGAGTGGCATTCAGCACATTTTTACTTAGAGATAATGTAGCAAACAGCAATTCCTCAAACACCAGAATCAATGAAGCCAAATTTCCTAAAGATCTGCATCTGATAGTACTGAATCTAAATTTTAATGTTCATGAGAAGTCTTTTCTGTAACTTGGATATTTATAAGGGCTTCTCTGGGGTGAATTCTCCGGTGCCTAATAGCTCACACTGCAGCTTTTTCCATAGTTACAGATTTATTTTTTTTTCCACTACCTGATGAAAACCACAAGAGTTTCTTATAAAATTGGAACCAGCTGCTGCCTTAGGGCTTTTCACTCACTAAAGGATTATTCTGCTAAAAGGAGCTAAATAGAATAATGCAGATCTGAATTACTCTGAGTGAACCTGCTTAAAATATTCAGATGGTGAGAACCATTAGGCATTTTCAATAGTAATAACTGAAAGAGATAAAGTATTTTCTGGGAAACATTTTCCTTATAAAGAGGTTCAAATGTTGCTCCTGGTCATACTAAATAACGAGGAAATTAGAGGAGAAAAGGACTGTGTGCTTATTGAGGCATCTGACCAGAAGTCTGGTATTGCAGATTTTGACTTCAGCTAATCTACCTCTGTTTTCAGCAAGTGTGGACTTTAAAATTACCTCTGATTACCTCTGGTTTACAGAATTAGAAACAGACCTTATTGCTCTGCTTCTTGGTCTGCTTGGCTTTATTCTTTATTTCAGAGAAAGTCAGTCTCTCATGTGGGAGAAGAAAGAGATGAAGGTACTTTCCTACCTCAGAATTGACGAAAATTGTCAATTCATCTTCAGTTTATAGAATGGGTGGTTATGCCTTCAAATGATGGCAGGAATTCCTTTGAATAATTGTCAAATTCACTAAATAACTGGTTCTTTGAGAGATAGAAATATCCATTTGAGAATTTATGCTGGGGGCTGACCCCAAATACCCTAACTTGATTGCACAAGTTCATGACTTAATAGTTTCTTGCTTGGAGGGTCACAGCCATTCATCAATCTGAAGATTATGTATATCCAGTTTGCAGTACTCACAGAAAAATCCATTTATTGTCAGAATCTCATGTTTGCTTGCAAAATTAAAGATTCAAGCCCAAGAATCTGTTCTAATAGCTCAGCCACACTTACACATCTGATATTAACATCTGTCTTTGAGGATAAAAGAGAGAGTGTATTGACTATAACAGCCAGGAAAGCAGAGAAAAAGCACTATATCCCCCCATGGCTTGTTTCTGTCCCTGCACCCTGTCTGTGGGCAAATCAAGCTAGCAGTGACTGGTTGTAAGCGTCCTCCTTCTCCACAGTCAAGGTCTCCTTCCGCCTCAGGTGGACACACAGGCTTTTAGCCTTCTCTGTTGTGTTGAGCTGAATCACTGGCTTATTGAGGTCTTCAATACAGACCAATAATAAATGTACCATTTTTTTCTATCACGGGGTTTCCCTGCCCCATGATTTGCTTTGGCAGCAATGGTGTTGGCGTGTTTGGTACTCTTATGAACCTGGTCCTCACTCTTATAACCAGTGCACAGAACAGTTGGAGGCAAAGCTAGCTATGTCCAACATGAACTGCATGCCCACTACTAATACAACATGGCATATCTAATTTAACTTTTGAAGTAAATTTACGTCACCTCTTAGCAACAGACTTGCTAGAATCATTCAAGGAATGCTTTCAACTTGTGATATGACTTATTTGCACAGATGCTTTCTCAATTAAAATCACAGTGATAGTGGATGTGCGTTCCCAATGGTGTGAATGCAGAGCAAAGGCAAGAGGATTGCCACTTCATAGCTACATGCAGTATGTCATGTGCATTTCTACTAGCACGTGTGACATCTAAGTGCTGCGATTTATTTTTGAGGGGTCAAAAATGTGGTACTGCAGACTACTGTATTTGCATTTGCAGCAGTTATTTTACATAAATATTATACTGGAAGAAAACATGCATTTGCCAAAATACATGCAAAAGGCCATAAACATGCAGATATTCATGTGTCCATTAAGTCAACTACAGCTGACTGGGCACGCTTCAATACGATGGGGAGATTTTGATGGAAAATGGGTGGTGGAGAATGGAAGGATGGCAAACCAGCATAATGACAACGGTTAGTAGAGCAGTCTATTGAACAAATAACAACAGAACATCAAAATGATGGACAGCAAAGTGGCAGAAAGCAGGGTGTTACAGGGCAGGGATCATGTTGCCATCCTGAGTCTTTGGCAGTTTTGAGAATTGCCTGGGGAGGCAGCGAAATTGTATCACAAGACCCAATGCACTGCCATGATCCCAGAACACTATGCAAATAGCAAATATGAATAATGAACATTTAAAGCAAGAACTGTGCACCAGGAAAACAATTCATTAACTGGGATATTTGTCTAAGCTATTTGCAAGTAAATTCAATTAATAAGAAAATTAATAATAATCACAGAAGTCTTTTTGTGCATAAGTCACTTGCAAAGCATGGGGTCTGATTTCCTGCTACTTGCATCTTGAGCAGTCATCTCCATCCACGTAAAATGAATGTAATATTTTTCAAATTTGATTCTGTAGGAGTTCCCACCTTCTTCAAAGTCACTTTGCAGCGATACAAGCAAGTATTCAGATGGCAGTGAGCAAGAGGGTCCACTGAACACTTCTGCCTGCTCAGCTCTGCATATGACAGCTCAGTCTGGCTTCCAAGAGAAGAATCTATGTCTTTGCCTTTCAGGTCCATTTTCTCTCCCCTATCGCCTTCCCATGGCTTCTAAATCCATTAGCCCATTTCAAAACACCTTATCAACTTTCATGAAAAATAGTAACAGGAGAGGAGAGGACCCCACATTAGTGTCTCTGCTGAGGCTGCAATACACCTTTACTGTTATTTGCTTAATTTAGTGGAAACACTGGCCTTTCAGCACACAGAGTTCAGAATCACCCATGGCATAAGTCACTAGAAGCTAGGGAATTGGACGCAATGGATGGAAGATACTGAGTGTACCTGTGCAAGATAAGGAGTATTTCAGGAATGTGAAGTGCGGGAACAAATTTCAAGTACAATTGAAGGCAGTTAGAGAGAAAGGTCACTAAAACATAAAACAAGAGTCACCCCAAAACCCACCTATTTAACCTACAGTAAGAATATGAAGTTCTATGACTCTGCTTCCAGTCCTAATAAGTTTCCATATTTAAGTCACCGTGTTAGTTTATACTCCTCAAAACAGTGTGTTTCACTGTGGTATCTATGCAGTATTCATTGCATTCTTCCACTGATTTGCAAAGGGTTTACATAAGGAATTTC
Source organism: Egretta garzetta (assembly GCF_000687185.1). NCBI lineage: Eukaryota > Metazoa > Chordata > Aves > Pelecaniformes > Ardeidae > Egretta > Egretta garzetta. Next base: position 5,493,743 of record NW_009258952.1, on the reverse strand, counting down.
AGAATAAGAGGTTTAGGTTTTGTTGTTTATTGTTGGTTTGCTGTTTTTTTTTCTTTAAATGGGAACAATGAGAAATGTGTTCTAGATGATTTAGGAAAATGTGAATATGTAAAGTTACACCTCCAAGGTGGGGTTTCTTAAACATAATGTCATTTATCCTGCACTACAGGAATTTAAAAAACAGCTACAATAAGTATGAAAATGTCTAATGAAATATTTCAGAAGAGATTATGGCATGTAACGTACCAATTGAGATTTGATATAATGCGGGGAAGCCTGAGGACTTGACATGTAATTTTTAAAAAGTTAGATTTCCTTGACTTAAATAGTACCCCATGGTATTAATCAAACCCCACAGAGCCAGCATCTTCAGGTATGCAGAATCTAAAGCAGGGCAGCAACACATACTTGAGCAATAAGGATCTCTAAAACTCTGCTTCACTCAGGAAATTATTTCAAAAAGTCAGTCCCTTACTGGTTGTTATCTCTGAAGCTGGTTATGAACATAAGACCACTTGAAATGTTCCAGCAAGGCCAGTGTGTTAGTATCAAGATGCTCATTTAAATTTACTTTAGTTTGGTGAACTTTTATCATCCCAGAGCCTAGCTCCAAACCAACTCTACTTCCTGGCAGGCTGCCTTGGAACTGGGAACCTTGTTGTTCTTCAAGGACCACTTCATCCAAAGATTATCTAACCTGGCCAGAAGCCTGGCTAGCCGTGTCTCAGGCAATCTGCTTGGTAGGTCCTTGGAGTCCCCAGTGCTAGGCCTGGCCCCCATAGAATCGTTTAGGTTGCAAAAGACCTTTAAGATCATCAAGTCCAACCGTTAACCTAACCCTGCCATCCCACCACTAAACCATGTCCCTAAGCACCTCATCTGTCCTTCTTTTAAACACCTCCAGGAATGGGGACATGACCACCTCCCTGGGCAGCCCATTCCAGAGCCTGCCAATCCTTTCTGTGAAGAAATTTTTCCTCATGTCTAACCTAAACCTGCCCTGGCGCAACTTCAGACCATGTACTGGTCTACGTTCAGATATCTCTGAGGCAGGACCCTGGGAAATGTTCACCTAATCACGGCTTTCCTCCACTTTTGCAGCAGCAAGGTGAAAGCCAGGGAGAGCCCTCACGCCCCAAGCTTTCAGGCTCATACATCTTGGGCCTGAAGCCTGAAAAGCCTCACATGGGCTCGCTGTGCTGGTGTCCAGGCAGGGCTCACCCTCCACCACTGAACTTGTCTGCAGCTTGTCAGGGAAGCTGGCATTTTTAGTTGGGTGGCTGCCAATCTAGTTGGAAAACTCAAGAGTTCTCATGAACAGGAAACTGCTTTTCAGACAGCTTTAAGAAAAAAATATGGTTCTTTCCCAAAAAGAGTTTACAAATTGAAACCATTACCTGGTAACAATTTCATTATTGTTTGTCTTCAAGGAGGTTCCACTTGGGCTAAGTGCCCCATTTACACATCACCAAAGTACTCTCTTCCAGACATTACAAAGGATAAAAAGTCTGTAGGGAACTGTTGAGGGTGAAGGCTAAAAAAAAAGCAATTAGGTTAACTTACTACTCTAAGATTCAGATTTGTACACAGTCCCATAGAAAAAAAAAAAAGCCTGCATAAACCCTGAAAAATAGCTGAAAGTAATTTGTTGATTTTTTTAGCTTGCTGGTTGTTTTGTGTTGCAAGCCGGGGGCAGAATTATGTTGTATGCAATCTGTTATTCACAGCTGGAGAAACATGGCCTTAATGTTGGGTCAGGGTTGGCTGGCGGTATCAAGACATTTCATTAGAAGAGGTAAAGTCCGCAGGTTTTCTGCATCTCAGTCCTGAGGTAGATATAATCCATGGGGAACAAGTTGAAAATGAAAAATAATGATGGGGGTGAGAGGTCCAAGGCCTAACACTTCACTTGTGAATGCAGTAAGTTTTAAACAATTTTTCCACATTTAATTTATCATATTTATCAGCAGCACAAGTTTATCAGATGCGTTGGCAACAGCTTCAGTCTAATCTCTGGGAAGCTCACTCCCTGGTTCCCGTCACAACGTCAGAGCAGGACTACGCTGTCGACTCAGTGCCCAGGTACCTGCAGAACTGCCCAGCTCAGGGAAAGCCTCAAACTGTGTTTCAGGAAAATTAATCCCCCTGTAGCTCCACCAAGAGCCTGTTAAGAGTGCAAGACGTGGAAGAAGCTCTCCTTCCAAATGCCGGGCCCTATCTCTCCGCTCGGAGCCTCTATCCTCTTCTACCCGGCTGCAGAGGAGGAGCATGGGGATTGCCCTTATAATTAGAAGCTTCATACCTCTCACAACTAATCACAGTCTGATCCTCCTCTCTCCACAATTGGCTTCTTCCCATTGCAAAATCCTCTGCTCCTGGATGTTTCATTGCTAATAAAGAGAGGTATTTAGCCAGTAATTCTGAGCGGCTGTCGAACATCCCTCCTTCCAGTCCTTGCTGGTTTCCTTCAGCTTCGCCCTGCACAGAAAATGCCTTCTGCTTATGCCTAAACTATTGTGACAGATTACTTTTAATTAATCTATCACTAAATCATATTTGACATAGAGCAGAAATAATCCAAAATGAAAAGCCTGAAAATTCTGAATCCCATTTCACCAGAATGGGGAAAGGCAAATTGCTGTCTGCTACATAAACCCCAGGCAGGTACAGCAAGTGGTGAAAGGAGCTCGGAAAGGATGCCTTCCATGACAGCCCTCGTGGGATCAGAGAGCGCTGTTTGTGTGGCTCTGCCTCCACAGAGATGGGGAAGAAGTCGGTGCTGTCAGCCCTCCCTGCCTGCTCGGTGCTAGACACCGCAGCAGCAAGTGACGGTAACAGAGGCAGGGAATGTTTCCAAAGACACAAACCCCATCTCCTCAGATGTGGTATTTAAGGAAACATATTTTGTCATTGCAGAGCTTGCAGAGTTCAAAGCTAGAAGGCAGTGTCTAATCACCTAGACAAGCCTCAAGCTAAGTATACCTTTGGCTATAAGCATACCATGGCTTCCCCTACATAATATAATGAGGAAATGCCAGGTCTTTGGAATGGCAGGATTGGGTTTTATTTGACTGTCATAAACTGGGACCAAGCTACTTCAACTTATAGAAAGCAATAGTAGAGCAAGTTTAAACCTGGGATATACCCTACCTAGGACTCGTGATCAAAGCTGAATCATTTCTCAGGTTGTGACCTGGCATGGGGCCAAAATAAGGGATCTCAGTTTAAAGGTCTGTGAATAACACTGGATAACATTTTAATTGAGAGAGAGGATTAACATTCAGCTCATGTTTAAAAAAAAACAAAACACAACAAAACCAACCATGAAGATAACATCACAAGATATGATTTTACTTTTTTATAAAAACATAAGCTAGAGTAACCCATTAGAGATGGTTATAAAAAGACTTTTGAGTTTGTGGAAATCATCACCATCTTGCATTACACAAAGGAGAGCCTTATATCCAAATGTTTCAGGCAGGAGCTCCAGGAGCCACTCAGCAGGCATTCTGTCTGCTTGACAAAAAAGCCAGCCAGTAAATCTTATCTACGAGGCTTCTACATATGAGATGTCCAAATTTGAAATAAATCAGTTCGTACAACTCTGATTCAATTGTAATCATATTGATATGCTTTTGTTTAGTTCAAGTTTGTGTTCTGTTTGTGTTATGTTGTGTCTACAATTGATTTTAGCCCTGACAGCAATTACTATTTTCTTGTGCAGCTGTGTCCAGAATAAACAAACAAACAAAAAAAAAAACAAAAAAAAAAAAAAAAAAAAAAAAAAAAACCCCA
>NW_009258952.1:5485985-5489854 GCF_000687185.1 Egretta garzetta | reverse complement strand
AAAAAAAAAAAAAAAAAAAACCAAAAAAAAAAAAAAAAAAAAAAAGAAAAAATCCACCCAGAGAAGAAAGGAACAATGATCAATTTTTACAAAGAGCCAAAAAATCCCCCTCCAAACCCATCCAAATTGTGGCTAATTTGACGATGGCATCTTGCCTGTGATCTGTCCTTCCTGGCTATGCTCTTGCTCAGCTCCATTGCTGGTTTTGTGATACCCAGCCCTGTTAAGTTTCCACTTACTGCACAAGAGAGGAAAAAGCTGCCACTATCACCCCTGTGTGCAGCAGCATACCGTTCCTAGACGTGTCTACAAGATGGCCTTTCTATACGAGTGAGGTTGCTGTCCCACTGCATCCTATGCAAGAGCTAAAGCCCCTTCTAGGAGCCCGTCTAGAACCCAAGGCTTGGAGAAAGTGTGTTGGAGTCTGATCCAGGGCAAGAGGAATAAACCCCATATTCTTCTGAGTGCAGAAATCTGCTAAAAGGAAACCAAAACCTGAAAAAGAGGAAAAAACCCAACCCCAAACTATTCATTAGGAAGCATGGAAAGCTATTCTGTGATTCAGGAAGTCCCTAATCCAGACCAGACTTGGTCTGAACTGTGGTGGGCTATACTATTGCCAGATGCTATTTCTGATGTGATTTATTTTAAGAGAATATTAGACTTGGCCAAGACGCTGCCTTTGTTTGACTTGTTTTTATCTGGTGGTCTTGGGTGATAGAAAGGGCACTGGGATGGAGTTTGCTCTTCTAGAACAGAACCTTCTTCTTTTTGCCATTTGTTGGACTCATCACTGGGATATTAGGAGACTTTTTCAGACCACCTAACACTACATTTTGGCACTGCAGTAACTAAGATGTCCTCCTGTTTCTGGTGCTTCTTTGTAATATCTGCTCCTACAAGTGAGGAATAGCTATGAAGCCAACCTGTAAGAGGATCATTCCCTTTTCCTCAGGGGAGCATCTCTAGTGTTGCTGGCGCAGGGACTGACAGCCCTGGGCTGAGCTGAAATGGGGTTCTGGGACATGGGCAGGAATTGGGAGAGACCCACGGGGAGGCTGAGCAAGGCCAGCAGCCCTGGTAGCGCCTTCAGGGCCCTGACAAACACGTACCCCCTCTTCTTTCTTCAAAAGGAAATAAATGTGTGGGTCACAAGAATTCACTAGTGTAGCCAACATGGTCAGCAGTGGAGAAGACAATTATTTCTTGCAACAGTTAGATGGTGATTTTGAATGGTCCTCCTGCTGCATATCAAGATTTAACTATACCTTTCCAAATGTCTGCCCATCTTCTTCCATCCATGTCTTCCTCTGTCTGCCTGCTCCAGGGAGGTGTTTGGGAAGCTCTGCCTCACAGTGACCTAGTGGGCTCGTCTATGCAGACCAGGCATGAAGTGAGAAGGAAGAGAACCAGCATGTTTATGAGGCTAGTCTTTGATGAAAGATGCTCTGAAGAACATCACTGTGGTGAGGGAGAAAAATCGTGCAACAGAAAGCTTGTTAGGAAAGAGATTTCTCTTTCATTAAAGCTGTGCCTTTCTTCCCCTTCTCCGACCAACCGAAATGAAACTCCTCTGAAGTAATTCTTTCTCACATGGTCTACAAAACACTGGTCATCAGCATAGCCATACATTTTGCACTTTTTTCTGGTAACCACATAGAGGAATCACAAAGGCTTCCCTTCAATTTCCAAACACACTGGTGTAAGAGCAGAAGATGGGTGTTCATGAACAGAAAAGCCGCAAGCCTAGGAAAGGAGTGAGCCAAGAACAGTTAGCATTTTGTTTATGAAGGAAAATTGAGTAACGTAGATCCAGTGAAGTAAACATGTATCTAGGTATGGTAATATACTTCCATGTGCAAAACTTCTTTCCCAGAATAAAGTTATTTTTACAGTGGACTCACTAGCTCAGTAAAGAAATTTTTATTCTAGAATAATTCCTCGTGTTTGAAAGCAGATAAATTGCTTATTCTGGAGCAGTGTCTACACAGCATGCACGCTGTCATCGCCAGAAAACTGTGGGAACTCGTCTATCAACTGCTCTTTCTGTCACTTTTCCCAATAAGCAAGTCCTATTAGTGTCTGGGGGGTGTGTGTGTATGAAACAGAAATACAAGAGTCTTCCCTTATCAAAAATACCGAAAAATCAAATATTAAAATCTCACAAAAACATAGTCTGCTTCTATAAAACACTTATGGCCTTCAAAACCACTCACTGCGTCATGAAAAGCAGTAGAGGAGCACTCTCACTCCCGAGAACCCATTATTTCATGAGCATCCAAATAAATGAACTCGGATTTCCTAGAGCTCTGTCTCGTGGGCTTTACTGACTGCACTGGCCAAGAAGACACAAGCTCCAGTTGAACTTTTCTCCCTGATGTGACATATACATGCAGATTTTGGGGTCTATAACAAGAAACGAACTCCTAATGCCACCTTTGCCATGCTCTGGGCACAAAGGGCTACCCAGCAAGCCTCTTCACCCAACTGCCTTCTTTTTCTTAAACTTAGAGGAATGTAATTGTCTTTGAGAGTCTTACCGACCTCTCACATTCAGCTGAATGTGGTCAGCGGGTTCAAAAATGAGGAATGAAACACATAGACACATGCACACACAAGGTTTGGAACATATGGAATATATAGATACCTACATTTCAACTGGAGAGTAGTTGGGGAGACGAATGCGTAGCTATGGAGCTTTATTTATCATATATAAGATATGGAAGAGAATTTCCCTGATTGACCAGAAGGGTAGATGAGGCTGCACAGCACAGGCATGGGTATCTATGCCACAGATGTCCAGATTTCAGACTAAGTGGGTTCAACGTAAATCATTATTTCCATAGAAAACTAACCTTGAAATCAGCACCACTTTGGACTTCCATTACTGCGGTACCCATTCAGAAAACTTCAGAAGGTAGGCCGGGAGAAGACCATGGAATTATAGAATCATAGAATTATAGAATCGTTTGGGTTGGAAGAGACCTTTAAAGGTCATCTAGTCCAACCCCCCCCCTTTCCTTAAAAATCGCACATCTGTATGTTGCTAAGCTGGTAGGCAAGGAAGCAAATAAAATGGGGGAGAAATTAACACAGTAAATGAGCATTCAGAGTTTAACCTGACTTTTAGTTGGTTGTAATTGAAATCATGGTGGCAGTGCTGCCCAATCTGTTTCTTGGATGGCTTTCAAAAGAATTAGGAGGTCTCTGAATTAAAAAAAAAAAAAAAAAAAAAGGGAAGCTGATAAATGTTGTGTTGGAAAGCCTTCATCCCGGCAGTGAAATGTACAGCACTGAAGGCAGAATCTCAGAGCTATGGGATGAGATGAAGCCTGAGCAACACAATGCAGAGGGCAAAGCTACAGAGGAACTGTTATGAAACCTGAGAAAGAGAGGAGAGCTTGAAAAGGAGAACAGCTTTCTAATCCAATACCTAAAATATAGAGGGGCACCACTGAATGAGGAAGAGAGACTTCCTCCCATTATTGGGAATGATGAAGAACTTTCCATTAAAAAGCAATAAAGAAGAACTATTAAACCCTATGGGAGGGAGGAAGAGGCGGCAGGAATAGCAGAAGTCTTGATCGCAGCCTGCTATCCCATCACGACCTGGTGACAAAAGCGCGTGAGTCCCCACCCTGCGAGGGGTCCTGACTCCCTGGGCACCGCACCTCTGCCATGGGGTCTGGCCCTCGGCAAGCCCCGGCACACCACCAGCGAGGCTGGCCCGCGGCTGTCAGGTTGGCAGCCGGACTCCGGGAACACCCCTGTGTCCTGTGTTGTGCGCCCCTGCCCTCCCGGGATGGGGAAGGGGAAAGGAAAAGAGGGGAAGGATGGCGGGGTGGGTGTCCCAATGACCAGGGGAGGGG
>NW_009258952.1:5474156-5485900 GCF_000687185.1 Egretta garzetta | reverse complement strand
GTGTGTGTGCATCCCCTGCCTGGGGGGGGTTGCTGTGTGTGTGGGGGGTGTATGTGTGCGTGTACATGCACGTATCCTTTGCCAGTGGCGTTGATACAGTGTGTGCGTGTGTGTGCGTGTGCGCACCCCCCGCCTGGGCCGGGGTGCGGGAGGGGTGCTGTGCGCACCCCCTGCCTGGTGCTAATGCGGGGGGTGGGTGGGTGTGCGTGCGTGTGCGTGTGTGTTAACCCTTTCAGATTCTGATGTTTCTGATCGGGGAACAGGTGACTTCAAGGACCCAGCTACTGGCATCTTTTCTCCTCCTTTAGCATTTTCCTTGGATTTCATTTCCTTTGCTACATCTCTTTCTCTGGATGGCTCCTTTTCTCTCTCCTTTTCTGCAGTTGACTTTGACTCAACGATGGTAACAACCGTCTTGGATTTTTCTTCTTTTGAAGCTTTTTCTTCTTTCTTGACTTTTTCCTTCTCTTTGTCAGATTTTGGTGTTTTCTCCTTGATCTCTCTTGCTTTATCATCTTTGTTTGCCCGTTCTTCCTTTGGTTTATCTTTCCCATCCTTTCCAAGTGCCTTCATCTCTGGAGTGGCAGCTGGAGTCTTGTCTTTTTTTTCTTTATCTTTTTCCTTCCCGCTTTTTTCTTTCTCCTCTTTCTCTTTAATAATTTTGCTGCATCAAAAACAAAAAGGCCAGTTAGCATGCATACAAAACCAGTTCTAGATTTATCACAAAAGTGTTTGATAGAACCTCCTCTGTCAGATTTCAGATTTGCTGTCTCTTTATCAGGACAGCAACAAGCAGATGTTTATTTAGCTAAAATGGAATGCACTTAACAACAGTGTCAGATAAGTACAGCTGTATATTTTGGAAGAAATAATCTCATTTATTAAACTTTGAAGAAATGGAAACAATTTATATGTAACCTGAAAGTAGAAAAGGCAGGTCAGTTTCAAGTATAATTCTATGGTTTGAAAGGAAGAAAATAGAGAAAGTCAAAGAGTAGTTTTTCTCACCTATTAGAAGCACTGTTTCCATTGCTTGTTGTCACCTTTGGTGTAGCATTGACAGCTTTATTAATAACTTTCACCACACCCTGAGACTTCTCCTTTAGTTTGTCTGTTTTAAAAAAAGAGAACAGCTTTATTTCAACAAGTTAATATACATCCTCATGGTTAAAATACAGTAAGTACCTAGGGTTATTCATGTAAGATCATGTGTAGCTAACAGTTAAAATAGGTAATTAAGTGCAGAACACTCTCTCCCAAAACCAACTACTAAAGACGGCTGTCGCTTGGATTCACCCCGTGTACCCGGGGACTGCAAAATCCCCTCCGTCAAAGAAGAAAAAACTGTGGCATTGTGCTAGTCTAAAATACACTGGCATGTATGCTTTCTGTAGATACGCAGCATGCTGTCACTCCCCTAGATTTCAAAACATAAGTGTCTGTATAAATGGGCACGTTCACTGCGTGGTTTCTACAAACCATTCAGTATGCTTCTTGTATCAGTATTTCGCTGCCCGGGTGAAGGTAGACCTTCACTGGTACCTTATGTACGTACAGTCCATATTTATAGTAGGTCTTGGACTTCATTCAACTCAAGTTACATAATGATTAAGATATAAATAAGCGGTATATTTGCAGTTTCTCGGACATTTTAATTCATTGCAGATGAGACCATCTCTAGCATCGCTGACAAAATTGTCACTTTTTAAATGTTTGTGTAAAAAGGGAAGTGTCAGTAGCATCAGGTGGAGGCAACATTCCTTAGCAAATACACAGTCATTGAGACCTTGCTATTAAAAGGGCTCCTAAGCAAAGGATTTCAGTGACCCCATCCTGTAGCTCTGATGAAGAGCTGCCAGGATCGGTGTAGAGGAGGAAGAATAGCAGCGAGGCTGGACAGGCTTGGGAGTGGGAAAAGCCTGTCTAGTGAGGGTTTGCTTTAAAAACACCGAGAGTTCAAGTTTGCTCGGCTGGCGAGTCGTACCCAAGTCAGTGCAGGGCTAGCAGAGGCTGGGCAAGCTGTGAGAAACTAACGTCCTACCAAGCCTGGGGCACCATCCTCCTCCCGGGGAGTTTTACTAGAAACTTTCAGGGTAGCAGGGTCAGTCAGTACGTGCCGCTTGTGAGACTTGTTTGCTCTGTGATCACCCGAGGTGTACTAGCAAAGCTCTGGAAATCTGTGCAGTACACACAAAAAAAGTTTGTTGCTGGTTCTTAACTCTGCTGTCTTTTCCATTCAAACAACAACTCATAAACCGTCTCCTCCCTCAGCCTCATTGGAACTTGCAGCTGCCTTGTTGTGTTGTGGGTTTTTTCTTTTTTTTTTTTTTTTTAATGATGCTTCCACAGGCAGCTCTCACAACAGCGTTCGACTTGCTCTCGCCTGCTTCTTTCTCAGCTGGATGCTGTCACCAGGGCTCAGCAGGTTGGCCTCATTCAGACATATGCAGACGGTAAAAATGAAAGCATCTTCAGCTTGAGATGAGGAAGAAGTGCTTTTTGGAGCAGCACGCTCCAGTCTGAGAGTTTCCATTGGCCTCAGTGTTTTGAAATGTCCTGTTGCCGTAACGATGCCATATCATATGTATTTATTTATTCATGCTCAGGCTTTTTTTCTAAGTGCAAGTTAATTGGCAAATTCTAGCTTGCCATTCAAGGCAAGGCGAGGAGTTGGGATTCTCAATAGCTTTCTTGCCAACATTTGGGATTTGGCCAAACAGCTTGCTACTGTGACTTTTAGAAGAAAATCTTGATCTTATGTGACTTCCTTGAGCTCCATGTCACTGCATGCGCAGGTAAAATATTTTTCATGGCGCTACTGTATTTAAACCTACCTGCTGGAGGACATTACAGTCAGTGGGTTTTTTGACTCTGTATGTTGTTCTTATGTAAACAGCATGTTGGGGAGGGGCTGTCTGGTCTCGAAGTCTGCATGGTTCAGAGGAAACGAGTCTTGGTGAAGGAGAGATGAGGTGTCTGGTGAGGGGGGCAGTGATCGGGAGCACCGCAGTGCTGTGGGATCCCGCTGCAGACCCCCCCCTCTGAAGGCATTTGCTCTTCCAGAGTACAGACCTGCTGCTCCTGACAGGCAGAGCCCGGGAGGGAAAGCCGGGAGCCAGAAACGCAAGCGCTTAAAGTTGCGAGCCACTTCGGCTGCATCAGAGTAGTAGACATACGTGCATTCTAAAAATGATTTTTTTTGATGTTTTCAGGGGTCATTTCTATTAACTCATCATGTTATTGCGTAATACCGTCTGACCCAGCCACACAGTACGCTCGCAGCTCTTGGAGTTAAATAACGATCGCCTCTGAAAGGACTTTCCCTTTTTCTATAGTGTGGCTATGGGAGATTTTTTTCATTTTTAGAAATAAGTTTTTTTACCTAATATATGTCTGAATATTATAAAGTTGGACACACAATAAAAACAGGCTGGTGTTTACTTTGTTGGGTTGTTGTGCTGTTTCTACTCCTTTTCAGGATGTGAGCATCCTAAGAGAACACATTTTTGATTTCTCACAAGTAACTGGCATCTTTCTCTTATGGTTATTACTGAGGTAGTGGCACAGGGTATTTAATTTCTTGGATTTTACAGTAAATATTTGGGACATGTTGTTTTAACTCACATTTTGGCAGGTAGAAATGAGTGTCTACTTCCTAACAATAATTCTAACTGTAAATCAAAATAAACTTTCCAAATTTTAATTGCAGAGGTCTCTAAGATGTACAACAGTGTTCTATGGGATACTGTGAAAATAAATTGCTCAGGACATTATAGACTAGATTTTACCTATTGTAAGTGTAAATTTTTGTGCAATCTCATGTTTATTTATCTATAATTATCTGCCTATATGGAAAGGATTTGGAAAGAATTTCATTATTTTGAATTTTTTTCTCAAGTAGTATGCAATTGTAGGTATGGTATTGCATGCTATAATAAATAGATCATTTAGTGATGCTCAAATTCAATCTAAGTTAAATACATATATATTAAATCTTATGATTAAATATAAAAAGTGATCAGAGAAGCTGACAGTTCAATTTTTTTATTGAACAAAACTTAGAAGTTTCTTATCTTGGGTAGCCATAGGTATAAAAACAGTCCCAGCACAGCTTCCCAGATCACCAAATACCATAAAAGCCTTAGATATAATATGCATCAGTCAAGATATTTAAAAATCTATTAAGCTTAAAACTGCCTGTAGCCTCCATTAAAGCTGGAAGGACTGCAAAGGCTATTCTGCTTTTTGTCCTTCTGGTGCTCATGACAGAACATGCAGAAACTTCAGTGCAAGTCGCACGTCGGCATCCTCCTGAAGTTTCACTTGTTTACTGTGCAATACATCACTTTCTTCCAAGGCTGGAGTAAACTGAGGAGTTTTTAAACTGAGGAGTTACTTTTTTCACCAGCACGGAAAGCATGATGATGTTAACTGCATGATCAGTAAATAATGAATATTAGTTTGAACATACTTGATCATGGATTATGGTGACTGCGTGAACAATATGGAAACAGTAATGGAAAAGCCTTAGGCCGCTAAAATCTGTGGGGTTTTTAATGGATTTGTTTCTAATGCAGGAAATCTATATTTAGCCACAATGGCAGATCGGCTGTGACTTAGGTGCCTGGCTTCTCTACAGCCCTATTCCTCCTCCGGATGACTACTAAGACTAGTCAGTAGCATCACTTCTGGCAGCAGCAAGAGACTCAGAACCAACAATCTATTAGCTAATAAATAATATATGTTGCGCTGGCATAATGCAGCTCTGAGTTTTTAGGAGTAGGCTGTGATAAGCAGCAGTTGTAATCTTTACAAGGAACAATGGCAATCTACCAATTTACCTCTCATAACACCATGACGGGGGACGGCAGTACACTGTGAAATTGCACGAGGGCAGATATGGTCCGAGCCTAGACGGAGGGGCTGAGCAGCTCTGTTATCATGGCATGGGCACGCGATAGAGGGAGAAGCCTCCATGCTGGTCAGTGCTTCTCCCTGGGAAGTCATGCTTGCTGTTGCAGGGTATCCTTCATGCTGCCATCATACTTGGGCATTAGCTTGTTAGGAAATAAACATCAGCTCTTTAGGTAAAACCATGTAACAAGGAAACGAATGCAAAGCTGTGCTGATAATTAACTGAACAAAGCTCTCAGATGTAATCTTTGATGACACTGGAGATGAGCTTCTCCCCCGATTGCCTAACAAGTTAAGAAATAGAAATCAATTATGGCAGTGCAGTCCAAATACAGAATAAATTTGCCTCAGAACACGAATAAGACATCTCAAGGCAGTTAATAAAATAGTTTCCTACAGTACCTCATCTATAGTTAACTTTTAGAAAATTAGCTGTATTTTAAATATAGAGAGATAAAAATCACAACCAAACTCAACAGCGCAAAATGAGGCCATAATGCTGCTTTCCACAGAGCTTTCAGTTGTGTCTTTTGCTCTCTTAAAGAGTGAGGGTTTGGTTTCCCTGCAAGGTTGATGACCTCATCTCAGCTGGATGTACTCTCAGATGACTGAATAATCCTGCTATAACTTATGGCCATATGTTTAGTGTAAATTTGAATATATCAGATCCTGGGACAGTCTGAGCAGAAAGTGTTGGCAGGCTGCAGCAGCTAGAAGAAACCCGCTAATGTATTTAAGCAGACTCAAAACAGTGAACTGGCCTAATTAGCCTTGAAATCACAAAGCTACGAATGACACTGTTGTATGTGCTCATCCAGTGGTTGCTGAGATTAATAGCACACAAAGTTGATCTACCTTGACAGTAGTGCCATCTAGAAGGTCTTGCCTTCTAGAATATTTCCATCTCATGCTTTCTTCATTATCGTTATTGCTGACATAGAGCAAACGTCTTCACTGGGTAGGCGTGGTGCTTGCATTTATATTCAGGGCTAGCCTGGCTACCAATAGTCGCTTTAGTCCCTGTTCAGGCATTTCATTACAGTAGCGCTAACAGTGCTGGTATCTTCTGCTCCCCTTGAACTAAAGAAGGGATGAAAATGTTTGGCTGCTCTGAAAATGAGGACATATTTGTAGATCACCTAGTAGAAGCAAAAATGTTTGGCTTTTGTTCAGTAGCCTTGCAGTTAGGGTACTCACCCAGAAGTAGGAAATCAAGCTGTTAGGTCTTAGATTAACATGGTGCAAACAAATATTTCACATTTTGTAATCCAAGATTCCCCCCAGCCAAAGGATTGCTCATACCCCTCAGCTACAGACTCATGCCTGTTGCCTTTCAAGCGCAGGCTGCCTCATTCTTTCTCAGTAGGAACAGAGAGAATGGTCTCCATCCCTGCAGCCATCCTGGGGATTACTGGTAGCAGCAGTAGCCTACAAAATATGAACCACAGGTTGGAGTCCCTGGGGATAAACGTGGTCCCTGGGTGAATGCTTAATAATGAGGCAATTACATCAGAGGGTTGCTACCACCACCTCAAGGCGTATTTTGAAAAAGTGGACCTTGTTCAGTTCTTCTGAAGGGCTGTGTTTTATGTACCTCGTGTAAGAGGAGGCTTCCAGACTTAGAATATCATGTGGGTGAGTTGTGTCCCTTTTGATCCTGACTATGCACTGGGCCTGGAGGGGAGTTCAGAGTATCTTCTGTGTTGATCCTGCCTTAGAGGTTCCCACACCCTTTTTGAACTTGGGTCTTGCATGTTTAATATTAGAAACCCCGAACTAATGGCTCTGATGAAGCACATTTTTTAAGAGGATGCTGTGGCTTTTAAAAATACATTTTGGCTTGATAGAGGTAAATAAATTAATTGTAGTGGCAGTTTTATAAAAAATTTCCTTTAGCCCGTCTTGATTTCAGAATTACACCAACAGTAGCATGGGGTTGTGCATGATAGGGAGTCCTCACTTTTTTCTATTGTCAGGTCAATTTGAGGGTCAAAACCACCAATACTGCTGGTATCAGCTCCCTTTAGGCTTGACATTCTGCTTTCCAAAACTTATGCTGTCTCCACTTGTGGTTGGACTAAAAATCAGGATGAAAATGCAGTGTAGCTTCTTCTCTACAGTGTTAAACTGGAGCTCCCAGGAGCAGCACTCCCTTACCTGATCCCCAAACCAGCTCTACCCTTGTGCAGGATGTGGAATCAAAACACCTTAGACAAGGCTGGGAAACAAAATTTTCTGCTTTCTGGATGACTGCTTCTCTCAGATGGGCAAAATAAGATGACAGGTTGTCATAGGCCCCATGTGACAATTTATTGTTTTGTAGGTTGTTTGGTTTGGTTTTTTTTTTAATGCATTCCATAGTTTAAGACATCAAAAGATTGAAGGTCTGGATTTTCCAGAATCAAACCTAGGCTGAAATTTGTCTTAATTTTTAATGATAAAAGCTTTTTGTGAAGACTTGCTGATGCTATGACCTTGGGGACATTTCCAGCTGTGTACAAAGGCGCTTGTCAGAATTGAGTCACCCAAAAATGAAGGCCTTGATTCATTCCTTCCAGATCCAGTGCTTCTGTACTCCGGCTGGGTAGAGTCACTGGGCTGCGACAAGCATCTCTTGAATAAATCTGCTCATTTCTAACTCAAATCTTTGGCTATGTCTCTTCCTACCTGTTGTCTAGGTAGGTCTAGGCCTACCATTTTCCTTGACTGAATCAGCGAACAGACCAGTTAGAAAGGGTTCAAAATGCAGTTTTTGACAGAGGCAGAAATTGAATCCAAATGTTTTCATTTTGTATTGGGTCTGGGTGAGATGGAGTCGATTTTCCCCATAGCAGCCCTCCTAGTCCTGTGCCTCGTATTGGTAGCTAGAAAGGTGTCGGTAACGTACCAGTGTTTGGGCTACTGCTGAGCAGTGCTCCCACAGCATCAAGGCTGTCCCTTCAGCATGTCCCCCCCTCACCAGTAGGCTGGGGGTGGGCAAGGTTTTGGGAGGGGACATAGCCAGGACAGCTGACCCAAACTGACCAAAGGAATATTCCATACCATATGACAGGCATCATATCATATGAAAGTGAAAAGAAGCAGGGACACACACACACTCGCTATTTACGACCTGCGTCTTCCGGAGCAACCACTATGTGTACTGAAGCCCTGCTTCCTGGGAAGAGGCTGGACATCACCTGCTGATGGGAAGTAGAGAATAAAATCTTTGTTTTCCTTTTGCTTCCACTTGCAGCCTTTGCTTTTGCTTTTATTAAACTACATTTATCTTGACACACGAGGAGTTTTTTCCATCTCATTTTCTCCCCTGCCCTGTCCTGCTGAGGAGGGGAGTAACAGAGCAGCTTGGTGGCACCTGGCGTCCAGCCAGGGTCAAACCACCACCCATTTCCAAAGAAGTCACTTAATGCTTTCCTTAATTGTAGATGTAGGATGGTGGGGTTGCATGTTTATCCTGTATTAGAAAATCCAAACATTACACTAGGATTCTGGGTAAAGTGCCACAGCCAGAGTTTGGATGCAGATTCCTTCAAAGAGGGATAGAATCTGACCCTTCGCAATGCGCCTCATTGCTTCAGACATCATCCTCTATGTATATAGTCTAATATTATATATTGTGTAATATTTCCCTGCCTAGAAACCTAGAATCATTATTCAGTACTACACTGTGCAAGTTTTTTTTCAGGAGAACAAAAAGACATCTGTGAAGTTTTTCAGCGCTTTCAGCCAGTTGGCAGCAATGTTATTGGTAGGGAGCAGTGGAAGATTGAAGGGTTATAGAAGCTAACATGTTTAGAAAAGCCCTAAAACTAATTGTTTTAGGAAAACTGGTTACAATAGTGCCTCCTCAAAGAACAAATGTTGTGTTGACAATCTCCTCCATCATTTTAATGCACTGCAGTGCAATCAGAAAAAAAATAATCTAGTGGATGAATAAATTGCAATTTAAAGCTCTAATTTATTCATATTGATGTATTTACTGTTATTACTGTATCCTGTATATATAATATCTGTACCTTCTCAAAGAATTGTCTGGAAGCACCAATCAAACTGTGGATCCAGAGTGCTAGCCAGGATATAAATATGTAGTCTGATTTAGCCCTGAAATGAGGGTCTTACATAACCACATTTCTGTAATATATGATTGTTTGAAATTAAAGAAAATGATCTTCCATTTGGCCTTGTACTTCTCTGTGACAGCTCATCCCCTCTGAAATTTCCAGGGAAGGCTAAATATGCAGCGAAAGACAGTATCTTTGGCAAAAGCAGTAACTCAGCCCTTAGCAACCAATTGTAAACATAAATACTAAAGTGCAGACACCACAGACAATTACATCCTAAACAAGAGATGCTTCAACCTGGGCTGCAATGGAAATGCAACTGTTTTTGTAATCTGAGCAGGAGCGCATCAGGATTGTTTTGTAAGGGATCACATAGCCACGCTTGTCACAAGCACCACCGGCAGAGCATTGCTAATAAGGAAAGATGGAGACCCAGAGCTGTCTCAAATAAAGGCTGGTGGTGATCTTGATTCAACACAGGGATGGACCGGGAACTCACGTTCACTGATCTCTTGAGACATCAGTGCAGTCTGAGGGGGTGCTCCGAACCCAGCTCTCCACTCCAGAGTTGTGGCGAGGTCCCACTTGAAAAGGCCACTTGAGTCCCAAATCCCGTACAAGACTTGAGGTAAAATTGCACTGAATGCTGTCAGGAGCATTCAGCTTTTTGCTATAAAGTTGTCCACATCACCTGCAGTGGAGCTTAGGGCCCACCCACAAGGCTTTACCTTGTGTAAGAGCTCTGGTGAGTAATTGCAAGTGCTGCTGGGCTAGTTAGAAAACTCAGATAGGCCAACACCGCTGAGCTTGTGTGACTGCAAGTTTTTACAAACGTTTTATCAGTTATACTCTCCCTCTTTTTCTGTCTTCTGTCACCTTACCTATTTATGTCTGGCTTTTCTTATGCAAGGCTTTTAAGGAATATATAAAGCCTCTGAGTCTGCCGCTCTTCGGTGAAGTTCAGCTCATCCATCTAAAAGACACTTCTGTGCTCAAGATGGTGAGAACAAGGAGTTAGCAGACAGACTGATGTAGTAGATTGGAAAAAGTTCATCTATAAAAGGCCCCATCTTTTTTGAGTGTTTCCTGGAGATCTCAGAGACTTTGTGCAGCCAACGTTTAATTTTTCACAAACCGGGAGTAAATCATCTGTGAGGTCTCTTACGAAATAGCAATACTCATCAGTTTAGACCATAGTAAATGCCCCAAGAACTGGTTTTGCAGGATTTCTTCTCAAAGCAAAATCTTGCTTTCCACAGACCAACCCATCCATAGCTGTAAGCAGAGCTCTCAGGACTACAGCTGCAATTTGGTCTTAGCTCATGGAAGGACCCAGCTCTCTTACAGACCCCACCCACCCAGTGATGGCTGTGACCATGGCTGTGGCCTGGCATGAACCAGCCATTGCAGCAGGGAAGCTCTGCCACAGGGGAGACAGGCTCTGGTTCCATTTTTGCCCCCTCAGGTAACGTGGCTTCAAGTGGTTTCAGCCACTTGGCTCTGAGGACTTGAGCTCAAGTGCCAGCACAGCTATCACAGGTAGTCTGGACAATCAAGGCTCAGCTGCTTCTCTCCTGTGCGTGCGTGCGTGTGCTCCTGCATATGGATATGAATCTGAGCCATACACGTGATGCTCAGGAATTCTTTGTCGTTTTTTCCTTGTACTCCCTGCCTTCAGCTCGCCAGTCCTTAACTGTATGAGGTGTGACTTCTGTAAAGGGGGGAAAAGGAAATAACGAGCACCTCATTTGAGCGGGATGTTTTTCTTCGGAGTTTTAGCTGACAGCCTTTTTTAAAAAAACAAAATTAAGGGAAAATGCTATTAGTAAAGATCCCACAGCTCACCATTAAGAAACTGCAGGTCTTCATATTTTGAAACAAAAAACAGACATTTGATAGCTCAGATGTGGTAGCAGAAATACTACAGCAAAGCAGAAGTTAGAAAAAGCAGAATCATGCAATCAAATAAGCTGGCATATAAAGCTCTAAAAATTTGTTTATTCAGTAGAATTTATTAGTTTGTCACAACTAACTTGCTCTATCTTTTCTTGATTAACTTGCTGTATCCCAGGTTATAGGCTCTAAGAGTTAGACACTGAGTTGGGCAAGGGTTTTCTAAGGCTTTTTAGAATCATAGAATATCTCAAGTCGGAAGGCACCCATAAGGATCATTGAGTCCAACTCCCTGTTCCTTGCAGGGCTGCCTAAAACAAAACCATATGACTAAGAGCGTCATTCCAGGTGCTCCTTGAACTCTGACAGGTTTGGTGCCATGACCGCTTCTCTGGGGAGCCTGTTCCAGTGACCCACCAGCCTCTCAGTGAAGAACCTTTTCCTGACATGCAACATGAACTTTCCCTGACATTACACTTACAAAAAAACAAAGCTAGTTTTTCCAGAAAGTGTTACATATCTGCATTATATACAGACTTCAGATCTGACTTTTGTCACACTTTAATAAGTAATTTTTAAGAGGCAAACTAGTCAATGCAACAATTATGTTCCCAGATTTTTCTGGATATTAGTGAGCGTTTTTGCCTGGGAAAAAGAAAAAAGCATTGATCTTAGATTTTCCAGACCTGAAAAAAAAATATGTTCAATGGAATCCAGAACTTTCTTAGCATTTACAAAAAGTAATTAAATTTCACTACATTTGGAACCAGAAATCTAGATTTTGTGTAAATAATGTTGAAGACGGACTCTCAAAAATTTCTCAAAACATGTTCCTTTTTTTTTTTTCCAGAGCAAGGAGATGAACTAATACACTCT
>NW_009258952.1:5466785-5473849 GCF_000687185.1 Egretta garzetta | reverse complement strand
TTCCTTGCAAACGACTTGACAAGTTTTAACAAAAGGACATATTCTGACAAAAAATGGAAAAAGTTTGTCTCTTAGAAGTCAGAACAAAGCAAATTTGCTTCCACTTCTTGGGGGCCTTTTGGTACAGCCTTTTCTTACATACCACGTACTTTTCTCCTCACAGGGCTTTAAATGCACAGGGCGTACATGCTCCAACAGCAAAGCATGCTTACGTAGCGTAGCACCTCCACCTTCTTTGGCGCAGTTTGCATGGCAGAGATTGGGAGGGAAGTTTATGACTAAGTCATGCAAAAATATCTTGGATGTGAATCTGTTTGGAGCGAGGTCTTGCACATGCAGGGTACAGCTGGCTCGGTCCATGGAAGGGGCCAGTGCTTCTCGGGCCAGCTGGCACAGTGACCTCTGTGCGTGCGGTTAAACTCACCTAGGCTCCAAAGCAGATGGCTGCGGACAAACCGCTTATTAGGAGCAGACCTTGAAGTGTGCTGACTCTCCAGCCATCCCTCCAAATTATTTGGGAGAGTCCTGATTGTGCCGCGCCAGGCGATGCTCTGGCGACGTGACAGCACAGGCAACTGAGTTCCTCTGCCTGAGGGTTTAATCTGCTCACGCAGGCATGCCCATGAAATGTGATAAAAACGTTAAGGACTCTGAAAAAAGCAGATATCTCATTTTGAGCAGCCAAAATTATTGGATACTTCAGACATGTATGACCTTCATTTCTCCACTATAAAGCAATGGTAATAATGGCCTCCTCGTGATGTTAAGAAGGGAAACTCTGGGATGCCCTGGAAGCTCACAGGTAGGATAGTGAGAGCTCCCTGAGGGAAATTCATCACTTTGCATGTAGTGTTGCACTTGCAGTAGGCCATGCTACATAACATGAGAGGCCAAATACTGAATAAGAAAGATGAAAAGACATTTAATGCAGAAGGGGTTGGTGTGGGGGGAATCACTGTATGCATATGGTGGGGGGGGAAGACACTTAACCTTCGTTCTGGCTTTCCCTAGCTTTTTGATTAGTAGTCTTTGCAGTTTTAACTTTCATTTAGTGCAAAGATTTGGCTTTGGTTTGGAACAGTTTTATTCAATCTTATAGGAATTTTCCTATGAAGTCATTTTATTATTGCAAGGAAAGAAAATCACTTCTATCTGGAGTTGCTCTTATTATATATCGACGGTTAGAATTTGCGTCTTTCTCTACTGATTGCTAAGCCGTGATGGTGAGCAGCAGGCTGGCGTTGCCTGCCTGCCAAGGAGCCGTCGCATTTCTCACCAGCCCATGGTGGAAAAAGCGCATGGTGGAGTTGCACACAGACAAAAGGTTAAGGCAAGAAACTGAACTGAAAAATATTTTAAGCCTGCTCAGGGCAAAAATTGCAGTATCTGAAGAGTTAGTTGCAGTCGCTAAAATCCAGAAAGGTTATTTAATGGATTGTAAAGGTAACCTCACTTGCATAATTCTGTTACAATGAAAGATCTAGTGATTTTGTGTGAAATGCATAACGTCAAATCTGAAGTTTAAATGTTATGTAGTTAAAGTAGAGGCTATTGATTACGTTTTTGTTAAAGGCACATTTAAATACAGGCTCTGTAGTCCAGGCTTGAGGAAAACCTGTGCAGGAAGAAATTTAAAAAAATTATCAGCAAAAAGAAAAGAAGGTGTGAAGAAATGCACTTAGGAAGCAAACTAAAAACTAAAAGGTTTTGTTTTTTTTTTTTTTTTTTAAGTTATGTAGGTCCACTGCTTGTGTATATTTCAATGAAAGGAACTCTGGAAAAAGGCACAAATAGCCCTCACATTTCAAGACTCTTCATTGGGGAAAGTACTTTTTATTTTTGGTCTTTTCAGAGTGCTACATGTTGTGAATGCTGGTTCATCCTTTGGCACATATGTACATCCGTAGCTCCTTGGATCCAGTCTTCTATCCACTAAACTTAGTGGTGCTTCACTGCTGACTTCAGTATGACCAGAGTTAAGCAGAATTTTTAAAGCTTTTTAGAAAAGCCATGTTTCCTCAAGCAGGAAGATGCAACCAATAATTATACTGACAAATCAGAAAATGTTTTATCAGCTTTAGGCCACTCTTGGTGACACTATAATTTTGCATTGTTTAACAAATCTGTGTGGTAACTACACTGCATAAAAGCTAAAACAATGCCTGGCCTTGCATAGCTTTAGTTTTGTCATCAGAAAAGCAAATGAGGGTATGGTTAACCTAAGATTAATCAGAGCAACTGCTTGATTTCCACTGTGCTTTACTCAATATAGCTAATATTAGGGAACACATATTAATAAAATAAAGAAGAAATCCCTGAGATTCAGTAGTGAATAAACTAGTGAACCTCTCTAGAAATTGCCTGAAGACTTGACTGATTTAATGGACAATGACAGAAGCTCTTTATGAATTTCTTAAATTCTTGTGTTTTGTTATGTAAGGCAACCTTTAAAGGAGAAACATCATTGTGCATTAAAGTCTAAAATGATTTTTTCAAAAAAGGTTGTAAATATCCTCTCATAGCTGCTTAGTGTTTCTGTGGTTGTCTCTGTCAGAAGAGTGATAAATGCATTGCAGACCACTAGGAGAAGCTTAAGTAAGGAGACCTTGCGAAGACCTGCATCCCCCCTTTCTTAGAAGTCCCCCGATCATCCTTTTGCATCTAAGGCAATGAGGCAGAGAGAAAAAACAGAGAAAAAATCAGCCTAAGGTGAAGAAGAAAAAAAGCAGAACACAAGAGAAAGGAATATATATTATGTAAAGCTATTGGTGTCAGGGCTTTGATTTTGATACGACATTTATCTTTGCAAGTGAAGTTATCAGATTATCTTTTTCATGAATGAAGGTAAATGTTACAGGCTTAAACCCTTACGTAAATAGGCATAGAGGTGCTCTGGGTTGCACTGGGAGATCAGGAGGGAGCTTCACAGTGCAGTGCTGGAGGCAGGATGGGAAGAGGCAGAATATTTTGGCCCTTGTGTTTTTGGAATAGGTTTAGCTTGACAGTGAAACTGCTAACATGATGGTGTTTTGGGCTGTTGTCAGTATGGGGGTTGGCAAGACAGTGAGCTATGCACTCAACCCCCCCAAAAGATCTGTAAATGTGAATATTACTTTGATGGGTAATTTTCCTTTTCCTTGATGTTTTTGGACATGGAAGTCTGTTAATGCCTGTATCATACATGGCTGAGCCTTATTATTAGTTTACCTGTTGGTGGAGGAACTTGTAAAGTTTTGATACAATGAGGTCTAGTAATTTTAATTTTATGCTAACAACATAGTCAACCCTGTCATAAGGCATGTCAGATGACACGCTGAAATAATTCTTCATTTTTCGTGGTGTTTTTGGTAACAGATTATTCTAGATCCTCACTGCTCTGGTGAGGATCTGGTCTTTGTGACCCTTTCACATTTTCACCTTTTTTCATGGTGAGTTTGCACCCATTTGTTCTTGTGCCATCATGATCCTTTAGTACAAATAATTCTTCTCCCTCCCTGGTGTTTACCCCGATGTATTTATAGGTTACAATCCCTCCTATGCTTACTCTGCAAAGAGGATCAAATTCTTGTTCACATCAAATGCTTTTTTAAAGGTGGAGTTATTTAACTTAAAAAAAAACCCAAACAAACAAACAACCCCCCAGACTCTTGACTTGTTGACTTGCAGAGAACAGGAGGAGGAGATGTCAATTCAGGGAAATTACTAAGGAGGATTTTCCTCCTTCAGAAGAGAAGCTTGCCTAAGCATTCTTAATATTCCTCTCTTTGGGCCATGGTACCATTGCTAGGTTATTACTTAAGCACTGTGTCAGATATTTGACCGTAGTAGAGGTGGTGGGTGGGTTTCCTTCCTGATTGATTCTGATATTCCAACTTTGGTGACAAACAGCTGGACTGCAGAGCTCGCTGAAGCACTGGGCACAGAGAGTGCGGATGCGCTTGCGGGTTATTAAAACTGAGATTGCTGATTGCTGTCATGCAATCATGGCCCTGCAGCAACTTAACAGGTGAACAAGTGGGACAGAGAAGAGCCTTTCTGAGGAGCCAGGGAACGGTATGCACAGTCCTTGCCTATACACATATATTACTGTTCAGTTGGCTGAGAGTTAGGATTCTTTTGATCTATTTGTAAAGAAATCAGCAGTGCCTGGTGCTAGAAAATTTGACTTGTCAGAATGGCAATTGAATTGTTTGGTGAGTAACATTTGGCCATGAAAGAATACAGTAAATCAAGATTTGGGTTGGCAGGGGGAGGTAAGCAGTTTGGTTTCACAGAAGATTTTGATGTGCTCTAATTGTTTTATTCAGTTTCAGAATATATCTCCCAAACTTGAATTATTCAATAAAAGGGAATCTAGCCCTCATTTCACTTTCTCCTTATGGATATCTCTACAATCTTTCCATTAGCATACCTCACATTAATGGGCAAGTAATCAGATTAAGCTAACATGGCTGCATCAGAAACTGTTTTAAAAAAAAAAACAAAACAAAACAACAAAAACCCAAGTCCTCCGTACAAACTGTCACAGTTGATTTTCATGAATGCACAAATTTCAGTGATTTTTTTCCTTTACTTAAACATAGTGCTCTTAGCTGTTCCAGTTGTTCCAGTGGTTCTGTATATTACCACAAAAGAGTCTCACTGTAGAGAGAGCAAATTACCATCATTAAATTTTCATCTGCATATGAAAGTGTGGAAAGGGAGAGACAGAGGGTGATTGGGGAATATCTTGTGCATTGCAATATTCTAATTTTTTGTCTTTTTTAGCTTCAGGAATGGAGCTGTCTATCTGAAGAGGACTCTGCCCAAATATTTGTAGTCTCCAAGCTCATTCTGCTAAAGGCTCTGGTGTTACAACTGCATCCTTTCCAGAATGGCTGAGAAGGCTCCACCAGGGATCAACAAAAAGTCTTCAAGGTCTACCCTTTCTCTGCCTCCAGAACCAGTGGAGATCATTCGGAGCAAAGCCTGCTCGCGGAGAGTTAAAATAAATGTCGGTGGGCTCAACCATGAAGTGCTGTGGAGGACTTTGGACAGACTTCCAAGGACACGATTAGGAAAGCTCAGAGACTGCAATACTCATGAATCTCTGCTCGAAGTATGCGATGACTATAATCTAAATGAAAATGAATATTTTTTTGATCGACACCCAGGGGCTTTCACTTCCATTTTGAATTTCTACAGGACAGGGAAACTGCATATGATGGAAGAAATGTGTGCTCTTTCTTTTGGCCAGGAGCTTGATTACTGGGGGATTGATGAGATATATTTAGAATCTTGCTGCCAGGCAAGATACCATCAAAAGAAAGAGCAGATGAATGAGGAGCTGAGGAGAGAGGCAGAGACAATGCGAGAGAGAGAAGGGGAAGAGTTTGATAATACCTGCTGCTCAGAGAAAAGGAAGAAGCTCTGGGACTTGCTGGAGAAACCCAACTCGTCTGTGGCAGCAAAGGTAGGACAAACAGCACGCTTAACGCAAAGGCAGTAGAAAACAGTTTCATGACCCATGTATCTGACATGCATGAAGCAACAACTTTCACTAAAATATTTAGAGAAAAGAAGAATCTAAAAATTTACATATCATGAAGTGAATACACCCAAATCTGTCTTAAAACCCTCTGAAAACAGCAGAAGGGATCCTCTTTTGTTGTATATAGTCAGAAACATCTGTGTCATTGTTAATGGACTTCACTCTGACGAAAATGCACCCAGAGAACACTTCCTACATTTTGTTAGAAAAGCATTTAGTTATGAAAAACATACATTTCAGTATTGCTGCTTGTCCTATTACAGGCATTGCATAGGTGTGGCATCGGTGTCTCATAAGGTGTGTTGGGTAGGTTATCAAAGGGTAGTGTCAACAGCTGCTGTCTGGCATGGTTCTACATTGGGCAAGGATTGCAGTTTGTTTTCTCTTATACTACATTTTTGTGAGCAAGAATTGGAGTGTTCTGTATAAAAGTGTTAAAATATTAAACCATATATACACACACACACACACGTATATTTCTATGTATGACTGTATATGTATATAAGCAAGTATATATTATATACATACATATATATACGCACATACAGTCATATATATACACATGTAAAATTTGTATATATTTAGGGAGAAATGAGGAAACATTCAGATGAAGTCTTGCTCCAGTACTGCTGTCTTCAAACAGGCAAACTGGCAAAAGTCTCATTGATACATTGGAGAAGTTTACCCTTGTCAGGGAAGCGGGACCGTGCACACAGATGTTGGTACTGCTATTTAGAAGAAATATTTTCTTGCTTCTTGAGGAACTTCATTGTTCTATTTGTGATGTGAGGTACTATTTAACGTGGGAGAATTATAGAAGCTTGTCTCCAGTTTGAACTGCTCAGAGCAAAGATGGTCAGTGTTTAGATGTTCATGTTAAGCTTAACTGTGGCTTTATTTTCTTCTGTTGTTGATTTGTTACTGGATGCAATGCCATTGGACTAAGGTAAGTATAAAAATATCATGGTGGAATGGACAAAACCCAGAATCCTGGCAAAGATTTTCCTTGCAATAGCAGCTTCATGCTATTGATGTGCAATACACAATTTTTTTAATGTTAGTTTTTCATTGTGGGGCTGCCTAACTGTTTAAGAAAGGACTTACTTTTGTAGAAGAATTATTTATCATGCCAGAATATGAGGTTTGTAACTGGTATAAAAGCTTATAGAAGAAAAAAGAAGGTATTCAGAATATTTTAGAAGCGATCTGAATACATTTGCTGCTTCTGAGATACATATTCTGGGCCATATGTTCCTCTCCATGAGAAGGAGCAGAGGGGAAGCAGATGGGCTTAAGCTGTGCCAAAAAGGGTTCAGGGAGGCCGTGTTACACACCATGATCCCCTGGTACAAGCTAGCGTCCATCAGCCCCTCCAGCACTTTCGTGACACAGCTGCTACACAGCCTGCAGGAGTCAGGAACCACCTTCTCAGTCCTGTACGGCTTGAAACATTGCTGATGTGGGCTGTGACAGACCTCTCCTTCTCCCAGGTGCAGGCGGGGGGGGGGGCCCCTGGTGCCACGTGGGTGCGAGA
>NW_009258952.1:5455560-5465840 GCF_000687185.1 Egretta garzetta | reverse complement strand
CTGGTGCCCGGGGGGTGCAACCTGGGAGACTGCCTGGCCATAGGCGCTGCCGCAGTTACATCCCACACCATACCCAGCAGGCAGATTTGAGGGGAGAGAAAACCCGAGTGTGTGTTCGTGCAATCTTTTCTCATTTTTTTTTTTTTTTTTAACACAGAAAAGAAGGCTATTGCCTACACGGCTTGAGACACATGCTTAGCATTTTCCTAAGACTAGGTAGGAGTCAACACAGTAGGATGGACCAGATGAATAGGGCAAAACTACAATACTCATTCTTAGGTTCTCTGCCTCCGACTCTGATTAGCATTTGATCATTCTTTTGCTTGGTGGATAAATGCAGAAATATAGGATGGTTAAACTTGCATGAGTGCTTGCCATTGACCAAACTCTTCTCGTGACTTAGCAGTGCCCCATCATGGATTTGCTTGAAAGGACTTAGGCCAACTCTGAGCTTTTAAGAAAATCCCCCTTCGGCCACTCAGGCCAGATTTCTCCTCAGGTTTTGCAAATTAAAGTGGCCATTTCTTTCATTATTTTTTACCTTTTTATTTCCCTTTTCCTTCATCTCCTGGTTTGTTTGAATGTTACAGTTCTATGCTTCCTTGCTGCAGGGAGTTTCACATTGCACTTGTATACATCTTGCAATGATTTTCATTGTTTCAATTGCCTTCTGTCCCAATTAATGCCACTTGATGTGATTTCTGTGATTCTAGCAGCTGGAAGTCACCATATTACATGCACTCAGTTTCTCTTTCTAGCAGCCTTCTGTCTGTAAATACATATATGAGCCAAAACTATTGTCAGATACACTCATGGCATCTCAAAGACGGCTGTAGAAACTTGGCTGGATGACATAAAGGAGAGCAAGAACTGCCGCAGCACATTCAGACTTGGGGAATATAAGCAAACAAGCAGAGTTGCATGTAAAACAAGATTTGCTGGAATCAGTTGGATGTACTTCCAAACAGTCTGGAGCCATCACAGGCTGTGTTAGGCTCTGTGGCAAGGTTTTATCTGAATGTTTGGAATGTTTCTCATCTTTTGTTCCGTTATGTAGTAGGTTGCTAGTTTGTCCTGAAACAAGAGGCAGAACCATCTTTTTTCCTCTGTAGGAGTGGAAAGGATGGTGCAATTTCGAGAGTGGAAACTTGGGAACCAAATGAGGAAATACTACCACAAAGCCTCAAATTCAGATATTTGCTCCCTTTCTAGCTTCTATAGAAAGATATGACACCGTGTCAATGTGCATAGCTATCCTACAGCTGCCCATTCAATCATTCCGATCCTGTGTAGCACCCAAGTAGCTGACAGGAACAGCTTGCTTTTTAATCCCTTTCACATAAAAGATTAGGAATGCGAGATAAACACTCAGGTGTGGTTTCGGTACGTGGCTGTGTTTTGCCACTTCTTCATTCTGCTAAGATCCCTTCTAGGTCTCATCCAAAGCTTAGTGATTTAAGGGGGAGTCCCGCTTTGGATTACGCATCTCAGGACAAATCCTGCTCCTTTTGAGGTCGATGATGGTGTGCCATTGACTTCACTTACAGCAAGGTGGGGCACAACAAGGTGACAGTGTATGAACAGCAGGTATTTTACAGGTTCTGAGACAACAAATAAGAGAGAGCAAGTATGTGTGTCAAGAAATGAAAACTATGGTTAGCACGTAGGAAAGGAATATTACAGATCAAGTACTGTTGCACAATACAGGCACCCTTTGCTATGTGAGCTTTTTCAATTTTAGTAAATGCAAGCATGCACCTCATCTCAGTCACCAATGAGTATCGTTTAGGCACAGCAGTTCTTGCTTGATCTTCACCTCAGCAAAGCTCCCTGTGAATTCAGTAGAGGTTTTAACTGAGGAATACAGGATTTACCTCCATTTCCCCATGTTCTCATTCATAAGCTTTTTAAGCAGGATTAAGACAAAGACTTCTAGAAGTTCGGCCATTTCAGACATGCACAGTGATATGAAATGAAAAGCAGTTCTGGGAATTAGGAAGAATGCGAATTTTGTGTATTTTACATCCCAGAGAGGTCCCAAAGCCTGCTCCCCAAGCCACAGAGTTTTGCGAGAGTCTGGCATTATTTGATTCCAGAGTAACATCTGATTTTTTAGACCAGGCATTTAATTATACTTATTGTGTAACCAGTACGTTGTGAAAACTCCATTTGGAAAAAAGTTATTTTACCAATTCATAGTGATGCAAAACCAAACCAAAAATAGTTTGAAACTTTCTGGCAAAGAGGTCTGAAGCAGAACAGATCTTCTGCAGAGTAGGGTCATGGTATATCCATTGTTCTCATGAAAAGTCTTGTCTTTCACTTTGGAGTTTTAGGCTGCAAAGTAAAAAAAGTAATAATTTGGTCTTCTAATTATGTTTTCTGGACCTGTAATAGTTTCCTTAGAGCAGTAGCAGCTCTGACCAACAGTGGTATTGAAGTCCTCAGCTGATACTGGAAGGAGCATTGGTTTCAGTGGATGTGAATTGGCTGCAGCTGGGTATCATAGGTGCTTACAGTTCAGCACCTTGCTGAACTGGGATATTAAGGATGAACCTAGCTGAGCTGACACCTTTTAACTACATCTGTGTTATCTTGTTCTATGCAGTGCACTTCAAATCAGAGGAGCCTTACTTTGGAACAACTGTGAATCAAACGAACCCATACATTTATTGTTTCTTTCAATGTGTTAATGCAGGAGTCCTTCCCTTCGTTCTTGTTTATAGAATCCAAGAGCCTGGTTCTTTTCTCACACTTATTTTATATTGATGAAACCTGTTTGGACTAAATCCTAAGTAAATATGGAATGTTTTGAGTGCAGATGATAAATATACAGTGAACGAGGTCAGAAATAAGTGGAATATCTAGGAGAATGGGGAGCCTATGTCTGCCTAAAGATACCGACTCAATCACTTTTCATCTACAAGACTATTTTAAGCACCTTACAGTAACATTATCAATAAATATCACTCAGATTTTCCATTTGGTATTTTGTGTCATGGGTTGGCCCTTTGGATACAAATAGGGAGTAATTGCTTGGGATTGATTCTACAGGTCTTTCTTGTGCAAGTCATTCTTTCTCACATGAATACTTCCTTAAAGCTTGGTGTGATTATTAACTGATCAAGTATAAAAAGTAGTATAAATAAGTTAAGTCATTAAAAAAATGACTAGTCAGTCACAGTCTATCCTTGATTTTTTGCATAACCCATGTTGATGGACATATACATAAGGTTAAAATATTGACCTTTGTAGGTCTGAAGCATGGGGTTTACCTTCTTTAAAGTTATGTGAAACCTGATGGGGTTGAAAGTGTTCTCTGTTAATCTGTTAATTCTGTTTGTCTCACTGCATGGCTCATTTGTCCTTATTTTGTTGACTTCTTTTTTCTTGGGGTTTGTTTTCTGGGGGTTTTTTTGCTTTGCATTACTGACTGTAACATGAGTATTCCTCCTTTGTGAAAAGCACACTAATTTATCAGCTAACTAGTGGATTGTGGATTACAGAAGGTATAATTATCCCAAGCCTGACTGGAAATCGTGAGGAGTTTGTGTGCTGCATTCAGTAACTAATCCCCTAGGTGAAAAAATTCATTTGGGGAAAAAAAAAAAAGAAGCATGAAGGAGGAGACTCGGGCCACTGATATTTATTTAGCTACCCAGTGCCTTATGGCTAGGCTTGCTACAGTGACTTGCCAAGAGAGAACATACCTATTATATGGTAGGAGTCTGATTCTTCTTTTCTGTAAGTCTGTTATATATATAATGCACACTGACTCTCATGCCTATTTAGACTTTGTGGAGCATCGTAAGAGTGGTCTTGGGGTACGTGGAGATTAGCAGAGTCATTATGCATGACTTCAGAACAGAGGTGAGTGTCATGTAAGACATTTCAGTATTCCTTTGCAAGTCCTTATAAATGATGTCCTAGTCTGTCACACAGCGTTCATTCAGGGGCAAACCCTGATTAATTGTACACTACTGGTTCTTTTTGGGTTCAAGGTCACATCATATATGCTCAGAGGACTTGAGGATAACTTTTAGCTGGTTGGTTGTATTGCAAAGAAGAGCTGTCACAGCTGTAAGACAAATGTCTGTCAAGGGCTGAATGTTTGCACTAAGAATATTGAAGTGTTCAGGTGAAAGAGTACTTTTTCTTATGTTTACATCCTTTGTTATGTTATATGAACAAAACACTTTTCTGGCTTATGTCCTCCTCTCAGTTTAGCTTTACGTGTTCTGTGTTATCCTGAGTTTGTTAACGTTCCTCCCTACAAAAGCTTATATTCTTTGTGCTTTCCCATCTAACTGTACAGCAAGGATGCAGATGACAGAGAATTAAGACTATCTCTTTATATTATAAAGTGTGCTGGCTTTTGTACTAACTTATTTCCCACAAGTTTTTGTATTGTATATAGCATACCTCAGAGCATGATAACATTCATTGAAGATGAGTGGTGTTTTCTAGCTGATCTGTGGGTTGAACTTCTGTCTGACCTCTGGTTTCAACTTCTTTTTGGGAGGAATCCTATTATGAGCCTTTATCTGAATGTGCTACCAAGAATGTTACAGTTTGCATTGTCACTCCAAATATTTTAAAGACAAATGGCTGCTGAAACTAAGTTATGGTAAAGCACAGAGGACTGTCACTGGTAATAAATATGTATCTTCATCTCACCGTTGTTTCTGGCCAGGACATTTATTACCACTCTTTGCTTTTAAGGTGAAGTTATTTTTTGTGCCAAATGATAAAGTCAGTCAATGTGACTGTAAGACAAAGAGATTATATTTGATCCTAGTCATTCATATTTAATAACTAAAGTGTTTTAATGTCTTGAAAGATAAGTGAATATATTGTTTTTTCAATAGATATTATATCAAGGAACACAGTAGACTGGCAGTAGTTAATTGATTTTGTTTTAAGAGCTTGTGTATGCTCACTGCTGAGTTGGTCATTAGAAGATTATTTACCTTCTTTATACTTCTTATATGAAATATCATGTAACCCCTGATTCAGCATTTTTGGTCAGCCTGAGTGTCATGGGAATAGAGCTACCATCTGATCGGTCTTGCTCCAGAGGTGTTTAATACCTCAGTTTTATACAGGTTCCCTCCAGCCCTGAGATCTTATCCGTGGTGTGCTGAAAGGTCTTGCTGTAAATTTATTAAAAGAACTTCCTAAAAACTGCTATTGGAATAAAATGAATAAAATGTCCTCTGAACTGACCTGTTTATTATTGACACTTGATTCTCAGTAAATCAGATGCTTAAATTTTGGAAGCAGTGCCGGGGCCAAAGATGCAGTGGGTCATATTCAGACAGTCTACTGCTGAGCTTCAAGCGCTGGCACCAGGGAATATCCCTGTTCATTGTATGAACAGAGGGAAGGGATCTTTCCTTCTTGGAGCTGTGAGGAGAAGCTTCACTGACTCTGTTTTTATGGCTACATTAAGGAAAATTAAAGAGGATTTGTGGTGAGTCTTATCAAAGGGGGAAAAAAGGCAAGAATAATTATTTTAAAAATTGGGGAAATCCATTCTCCGTATTTGGAAATAAGATCTAATTGGAAATGTTTTGCAAAAAGAAATTTTAAACTAATACCTAGAGTGTGCCTGCACTTGTGACACCATTCACAGAATCGCACGGTAGCTCTTGCACAGAGAAACGTGCTGGGACTTAGAATATAAGAGATTACAGTGAATTACCAGCAGGTACAATCTGCATGAGAACAGCTATCCTTTGCCTTAATGGATAGAGAGCAGTATTCCAATTTACCCCAGCCCCATGTGTCCTGCTTAAGTTAGGAGAGCAATTTAACTCTACGATGACTGCTGTGCTTTTTTTTTTTACCACTGCTGAAATCCTTTTTTTAATAGCTGTTACCATAAATTGAGTATAGACCAGCATCAATTGCATATACCTTCTAAAATATGTACTGCAGTATTTCTGGTTAGGATGGTAATGTTTTGTGCATTACGGCATGACCCTCAGTAACTTCAGAGGCATCTCGCGAGCTGGATTTTCAGCTGTGACATGTCACTTAAGCCGTGTCATGCCTGAGTGGACAGACCGGGGTGTTGTGCCTTTCCCTTCACCCGGGGCAGATCATATGTCCTAAAAATGTTGCATTTCCGTTCCGTGTTTTCATAAGCAGCTGCCAGTGCATTGTCTTCTCTCATGTAAGATATTTGGAAACAATCAGATGTCAGGGAGCGACGCTAATAAATTAAATGATGTGAAGGTGATGTTATTGGAAGGATTATCGAGACCAAATCTGTTGGAAGCAAAGGGCTGCACTTACTGTCTGTCTTGCTTTTCTAAAGCTGAGAACATAACAGATCTATGCGATAACCTGCAAACTGGCCTTTCTGTTTGAGTCTCTGGTTTTGTTGCATGATGTAGAAGAGCAAAAAGCTGCTCCCAAGTGACCAGGACGCCAAAGAGATTTCCACATGCTACTTATTTCAGAAAAAAAAAGCCACGGTATTTATCATGACATATGGCAGACTCGTGGCTTTTCAATTTGATGAGGATATGTGAATATTTGATGCATAGCACTGAACCCCAGGTCCTTTGAGGGAATATTGAAAACAGGCATGTGGCACTGGCACAGCTGCTTCAAAGTGACTTTGAGATCACAAAAGTATCCTGGTAGCATCTTTTTATGAAGTCACCGCAGTCTGCTCTTTACATGCCTTGGTAACTCTCTCTTTGGGGTGGCATGCAATAAGGCTGGGTCTTCAGGTGGGATAAGTAAGCGTATTCCCATTTAAGTGTATTTGATTTGCACTGGTTGGGACCTAGAAAATACGCCTACATTTGAAGTTGTTTGATTAAGTGTAAAGTATCCTTTCCACACAAATGTCATGGCATTATGAGTGAGTGAATGCCTGTACTCCACATATCATATCCGAGACAGGTCTTCTAGTGTTTTCGACCAGCAGTTGAAGGGGGCAAGCTGTCTTTGAAAAGCACGCTTAGGCACTGTAACAATTGTGCCTGCATATTCACAAGCTAGCCCTTATTTCCAAAAAGTGTATTTGGTGTTGTTGGAGCTTTTAGACATGCATATCCTATGTGTAAGTGTTTATAGTATTGAGATGTGAGCCTTTTTCTAACTCATAATATTGCACAGTGTGAAAACAGATGAGATGGTGGAGACAATCAGAGAGCAGTGGTTTTCTCTTGGTGCTTAAGCACCTAGAAACTGCCTGAATCATATTCCCTGAATTTTCAAGTCATCTTGTTAGAAATATTCATACAGTATTTCTTCTAAAATGCAGGGAAAGGCAGGAGCCGGAACACGGGATGCAAACCTGAAGTCTGAGGAGATTTTTATCTGAATGACAAGGTGAACTCCTGAGGTTGGGCAAGTCTTAACCTGATCTCTGAGGCTCAGGTTCATTCCTCGCTGAGAACCTTTTATGCCTGCTGCTTGTGGGAAATGGTATTGTGTTCCGCTAAGCTCCTGCCTAAAAACTGGCACTTCACTGGACTACTAAAAAAACCTTCTAGGATTATCTAAGCTTTTCTGTTCTAACCTCTAAAAGGCAAGTTAAATAAAAGTCCAACAGGAGCAAAAATCTTCACAATACAGCTCTTAAAGGGACATCTTTTTTTTTTGCCAAGGGCATAACGAACTTCACTGCAGAAGGCACTTTTGTTATCCAGAGTTCAGCGTCTTCACTCATCTTTCATTGAGTCCCTCCTGATGCAACCGCAAGGGTTAGACATTGCTTTAAATAGCTGGGGTATGGCACACGCCAGAGCTATCCCAAGGGCAGCCAAGTCGCAGTGACAGTTTCGGGTGTCACTGGCCACTTGCAGAATGCCCCATTGGAAACGGTGGCTGCCGGCATGCTTTGGGACAGTCCAGCTTCTCTTGCTTTAATGTATTCTTGGAGATGGTATTTTTGGTGAACTCCTGAGATGGTCCCATTTTTTTGTGCTTCAGTCAGTCAGGTGTCCATGACAGGCAACAGTGGCATCAAGTGGTTTTTTACAAAACTCATCTTCATGCAGTTTTTTTCCCCAAGCACTGCAATCTCCTTTTGGCTTGCTTACTGAAGGCTCCCCAGGTGACCCCCCTGTTCTGCTTTACTGAAACATCTACCATTGTGTTTGGCTTTGGGGGAGGTTTTTCTGGAGAACAGGGGATTTATTGTTAAATTAAAGCAGTTAAGGAAGTTCTTTTGCAGGCTGCAAGAGATCATCTAAAAGTGTTACAGGCTTGTTCTGAGAAGAACTGTGAACTCATTTCCATTTCTATTATTTTCCCAAAGCCTTTATATTTTCATGTATTATCTTTTAAAAATTTTGATATGAATTCTTTTGTGACCTTAAATGCCATTTTAAAAAACTGTTCCAAAAGTATCCTGGTCTGTAGTCTATCTATGTATGCAAATACATTTTGCAATATTATAGCAGAGGAAAACTTGGCTAATGCCCCTGAATTCTGTCAAAACACTGGCATTGGCTTCAAAGCGCTTTGGACCATTCCTACCAGCATTCAGGACAAAAAGGCAAAACATCTAATACAAAAAGAGTACATAGGTATATGGCCAGTCCTGTTTGACTCAACCCTACAGCCTTTTTTAGAATTCAAGCAGGAGGGACAAATGACTTAGACATTGTTTAGAGCTGAGGCTGTAAGTTTGAGCTGTATCTGATCAGAAGTCTGCTCTGTACTTAGCAGCCCTGCAGGCCAGCATGGTTCAGTTTAGTCTCTTTACTGGCAATACATAAGGTAGTTGCAGGAACGGTGAGCACTTGCAATACCGTGGCAGGAATTATAACTAGCCACTTCTGTGTCTACAATTCAGATGGCTGGAAACCCACTTAAAGCTCTGGGGATGGGTAGGCCATGCTCATGAATCCAAAATGAGGACCAAAATCCTGAGGTTATTTTGAGATGCTTCTACTGTTTTCCCCCGTGTTCTGGTAGAACACTTCATAACCCTTCACACTGAGCACAGGTGGCTTCTCATGCCTTTCCTTTGGCCCCGTGGCCAATGGTCATGGTCAGCATTTTTTTTTTCATCTTATGATTCAAGATTTTCTATGTCATTTTACTGTCTGTTACCTAACTGTGGGTCTGTGCAGTGCCATTTGCTGGGATTGATGGTGTTTAGTTGAGGTCAGGAGGGTGGCACCAGATCTGTGAGAGAGCTGGTTCCTCAGGAAGTAAGCCATGAGATTGAAGGTCCTGTGGTTCACCTTGATGAGCAACTTGTCTGTTGGGAAGAAGAGACAATGCTTCTCCAGACAGGATTAGACATCTAGATTGGTGTTCTGTTACTTTAATAAATTATATGGGAAGTCTTAAAGTTGAAGACAGAAGTATGGTGTCGTTTCATGCTAGAGTGAAGTTCATTATAAAAGACATTATAATCTAAGAAAAGTCCCAGTTATTTTTGACAAGAAATAGAATAAGAAATCCCTACACTTCTAATGTTTATTCTGTCAAAGGTCAACAAATGGAAACAAAGCTGAACAGAGATGAGCAATTACTTTAGAAGGTATACAAGGTAAATCCTGTGAACTGAATGCTAAGTTTCTGTTGGTCTTTAAAATGTTTTTTACGTTGACTTAAAAGTGGATTTTTCAAATTAGTAAAACAATGGGAAAAAAACCTTTCTAAGTTGATTTATAAGGCCACTGGAATGGCCTGATAGGAAACCACAGAGAGCGGTGTAAATGCTTGCCCTTTCTCTTCATGTGTCAGTCATTAGGCATAGTGGTTAGAGGATGGATTAGATGCAGTTATTTGTGAAAAAGTCCCCCTGTCCCCTTGGCTGAATATTAGGACATCCTAGTGAGTACTCAGAAATTAAACACTTTCACCAGAAATATTGTCACTCCAGCAGCTCTGGTAGTGGAGATGTGTCCTGGTCCCATTTTAGCCTTATGCACTGAGTTTCCTGCTTCTCCTCATGACTTTATTTTCATAAGAGAAGGTGGGTGCACCATGAAAAATGAACTGAGGAATCTCATCCAGAAAGAAAAATGAAGACGTGAAGTTCTAAAAAAACCAGTAGGTGAGAAAGAAAGAAAGAAAGAAAGAAAGAAAGAAAGAAAGAAAGAGAGAAAGAAAGAAAGAAAGAAAGAAAGAAAGAAAGAAAGAAAGAAAGAAAGAGAAAGAAAGAAAGAAAGAGAGAAAGAAAGAAAGAAAGGAAGGAAGGAAGAAAGGAAGGAAGGAAGGAAGGAAGGAAGAAAGAAGGAAGGAAGGAAGGAAGGAAGGAAGGAAGGAAGGAAGGAAGGAAGGAAGGAAGGAAGGAAGGA
>NW_009258952.1:5440794-5455503 GCF_000687185.1 Egretta garzetta | reverse complement strand
AAGAAAGAAGGAAAGAAAGAAAGAAGGAAAGAGAAAGAAAGAGAAAGAAAAAGGAAGGAAGGAAGAAGGAAAGAAGGAAGAAAAGAAGAAAGGAAGGAAGGAAGAAGGAAAGGAAGGAAGGAAGGAAGAACAGAAAAGAAAAAAATGAAAGAAAGAAAGAAAGAAAGGTAGAAAGAAAGAAAGAAAGAAAGAAAGAAAGAAACAAACAAACAAACAAACAAACAAACTTGTAATAGGAAACAGCTTGTTTAGCTAAAAAAAAAAAATCCATAGCAAAGTAACCAGCCCAAAGTCTGCTCCAATGGTCAAATCATTCACATTTGTTATGGTTCTGTTTGTCCATTTTTAAGTGGGAAAATTCAGCCCAGTATCATAGACATACAGATAAGAGCAGTTTCTTAATTGCTACTTGCATTTAGTTTCTTATGTTAAATATTGTATTTTATACGTACTTTTCCTAGCCAGCATTTGACCCTCAGGTCAATCCTCATACATACTTTAGTGAACCCAATACTAGTTTATTGTAATCTGTATTTTAGGTTCATATATTCTGCTGCTCGATTGTGAGATTGGTGTGCATGGATTTAATTCTAAACTATGTATGGAAAATTAACCCAAAATTCTGTAGCTGCTGCAAAACCAGGGAAATGGTGAATAATTCCTCATAGCTTTTCAGTAGCTTTCTCAGTCAGTTGAATTCAGGAAGAAGCAATGCAGGTTGTTACGTACTTGTATGTGTAGTTTTGGATGAAATAAGTATGTTGAAGAGAGAGTTTTTTAACTGGAGTAGCTAACCAGAGATGAGAGATCTTGGACTGAAGGATAATCTGCTTGATGAGTGTATTATAGAGAGAATAGATGAGGGTTAGATGTGCTCTTTAGGAAGCATTCCTAGTACTTGTTAACACCAGCAGTGATGGAATGGTGGGACAAGTCTTATTACAATATTGTGTCACTGACGCTAGTAATGCCTGTATGGAGAAAAAGCTCTTCTGAAATACTTTTCTTTTCTGAAAGCAAATTAATTGCCTTTGAAGAGAGCTGATGTGTCTGACTCACGGGTGTCCTTCCCTCTCAGACTGATTTCTGTCATTATTTGAAAATAGTATTTTTAGTTGAGGGTTGTATGAAATTGAAAGCCTGGTCTTGGAAATATCCATTATTGCGTTGAATCCCTGATAATGTGTCTGATACATTTCTGCAAAACCACATTAACATAGCTTCAGCATTTATAACTCCAGCATCATCTGTTTCCTCCCTGATTTGATTTAAAACCAAACCCCAACCCTTACCTAAGCCCGTGTTCCTGAGGAGGAGGCTGTGTGTGTGCCAGAGAAATGGTTAACAGAGCACAGTTGCTAGCAGGGATTTATTGCTGCCAGTCTTTCATCGAGTCGTCCTCCCCCAGGGCTTCTCTGGAAAGGCACTGGTGCAGCTGCAAAGGGCGCTGTGCAGGCACAGATGTCTTCTGCTTGTGAAGTCAAGCTGAAAGTTGGCGTGCAAGCTGCAGGAGGGCCCATGTCTGTCACTGCGAACAGGAGGCACAACTGCAAATCCATTTGATGCCTTTGCTCCCTCCCTTTTTAAAGGGAAGATGGGAAGAAAACCTTCAAAAGCTCTAAACCTCTCCCCATATCCCAGTTATGTGAAAAAGAGTGTTATCCCTCGGGAACTAGGCTGAACTCAAGAGTGGTCCTGTCAGGAGGAGCAATGCTTCAAAGGCATACGCTGACCTGGGGATCCCTGTGGCAGATCAGTTTGCCTGCAGGAGTACACGTGGTAATTGCTCCTTGTTCTAACTGGGTGATGATGGGTGGAGGAAGGAGTTCTCTCCTGCTCTGTCATAGGCAAATAGCACTTACAGGCACAGAAATGACACCGAACCTGCACAGAGGTACATAAGTAAAACTCAGAAAAAGAATTCAAGTTTTTAACTGGATTTCCCCTTTTCATTTCCCATGCCTGTGTAAATACAGCTTTCTGTTCCCTACTATACATGCATGAAGGAGTCAATTAGAAAGGAGTCGAACAAAACCCCACAGTACCGTCTTTCTGTTTTCTTAAGGTCTGTATAGAAGAATCTCACAATGGTTTTATTATTTTTGCTAAAATATTTATTTTTTAATATTAGCATAACTGTTGTTTTAAGACTTCTCTAAAGTGAGACCTCCCCTCCAGAGGGATGTTCACCTAAGTCTCCTGAGGTGTTTATAGCAGAAAGGCAAACACCCATTGACTCCGGCATGCACTGCTATAACATTGATCTAGTATGTAAGAAAAAAAGAAGATACATTCTTTGGTAGATGAAAAACATTGATAAATTTATACAATGTTGTCAAATACTTTGGCATTCATTGTTTGGTGAGTTGTCACAGATAAGGTAGATTTCCTAGGCTTAAGCATGCTATTTTGAAACACAGTTGCTGTTAAAGGAGATTTACAGTACTCTAAAAAAATGGGAGTGAGATAATAGATCAAAATGAAGAAGTAAACCATGGAGCCAGCTTGTGCCTGAACAGCAAAAGCAGTCTTTTCTTCCCCTTCCACACAAAATCTGTAGTTGTGGTTGTGCCAGTGAATGCTGTTTCTTTTGCATAATAGTATATATTTCCAGTATAGTCCTTTGACCGTAGGAAACCCTCCAGGCTAAACAGGTTTGGTGATGTTGGAACTGTTGGAGCGGGTCCAGAGGAGGACCACAAAAATGATCCGACAGCTGGAGCACCTCTCCTATGAGGACAGGCTGAGAGAGTTGGGGTTGTTCGGCCTGGAGAAGAGAAGGCTGCGGGGAGACCTGATTGTGGCCTTTCAGTACCTTAAGGGAGCCTACAGGAAAGATGGGGACAGACTTTTTAGCAGGGCCAGTTGTGATAGGACAAGGGGTAATAGTTTTAAACTAAAATAGGGTAGATTTAGACTGGATATAAGGAAGAAATTTACAATGAGGATAGTGAAACACTGGCACAGGTTACCCAGAGAGGTAGTGGAGGCCCCATCCCTGGAAACATTCAAGGCCAGGTTGGACGGGGCTCTGAGCAACCTGATTCAGTTGAAGATGTCCCTGCTCACTGCAGGGGAGTGGGACTAGATGACCTCTAAAGGTCCCTTCCAACCCAAAGCATTCTATGATCTATCTTGGAGAGCTCAGCCTCTGCACAGCAGCTGGTGTTGCCTGGAGCCTCGCCACAGAAAGGCACTGGGCAAGTTGCAGGCTGTGCATGAGGGCTTGCTTCTGGGGCAGCAGAGCTGCAGCCCATTTTGCAGACCAGCTTCCCTGAGGACAGAGTGGGGTGTCAGTGCTCTGGCTGACTTGTCATATGGCAAAGGAGGGAAACCTGTATCAGCAGCAAGATGAGTGTTGGTTGGAAAAGCACATGCAACTTAGATAACTATGTTTGCATCCTTTATAAGTAACCTAATATTTGAGCTGTAGAGCTGACATCATTTCATATGGTAAGGGTTCAATAAAAATGCAATAGGCCATCTAAGTCATCAGATAATTTCCCTAAGGCTAGAAGACATCAGCAGAAAAGAAGACCAAGGATAAGGTAGGCAGTAAGAGAAAAATAGTCACGGAGTATCTAAATGTGCTGAAGTCCTAGTGCATATTAGGGTTTTGGCACCTAAATGCCATGGCAATGTTACTCAATTCTTCTGGAAAACCCTTAGTTCAGTATCTCACGTAACTTTTTGTTTCTATTGTCACACCTTTTGGTCAAAAAGAGAAGGTAGTGGCTATCTGATTGCATACGAAGGGTCTCCAGTTTGCCATGTCTTAATTCATAGCCCAGTGTAGCACTGAAAGAGAAGGTCTGACAACTAACTCACTTGTGGGTGAGATTATTACTTCTGTCAAAGCAGAGCAGTGTTTTCTCCGACTGTGTAGGACAGAATTTTAAACTAAGCAGGGGACAGCTGTTCCCTCATGTTTACTGGCAGCTCCTGTGTATATGTTAGGCATGTGCATATAAAAGTTACGGTCCAAAGTGAGGTGCTTTGCAGCTGTGCTAGGTCACATAAGCCTGTCACCACACCAGCCCAAAATCAAGGTACCCCAGAGAGGGGCACGTATTGTGCTTGAGAAAAATTTAATATGATATTGTCAGCTCTTTTGGTGTGTAAATCGTTCCTAGTAAAGATTTAGTGTCACAAGCTCACCTCTGGGGTGAAAACACATCTATTAAAGAAAGCATGAACATTTTGTAGTATTTGGGGAGTGCAGTTAATGAGCCTTGCTTACAAATTAAATGAAGAAAGTAGATGTATGTTCTCATCTGTCCCTAATGTCATTGCTTTAGTACTGAGTGCCTTGTAATATTGAGTGATTTGAGATTTACAGTCGTTTGACAGAGCAGAGAAGCCCTGTTGTACAAATGTGGCCCTGAGGTACACTGCAGCTACTTTAGGGTAACACAGAAAGTCCATGACAAAGCAGGAAGCTGGATCCAAATCTTCCATGTCCTCCAGAGCCCCCTACTTCTGAATCATCTTTTCTTTCTGTGGAAATCTGGTCTTACGTATTTTAGACTTAAGGCGGGCAGAGTTTATCCTCTCTTAGCGTTACTAATTAAATAATGTTCTCATTTAATAACGCTGGTAGAGATTTTCAAGCTTACAAGCCTAAGGGTCTCAGATGTCTCGTCTCTATTCCTTTTAATGGGAAATAAGCTATTTTAGCCAATTTATTGGGGGTGTATCTGTGTAGCAGTGTACACATCAGTTGATCCCAGAGTCTTTTGACATGTTTAGCTCGGTGCTATTGTTTAAAAGAAATTTTATATATTACACTATACATATGGAATTTAACTGCTACTTATACTAACCATTTGCCTCTGATCAGATTTCTACACTGTAGCTTGAAAAGTGAATTAATATTTAATTTAAAGTCAATAAAAAAGACCTTGTGGGTGGGAAAACAAAAAGAAACACTAAGAGCAGAGATAAAAGAGTAAGAAAGTCTTCAGATGCATCCAGATTTTGCTTCATATATTTATCAATAGTCATTGATTCTTAAATCTGTCTTTTGGCTTGAAAATTCCTTTCATTCAGTAAACAGAATTGAAGCATTTCTTCTGAGATGCTGTAACCTGCCTACGCTTCCAGTATACTTTGGACAAGCTGAATTTATAATCGGTGCAGTCAGCTTCCTCCAGATTCTGAAATGGGTTGCAGGGCAAAAATTCCTAAGCTAATTCCAGCTAGTCTACCCCAGGACTGGCAGCTGGATAGCTGCATCACCCTTTGGTGCTACCCTCATATTAATTCACCCTGGTGAGAGGCAAGGCTTATTAATTTGGATGCAGGGCCATGCTGATAGCCTCGGTGTTGCTGTGCATTGTGGATGGACCAGGATGCTCAGTGATATTTGATTTCAGCACAAAGTTCCATCATTTCAGATCTACATCTTCCAATTTTTTTGTTTAACATGTCGTGAAAGAAAAGAAACAAAGTTTATTGCATTTGGACAAGGGAAGGGCTACGGCAATTGCATATTGAGTCAAGACAACAATTCTGACATTCAGAACAGTAAATAATTTGTCAGACCTATCCTGCAACTACAATCTGGATGGGACATTTGTCTCCTTTTCACTGTGACTCGTGGTCACAATTAATCTTTATTACAGTCATGCTGCAGCAGCCAGCAGAGAATCACCATGAACACCACACCAATCTCAGAGAACTTGTAGGCTGAGTAGGTGATGGGCAGGAGGGAGGAAAAACACGTGGGGGCAGCAAATGGAATTGAGCAGGGACGTGGTTACAATAGTCGGTGCTGTTAGAAAGTGCCAGCTGGGCTTCTAGAGGTTCAATAGCACCTGACGTTTTCTTGGACAATATGTATAAATCTTCTGTGAATGGAATCAACTTTCCTTAGTTTTCTCTTCACCTTGTTCCAATTTCTCATGCTGGCATGGCTCAGAAGAAGGCTGAGCTGGGCATTCTGAAAAACAGAACACTTCATTTAGTAATTTCTCTATATCACAAACAAGTGAACTGAAGACACAGAAATTTTTTTCAAAAAAAAAGTAGAGAAAATATGGCAGGTGAAGAAGCACACAAAATCAGGGTGATCATTCACTAGAGAGAAAGTAAGAAAAAGTGCTCTCCTCAATTAAAAATAAGACAAAAATAATAAAAAAAAAAAACAGTGCTGGCAAAGTCTTAATTAAGCCAGATATGTAAAACCAGACAGATCAATATATGTTAAAGTTCTATGTAAATCATATAGCTCTAAAAAAAAAGTCAAATGGAGTGAAATGCCTAGTTTTATTTGAGGAATTAGCCAAATAAGTGTTTCAGAGCCTTGATGGAAGGAAACCCATCAACCTGTAATATCAAGCTACAAAGTGTGTATGAATGGCAGGGTAAGTCCCACCATTGGCGGAAAGCTCCTACGCATTAGGAGTGAAGAGTTCGCACTGTCAGGAGGAACCCAGAATTCTGGTTACAAACAGAATGAATGAAATCCTACAGATGTACTACCTGTTGCTTTGTCTGGGTGAGGGCAGGGATTGCAAAAGCAAAAAACACACAATAAGGTGCAATAAAAAGAGCAGATGTTTACACCCCATAAATGTATATTTCAAAATATAACCACAGAAAAGCTATTAAAATGAGCATATCGTTTGGAAATTTGTCATCATTTAAGAATCAAAAATAAAAAGGACCCACTATGGAAATACTTAATTTCAGAATAAAATATTCCACGAAGCTGAGGAAATTTGCTGGAATCAACTTTAAAGGAGCAAATATGGTAGGGAAAAAAATAAACCAAAACTGGGGCAATTATATTAGCACTTATTAAAAAAAAGTAATCCTACAAGCTGGCATGTTAAAACAGCTAATCGAAATGTTTTATTGCAAATAAATAAGCCTTCAGAAAGTGGAACTCATGTCTAAACAAGGAAAACAGAGAGCATAAATGCAAGGAAAGATCCCTCGAGTGTTGCTATAGGCAGTGAAATGGGTTTAACCTCCAGCTCTGGAAGTCCTCAGCCTCAGGTTCCTGAGGTTGGGAGTACATACCAAGGAAAATCTCCCCCTGAGCTCTTCCCTTTTATACTCTTGCCCTGGCATTGGGCACTTTCAGATGCATGATAAAGAGCTAGGTGAGCCATTCCTCTGCCCTGGCATGGACATTTTTGCTTATGTTCCTATGGGAAGGCTTGTCCTTCTTTTTCCCCTACTGCCGCCGCAGTGTGCTAGGAGTTTCCTGATCGAGAGGACATTGCTGATCACGTTTTGGATATTTCAGGGTCAAGTGGCCCCTGAGGTGAGTTTTGTGCTTGTTTGCTTGTTTCTGGTTAACAGTGCTATTTCGGTTGCTTGATTTTGTTTAGTCAATCTATGTCCTTGTGCTGTTCGTACCCA
Organism: Egretta garzetta; assembly: GCF_000687185.1. Taxonomy (NCBI): domain Eukaryota; kingdom Metazoa; phylum Chordata; class Aves; order Pelecaniformes; family Ardeidae; genus Egretta; species Egretta garzetta. Next base: position 5,448,132 of record NW_009258952.1, on the reverse strand, counting down.
AACAGTTGATCAAACAAGGTGCGACTGTAGGGGCTTTTTGTCACCTGAAGGGGAAGCAGTTACCGCTTGCAGCTTGGAGGTGAAGTTAATTAGCAGAAATGTAGTTATAAAAAGACGACCAAGGAAAATGTCAGGAAAAATGCACCGTCCCCCCAGAAATCACCGCAGCTCCCCTTGTTATGAGGCTGGTGACAAAGCACAGCTGGGGCCCACTTCCAGCAACGCAGAAGACAACGCTGCACTGCTCCCTGACAGCTGGTTAGCATCTCTGCAACATCGTTGGATCTACACAAGATACGGTTGTTTTTCTTTGGTAAAGCCAGGTTTTGATCTTTTGAATGTGTTGTGTTTTGTTGGCTTTTTGTTTTTTTGTGTGTGTGTGGCTTGAGAGCATTAACTACTAGGCTTTCTCAGGGTCATAAAATGTTTGCATTGAGAAATAAAGGAGAATGTTTTTTCTTTTGAATGCTAGTGTGAATCATTGACAAATAGCAAAGGAATGAGCCCTCATTAATCATAACAGTCCTTGTGGAAAGCAAATATTGAGCAGGCCCATGTTAGGGAGTGTCTTATGTCAGGTCTGCTTTCAGGCAAGGCTGATGTGGAAGCCTTCCTTCTTGTGCTGTGCAGTAGCACTCGCTCTGTCCTACGGATGCTGATTTCATTAGGTGTTAGCTAAAAACCAAGATTCATTTGGAAGGCAATTACCCCTTTGCTTCCATCCCTGCTGTTTCTCAGACAGATGTGTGACTGGATAAAAGTTGACAGCCATAGAGAACAAGTTCAAGACTAGAGAGAATATCACAGTCCAGTAATCTCCCCCCTCACTGCCTGGACCAGGAGGTAAACACCACATTTTTCAAAATGGTTTCATCAATAAAATTTGTATTTTTTTTGTATTGGATTTAGAATAGAATACATCCTGTAAGTAGAAATACGGGAACACTTGAAAAACTGTAAGTGGAGCTCGTATTTTTTTCTATCTGGACTCTTGTGTTTCAAATTTTCTTTCTTGCCACTGATTTCATAAAAATTCCATTCCAGGAGTCTGGAGGTACTGAAACACGGCAGTTGTTAGAGGACTTCATTATATACTCAGCTAGTGAAGCGAAGACAGTATATGATTAGGAAATCTGCTAAAGAAAAATAATCTCAGTTGTTTGTCCTTTAGAATCAAATGTCTTCGGAGCAAATTTTAGTCCCTGTGTAGAGATTTTTAGAAGGGTTAGTAACGGAATATTTATTACCCAGTAGACTTAAGTATTTTAGTGCAATGAAATGAAACTGAAGTCAAGGTATCAATCTAAAATATAAAAGAACAGGTTTTTTTCTGTATCTTACGGCATTTAGGAAATGTCACTTGACATAATATGTGGTGGTTTGGTTTCTCTAACAATAGGAAATAAGTTGATCGGTGTGAGGGAAAATGATACGGTGTCTGGCTCTTCAGGCTAACAACTTGTGCAAATAAAAGGGGAATTAAAAGAACTTTTCAAGTGTCAGCAGGTCATGTGATAGGGAGTAATCCCATTCACCAATATTTTACCATCTCACAATGCCTAGAGACATTGTATAAAACCAGAAAAACCCTCAACAAGATCTTATATATAATTTCAGGAGACAAAAGAGCTATAGCAGGCATGAAAGGTTTCCTACAGTGAGCCCAGAAGCAGAGCAGTAACACGGTCTCAGTTCTGCAGTGGTGCTGCTGGGGTGGGTGACCCAACCAACACCCTGAGCAGCATCTCACCGGTGGCCCCAGAGCCCCAGCCCAGGAGAGAAGCCACAGCCCTGCCCTGACGCAAACCCCGTGCTCCCGTTGGGTCCAGCTTTGAAAACATGAGTTCTGTCTTTTTATACATATGTATATGTATGTTTGTGCTTCTATGTATGTATATATTCAGCAATAATCCTTGTCAGCAGTTTCTGGCACTTATCTCATGGAGAGGAAGGGAAAACATAAGCAGTTCCTTCAGAAATGTTTTTGACATAAATCCCAGGGTGTCCCACTTTGTAATCTTTTTTCCTTAAGTGCTTGGTAGCTGAACTCCTGTTACTCCAGCTTTTTCAGTTGCTGCTGAAATAGAGGTCTATGGAAGGAATGTTTCTTCCAAAGTTTGTTTTTTTGACTCATAAAAAATTGGAAAGAGTAGAAAAGGAAGAGGTGGACCATCTAAACTCACACCGAGCTGTTTTATATTAACTGAATTTTGCTTAGTTGTCTAAATCATTTAGGTACTGAGCTTTAATTTTGAGGCATTCCTTGTATTTTTGAAAACGTTGGCTTTGTTGGATTACTCAGCAACAAAAGAGTGGAAAAGGAAGAGGTGGACCATCTAAACTCACACCGAGCTGTTTTATATTAACTGAATTTTGCTTAGTTGTCTAAATCATTTAGGTACTGAGCTTTAATTTTGAGGCATTCCTTGTATTTTTGAAAACGTTGGCTTTGTTGGATTACTCAGCAACATTGCTAAATACAAACTCTGAAGCAGCCTTAAGACTGAATTCAGCCCTTCTTTATGTCAGCAGGAGTCCTGTTACTTGTAGCTGAACTGGCTTTCCAGACCCAGTCCTGCTGCAGGAGAGCTAAGGCTTCATCCCTTCTGCCTCTAGCACTGAAACTGAAGTGCCCAAATTAGGAGTCTGGCTGTGTCCAGCTCCACCCATAGGCAGGGAAAACTGGAGCTCAGCGGGGCTGATCGCAGCCTTAGGTAATGTGCCCTTCTCCACTGACTGCAGACGGAGCTCAAGGCTCAGGTAAGTGCCTTGGTTCGGCAGTACGGACCTCGGGCAGAGCACCTGCATGGCACAGATAATGATTTGCCCAGTTGTCTTCCAGTACTGCATCACCAAATGCAGCTCTCAAAAGCTTAACAGCAGCATGCCTGACTTCACCAGAGGTAGGAGAAAGGGAAGACAAAGCAGGTTTTGGTGTCCTGCTCCATGTTCACTGTATCAGTTCGAGACCTCTCAATTTTCTCATCCTGTGAGGCACCAAGGTCAGTTGTCTGCAGAGCTTCTCCCGTCCTCTTCTGTTTGGATGGAAGCTGCAGCTTTTCCAAAATAGTGATAGGAAAGATCTGGATTTGGCACAAAGCTTTGAGGATTCTTTGCAAACAGCATCTTCAATTTGTGCTGAAATAAATGGGAGTTAAATTTGTCTCAGCAGATATTCATCATCTAATGGCCTACAATGTCTTACTTAAGTGCACAGCAGCAAACAAAGTGGAACATGTCCAGAGGACAGCAACAAAGCTGGTGAGGGGTCTGGAGCACAAGTCCTATGAGGAGCGGCTGAGGGAACCGGGGTTGTTTAGCCTGGAAAAAAGGAGGCTGAGGGGGAGACCTTATCGCCCTCTACAACTGCCTGACAGGAGGCTGTAGTGAGGTGGGGGTTGGTCTCTTCTCCCAGGTAATGGGTGATAAGATGAGAGGAAATGGCCTCAAGTTGCACCAGGGCAGGTTTAGGTTAGACATCAGGAAAATTTTTTTCGCTAGAAGGGTTGTCAAGCATTGGAACGGGCTGCCCAGGGAAGTGGTCGAGTACCCATCCCTGGAGGTATTTAAAAGACGGGTAGATGAGGTGCTTAGGGACATGGTTTAGTGGTGGGATGGCAGGGTTAGGTTAACAGTTGGACTTGATCTTTTCCAACCTTTTTTTCCAAAGGTCTTTTCCAACCTAAACGATTCTATGATTCCACAGAAACTTAGCCAGGTATTGGAAGACAGCAAAAGAAATATTTATGTTTTGTTTATTTTAAATTGTCCTTAGCTTCTGAAAAAAAGGTTTAGAGCTAGTCGCACAAAGACATGCTCTTCCCTGAGACCTGCTCCATTGCAATATACCAACAAAATCATAGATTTGGTGACATGCATACAACATAACCACTTCTTAGAAACTGTCATAGTCGGTCTCCTTGAAACCATGACAGTTAATATTTAAATTAATGATCACATTATATACAGAATAAATAGGGGATACCTTGTTCTTTTAATCACATTAGGTTACTTGTGGATTATATTTTGTACATATTATTTGGTCTGAACATAAACATGTACCTAACTGCAAGTCATCTCTTAAAATTCAACATTTGAGTACAATGATTAGTTCGGTGAAACAGAGATGAGATACAGTACTTTTTTGTCTCATGATCCACCTTCTGCAAAATAAGCAAACAGTGAACTGCCTTTTTTCAAAATCCTAGAAATCCCACTCAGGTCTGACTCAGTTCTGTTGATAGTTTCATATAGATGTGATAGATTTTGTAATTCATCTGCCTTTATGATAAAAATGTTTCAAATTTCAAACAACTAAGTCAACACATGCTGAATTATTATAAATAGGAGAATAGTGCTGTTAAATGGTCTTTATAGGCATAGAAATTGAAAATAAGTCAAAAAGTTTTATCACACTATTGGGAAAATTAGAACAGATTCAAAGACATTGTGACAATATGATAATGTACATGTTAAGCCTAAGGGAAAAAATGCCAAAATGTATCTTTATATATATGAATGGTCTCTGGCAAGACTGGTGACATTATAGTCTGGTGATTTTTGCAGTGCTTCATTTGTATCAGGAGCGTAATATTCAAGCTTCATGTTGTGTGATCAACTTAGGAAATGAATCTTCCCTACCCAGCAGTAGCTAGTAGGGGGTTTTAATAGCTCAAAGCATGGATTGGCAATGGAAATTAAGAAAATACTATTGTCGTCTCATCGGTTACTACTCAAAAGTTACATTGCACATATGTCACGTAAGCAGCACATCTGGACAGCGTTGTTGCTGATTATGGCTGTTCTCAAAGCTGCTTGTCACAGTTAATGAAGAACTTTAAATACTTCAGGAGTACAGCCAGGTCCTCCGTCCCCTCAGGTGGTTGACTTTGATTCAGTGACACAGAATCTGAAATTAAACGGCTAGGTTTAATTGATTTTTTGGGGTCAGTTGTGTTTTGTCTGAGTATCTCACTAGCAGTTGCGGCATTGTTGGGAAGAGAGCAGAAGCTTTTGGCTTTGGCCATCTGAGAGTTTGCTGACAGGAATAATAAGGTAGCTCAGAGCCTGCTGAAATGCTGGTGGGATAGTCAGCAAATCACTTTTGACTGCTTCGAGCTGGAGCCAAGTGTTTCATATTTACATCATATTCATCTGTGGAGAATTAATCTGGTACTCCAGAAGGGTGGAAACTGCTTAAGAATCTGTTACACTGGGTCCCAAACTGCCAATACTGTGGATGTCACGCTTCCAGGAATAAAAGCATATGTGCTCATTTTTAATTCAGAGTCTCTAAATATGTCTTCTGCTGTGAGAATAATTTGCTAGTCTGCATAAACTTTTCTATTGCTGTTTCTGTTGAGCAACATAGGGACAGACAGTGTTCTATATTTTTCTCAAGTGAATCACATTGCTATAACTTTATTTTATTAGCCATGAGATAGTTCAGATCAGATGTATCCCCTGGACTTTACACGTGCTGTATATTGAGCTGGCAGTATAAGGCACATGGAAGAAGTGGTTCTAGTCCAATGAGAAAACCTTGGTCTGCTTCTCATGTTGACATCTAACCTGAGGAAAAAACCCACTGTGCTAAGGGAAATGGCAGAGTGGTGGATGAAGACCAAAGGACATCGAACAGAAAGAAAGAATGGCAATTGGTTTGCCAACAGAAGAATCCCAGAAATTGTATCTTTTTCTAATTCTGGACAAAACTTACAAATCAGTACATATTGCAAGTTGTCTTCTTCATGGCTGTTCTGACTCGATAAGGAGGGGCCACTGAACTCAAGAGCGTTGTCCTGACTTTGCACCAGCTCCGCAGTAAAAGATGGATCCAAGGCACTGAAGCACTGAATCAGATAAATATTCCTCACTGTGGACTAACATTCCCATTGCGGCTGAAAACAGTTAAGCTAGATTTTGACTTGGACAGAAATGGAGCCAATTCAAGTCCAAACTGTTAACTGAGAGGAAATGAGAACTTTTTGCCAAGGTTTTGTGCACTAAAAACTAATTAGCCCTGCAGGGCTTGCCTTGTTAATTTTACTGAAGTCATTGTCACGAGCATACATACACATACTCATGTACAATCATGAACACACATGACTGTAGATGTGTATAGAAATGATGCATAATCGTTGTCTCACCTACTTCATTAATAATTTCATGGAAAAACAAAGGAACCACTGCATCTGGTCTACTCTGGCTTTATATTGGCTGAAAGATAATGGAGAAATAACATAGAATAAGGAGAAACTAGGGCTTTACTAATCCAAAATTGGCCTCCTAATGGAGTCTTGCTGTATTCTGGCCTTTAGATGAATGGTTTCTCTTTATATGCTCTCTGGGATAATAGTTACTTTTCCTTTTGTAAGATGTGATCCAGCCTCTCAGGAATTTCTGAAAACTTTCTTACATGCATTAAACACTCTTAAGAATTTAGCACAGAAGTTTTAGCAAATGAAAAGAGCAGGTAGTTTTCAATAGGCTCATGAGTTACTCTTAAGGCTGTTCAAGGGATATCTTCATCATCATCGCTTTGTGTCACGATCCAAACCAGCCTGCTTATGATAGATCTGGAACAGGGGATATCAGGTTTACAGATAGACAGACATGTCAGGTAAGTGAGAAAGTCCTTTAATTTTTCAGGTTGACAGGAAATAGGCATCTGAAGGAAACAGCAATATTTTCCATGACATTTTAATATTGCCTTGCACCCACTTTTATAACATGAGCTCACTGTAGGAGCTTGGTTCTGGAAAGACACGGTGCAGCCGAGTGCAGTGAGGTAGGATCCAAACAAAATAATGCTGGCGCTGTGTTTGGAATAGGTGTTTCCTTCCTGCCTCTCTGAATTTACAGCCTGTTGTAGGAAGCGGAGATAGCATGCAATATGCTGCGATATGCAAAACTGCCATGGAAAGACAGGTCTGAGGGCTAGAACCGAAAATGATCATTGTCTGACAAATCCACACAACAAATTTACTGAGAACTGGTGTCATTGACTGAGAGCTGCTGGTGCCTCACCCCACCCCATATAGTTTGCCAATGATACACTGGGCTCTGAGCTTGCTTTAAAAAGGATTGTCAACACAATGAAGCAGAAGTTGTCAACAGAAGCTCAGGAAAACCAGGAAAATGTATCAAGAGTTCACAGAATCACACAGAATCACAGAATGGCAAGGGTTGGAAGGGACCTCGGGAGATCATCCAGTCCAACCCCCCTGCTAAAGCAGGTTCACCCAGAGCATGTTACACACGACTTCGTCCAGGCGGGCTTTGAGTATCTCCACAGAAGGAGACTCCACAACCCCCCTGGGCAGCCTGTTCCCGAGC
>NW_009258952.1:5440132-5440721 GCF_000687185.1 Egretta garzetta | reverse complement strand
CTTGTCCTGTTGCTGGGCACCACTGCAAAGAGTCTGGCTCCATCCTCGTGACATCCACCCCTAAGATATTTGTATGTGTTGATGAGGTCCCCTCTCAGTCTTCTCTTCTTCAGGCTGAACAAGCCCAACTCTCTCAGCCTTTCTTCATAGGGGAGATGCTCCTCACAGGGGAGCTGTTAAACCTGGCAGTGTTTTGTTGTCTTTCAAACAGCTAGCTGTATTGGGTTTGCATGGCAAGGTTTTGGTAGCAGGGGGGTACAGGGGGGGCTTCTGTGAGAAGATGGACCTGCTGCTGGCCAAGGCTGAGTCCATCGGTGATGGGGGTAGCACCTCTGGAACAACATATTTAAGAAGGGAAAAAAAAACAAACCCAAACACCTGTGCACCTGCAGTCAGAGAGAGGAGTGGGAATATGCGAGAGGAGCAGCCCTGCAGAAGCCAAGGTCAAGGGGAGAAGGTGCTGCAGGTGCCGGAGCAGAGATTCCCCTGCAGCCCCTGGCGCAGCCCACGGTGGGGCAGGCTATCCCCCTGCAGCCTAGGGAGGACCCCACACCAGAGCAGGTGGATGCCCGAAGGGAGGAGGCTGTGC
>NW_009258952.1:5420278-5440073 GCF_000687185.1 Egretta garzetta | reverse complement strand
GACCCCGCGGGGACCCACGCTGGAGCCGTCTGCTCCTGAGGGACTGCACCCCGTGGGAAGGAGGGACCCAGGCTGGGGCAGCTGGTGAGGAACTGCAGCCCGTGGGAAGGGCCCAGGCTGGAGCAGCGCGTGGGGGACTGTCTGCCGTGGGAGGGACCCCGGGCTGGAGCAGGGGCAGAGGGTGAGGAGTCCTCCCCTGGGGAGGAAGGAGCAGCAGGGACAGCGTGGGATGGACTGACCCCAACCCTTGTTCCTGTCCCCCTGCACCGCTGGAGGGGAGGAGGTAGAGAATTCGGGAGTAAAGTTAAGCACTGTAAGAAGGGAGGGGTGGGGCGGAAGATGTTTTTAAGATTTGGTTTTATTTTTCATTATCCTACTCTGATTTGATTGGTAATAGATTAAACTGATTTCCCCAAGCCGAGTCTATGTTGCCCGTGACGGTAATTGCTGAGTGATCTCTCCCTGTCCTTATATTGACCCTCGAGCCTTTCCTTACATTTTCTCTCCCTCATCCAGTTGAGGAGGGGAGCGATAGAGCGGCTTTGGTGGGCACCTGGCATCCAGAAGGGTCAACCCACCACATTGGCCATCTGAAAGTATGACTAGCCGGAGCTAAATCAGCTCCCACTCAGAGCAGCAGCGTGCAATGTAAACCAGAGTGCTTACCACCGCAGCGTGTCTCTTAGCCCATCAGTGACGTCTAATAAGCACGGTCACGCGTCTGTGTCAGCTAATACTATTACAAGACTCCAGAGTGGTTAAACAGCAGGCTGGCAGATACATTAAATACCCATATGGTACGCTTGGTTACTTGTCCTTCCTCTCCCCTCCACTTTTGCTTTCCAGCACCTATGCTTTAAGTTCATTAAAAAATGAGTCAAATGCTAAGACCTGAATTTCTGAGTCTGTTGCATTTATTCAGAATAGTCCTCATCCTTTCCCTGTGCATGCAGAGATTATAGGTTTAAACTCCCACACCGTTCCCGGGATAATGACATAAACTCAAAGCATAAATGTGGACTATCTAATTTTAGTCAGGTGGCAGTAAATTTTCCTGCATAAATGCAGCATGTCATCTTTCTTTCAGGAGAAAACAAAACAACTAAATATACTGCTCACATTAACCTCTTTGCTAATGCAGAACATCAACTGCTACTTAAAGAAGTTTCTTTAGCTTCAGCTTCTCTTCACAAGTATGAATCGGTGGTTATAGATTATAGATCCAGAGCAAAGATACTTCCAAGCGAAAAGGTTGAAAAAAATTATTTCTTGTATACCCCCCCTTCAATCCCGATCACATATTCTGAAATAGTACTTGGCAGTGTAGAGCATTGACTTTGCTACTGCATTAACGTATATATTTATTCCTATTAATTTTTCTTCACCTGAGAAGGGACAACAACAGAAGATGGGGATGCAACAACAGCTCTCACCAAATCCTGCTGTAATCTTATTTCCAATTAAAAAAGAAGTGGCTGTCCAAAGCAAAACAAACGCATTTGTATTCATGAGAGAAAATTTTATCCCAGGCATAAGTATGCAAAACTATCAAGAATTATGCCTGAGAAATATTTGTACCTGTGTTGCCTGGGCTCAGTTTTTGTACATTATTATGTTGTTATTGCTTTGGAGTAATTTTACAAATGTGGGACTTCAAACAAGAACTATATAACTAAAAGTGATAGCCTGCTGTCTGCATTCATACCTTACACTATTGACATCAGTGAACAGCTCACAGAATAGAATGAGAGAAAAGTAATATCTTGTCCTTTATGTGTATCAGAATAAAAAATGTGTTTAAAACAGATTGGGTAATTATCTTGGAAAAGGGATCCTTTCTTAGTCCAACTGAAGGATTATGATGTATTTTAGAGAGATTTTGGGGTACACTGAATATCTGACAGATAAGGTGATTTCCTTGCTGAATTAAGCTGAGCAGAGGACTCAGAAGACATGAACACTATAAGTGGCTGTAATCTGCTTTGATGGGTTTAGAAAGTCAACAGACAAAAATAATACAAGAGGTCATTAAACAGCAGTGTGCAAGGTTTGGTGTCATCAAGATGTCTGATGCCATGTGCTGGATGTCCCGAAGTATTCACTGAACCTAGGTCATGAAACCCAAGGCAGGATATTGACAACAGATTAAAGCTTGTAAGATCTATGTGGAGAGGCTTAGACACACTATGGGATTATGTTTGTCAGTTGAAAGAGCAATGTCAAAGCCCACACAGGCATAATTAAACGTTTTGAAGCAATATAGTAATTTCACAGACTCTCAAAATGTAATACTGAATACTGTGTTGGCTTCTTTATCCTACAGAATAGTTTTAAGACAGTTCCAGAATACTTTGAGACTCTGTGTTTGAAATTGAGCTGGAAACTTTCTTGGAGAAGAATCTTTCTGCAGATTTTTACCCTATCAATGCTTTCAAATGCATACCATAAACACAAATAGAATATCACAAAGAACATCAAATGGCGGTGGTGATTGTCAAATGAACGATTACATTTTCTCCCGTGGATAAGTGTCTCAAGGTAATTGGAGGATGATTTGGTTCTGAACTTGTCAACTGTGATCTAAGACTTCTAGCAAAATAGCGTGCATTTTGACGCAGCCTCTGTGTAGGTAAGGCACAGCCTTCGCTTCTTCACTGGTTTCAGTCACAGAACAAACAGCAAGCACTGGACAAGTGATGTTCAGAAGGAGACCTCCCATGAACCAGCACCTCCCTATGGCATAGAGCAAATGACCGTCCATCTGAGGGGCTTGGGAAAGTTGCCAGCTCAACAGAAATATCACATTTATACTCCAGGGCTTTATATTACATATTTATAAAACAGGACATGTTAAGATCACAAGAAAGTGCAGTTCTTCATACAAAGAGGACACAGCTTTTTCCTGTATTACAGAAGACTGTGTAGGGGAAAAGACACAGGAAAGTTAAGAAGTGAAGACCCAGGACTAAAACCACAGATAACTTGATGATGTCAAGGTCAGATCTAGATAGATCATTACAGAATGTCCTATTAACTGCACTAGGTTTTGGTTTTGTGTATTTTGGCAGCCAATTTTGGCAGTCACTCATCAACTGGAAATTAAAATATTTTTCTATTTCTATAAAAGTGTGTTTTCCGTACAAGCTACTCAGCAGCTATCAGGAGCTCAGACACTTGCATGAGTAGATAATAAGCAGATGAACCACACCATGTTACAAGGAGAAGGAGCAGGCAACTGAGTTTCTTTCTGTTCCTCTCATTTTGACTGCTTGCTTGAGATTACTTACATGGCCACATTTTGTCCACTGTATAGACTTTTATCATTATTTGTCTGTGTTGAAGACTTCCACGTACAAGCAGGCATAATAGAAAGAAAAGTATATAAAAGAAGAAAACATAGGTATGGGGAAGCTAATCACAAACTTGGGCAGAACAGAATAATTAACAAATTTATAGGAGGAAGGCAGGAAGAGTAGTGAGACTACTGCAGCTTTCAAGGAAATTATAAATTACTAGGTAAATCTTAAATTGTGTATTTCCTTCTCAAGCTCACAACACAATCTGAGGTTTTCCCCTCTTCGCCTGTGTACCCATACAGCATGGCAGCCCTGATAGAAGTTAATGGAAATCTTCTCTGAGTAAGGACTTCAAAGCATTTTTTGAGACATTGCAATAAATTACTCTTGCCTTTCTGTTCTCTTCTTCTTTTTACAAGCTCTAATGAAACTATAAATTCATAGAGACCTCCTTGCAACAGAGACAAAACCTGTGATACTAACATAAATCTCAGGGCCATTCCTTTTATTTATAGAAAGATGATGTCTGAGGACCTAGACCTGCTGCTCTGCGGTATGGCTGGAGGCTGACACTGGAGCTGCTGACCTCAGGAGACCCATCCCAGAGCAGAAAGAGCCCTACCCTTTCTTTCCACCACTGCAGCGGGGTGAGGCATTTGACAGTAGCATCATTCCTGACGACCTCTGGTTGTGTATGACACTTTGGAGGCGGGTGGCAGGCACTGTGATTTTAAAAATGTTCTCCAAGCTTTTCTCAGTTGCTCGGGAAAGTGTCTTAAGGAAACAGGCTGGCCTGTGATCAAGGAAACACATTTCTTCCAGACTCATCCAGAGCCACCTTTACTTCCTTGGCTCTTGATCAGAGTTATCGTTGCTTTGTGGGCCTGAGGGTACACAAAAGGCAGAAAAGTGTGATGAATTTAGGATCTCTATGTAATCTATCAAATTTGGTCACATGTGGGGCACATTTTGATAGGACTGAGCAGGTGTTAACCGCTCCAGAAAAATATTTGCCAGCATATTTCCATCTCTGAGAAATACATTGCTAATGGAAAATCGCTCCTTTCTGTGACCCTAACTGTATGATCCAAATCCACCACCAAGAAACAGAGGTTTGAGTACCTAAATTTTGCTCTTGACATTCATATATTTCAGGTATAAATTCTTCCCACGAAGAGATGCCTGTCTTCTCTAAATTAAGCAGTATTTCAGGCTTCTAGAGCACTCGCTCACAAGCACCACAGACTTTATGTGCGTTAGTTTTTGTTTACCCGCTGTAAATGACAGATTAGCATTTAAATGCTTTTGTCGCAGTTATATCTGTTTTGGATGTCAAACCAAACAAGCCATTATGTCTCTCTCAAAATAATACTCACTGTTGTTCGCAATGATTTCCTGCCATTTTCCCTACTCTACAGGAACAGCTGAGCAGGGAACATTTCACAGTACATTTTGAAATCTGAAGTTCTTCTGAAATCTATCATTCATGGCAAATTAAGTCTAGCATGCACTCAGAAAGCAGTTGTATTCACTGAATAGTCACGGAGGCATACTCTGAATAGCAGGGATTTGTCAGTATAGTTTTTCCCTCTTTTTCCTATTTTCCTTTTTGTCCTATCTCCTGATGCTTCATTTTTCCCCCTCTTTCTTCAGGTTGTATTGTTCTTCACCAGCCCAGTTTCTTGTCTTCCCCCCAGCATTGCAAGTTCTCCTCTCTTTGTCTTTCTCCAAGAGTTTCCATACCCTTTTGGTTTTTCCTTCCAACCCTATGCTCAGTTAGTTTTATTCTTTCCATAACTTCTTTGCCATTCATATCTTGTACCCTCTCTATCTAATTTTTTTTCCTCCTGTCTCTAGAGCATCTCTGTCACATCAGTAGATACAGTCAGAGTTTATCCAGTCTTCTGATTTCTAGGCTTCCCACCTGGTGCAGGGGAAAGATTGGGTTGGCTGCTTGAGGGTGACAGGAGTCTTCCAGAGGATCCTTGTGACCTGTACCCATCACGAAGGTACATGAACAGTCTGACCTTGCTGGCTATCTTCATATGCAGGAGACAACCTCACAAATTTCAAGGAGTACCTTGTACTCAGCACAAGTAATTCTTGATAATTTTTACTTCTACATGAAGGAAGTTACTGCCTCATCATGCAGCCATTCCTCTGGCAATATCATACAATTTTAAAACAACTATGTGACATTTTTAACCAGTTTGCAGCATGTTAGATCTAATCTCCAGCAGGAGTTTGAGAAATACTTGCTTAAAAAGAGCATGTGGTGGAAATGTGCACTTAAAATTGGGAACAGCAGCACTGCGAGGAGGTCTGCAGCACCTCCTCACAAGGAGCCATGAAAGATCAGCATGTGGTTCTGGTCCCTGTGAGGGTATTGACATTATGTGGGTTTGAAGGAACCATAAAAACATCTAAGTGACATCAAAGTTGAACCCCCTCCGCAACTGTAGCTTGATTTGGCATCAAGGAAGGGAGCACTGTGCATTTCTCAGGGTGTTTAATTGGCTTCAGAAAGAGCTTTCAGGGTCAGAAAGAGCCAGAAAAAGACTTTATAAAAGCACAGTATTACATTAGTATTAGATGCAAATAGCAGATTTTTATCTGGTTATCTGATTTTAGGTTAGAGGTTCAAATACCATCCCGAGCCCATTTTTAAATGCAGTTGCCCTCGTTAGCACATGCTATTCAGTTGCTCAGTGCAAAGCCCCAGACTCTTAAACATAGCCGCAGGTTTGCTGAGCTGCTTCAGGCCTTTCCCAAAGTTGGAATGTCACTGTGGGTGGTCACTGTGCCACATCTCATCATTGCATCCCCCGGGGTAGAGGCTGTGCCCAGTGCAGTGGGTTCAGGCTCACCACTCTGGCCACCCCTGCCCCGAGCCGGGTGCCTGTTGGTCCCCGCGAGCGAGCGGCTGCTGCCGTGCACCCAAACAAGCTGATGCCAGCGCACAGGCAGGAAGGAGGATGCCACATAAAAGAGTAATGACAATGCCAACCCAGTTGTGGCACAATGCATTAGACACTCTGCCTTGACAGCCAAAAAGTGCTTGTGATGACTGCGACTTCCCTCTGAAGGAGCAGTGGGCACACACGTCCCCCTGCCGCGGGATTTACCCGCTCCCTCTCTATCCCTTGTCTCACTGGGCAAAAGTGTGTTCTCATTAAAATCTGTCATATTTTTCAGGGCGAGATGTTTCAAATCCTACTGGTGGTGATGGAGAGTCAACAAATCCAGCTGATCCATGACTCCCACCCTACCAGCTAGGAACAGCCCACCCAGCAGCTGTGAATGTGCAGTAGTCCCAAAAACAAGCCCAGAAAAGAGCCCTGCTTTGCAAAAAATGAAGCAACAAGATGCCAAGGCCTGGCTTTGCTAAATAACGTACACGTCTGGCTGTCTGTAGAACCACTGAAAGGTGGTGCGGTCGCATCTTTGGGATTCTGGTCATTACCGTAAAAAACATGAATTTAAATTCAAGCATGCAAACTGAAATACTGACTTCAGCCTCTCTAATACTGGCCATCAGTATCACAAAAGAGTATCACCCTTTGCTATTTCAAGGCATACATACAACTCTGCAAACTATTCCTGACCCTTTCTTTGACTCACTATTTGGAAATTGTTCACTCTCCCATGACTCAGTTCTCCTACTGGAAAGCATTTGCTGTAAAATTGCCCCCTTCCCTACCTGACACTTGGCATCTGAGATTTCCTTGCAGGCTCACACTCTTGCAGCTTAGTAACAGGCTGCTCACAATAAATGAAGGGAAGAGGTATCAGATGTGATTTTATTTCCAGGTGCCAAATGGCCGATGATAACACGAGTGTTGCAAGTACCTGAGTTTGAGAACCTGAGATAAAAGACGCTGGAAAGGTGCAGGGTGTGGTTAACATTTGATGCAGGGCTGGATGGTGTAGCCCTGTTCCCACACACCAGCTCTTGCTCACACAAGTGATTTTACTGAAGTCACTGCACTATTTATATGAATACGTGCTTGCCAGTGTCAGCGGTGAGCAATCTGACCCTTAGTGCTTTCCAGGGCTTCCCAGTCACCTCCAGGGCGAAGGGAGGCACGGAGATTTCCCACGCTTGGGCTTGATGAGCTTTTCCCTGGGCTGTTCGTTGCCTGCTCTGCCCCTGGTTTCCAGGCACATCGTGTTCCCAAAGGGGTTTGATCTGTTCCTGTTGGTGAAGCCTGTTGGATTTCCACATTGAGTTCATCATAGGGTACGCAGCTGTCTCAGTGGTTTGCAGAAAGGGGGTTTGCCCTGTTTCAAAATATTCTGTTTAAATCTCATATTCTAAGCAAAAATATGTAAAAATGTGCTCTGAGCCTGACAGCCTTTGAGCTGTGACCTGTGTCCAAATTTTCACAAAGAAATTTAAGTTGCCTTTTGGCTTTGAAGAAACAGTGATGGGTTCTTGCTCTTAAGCAGCTGCATTACTGTCTGCTTCACATGTAAATAAATTCTTGATATGACAGGTCACAACCTGAAGCAATTAGACTTGAAAATATTGTAAATTAGAAGCTTTGGGGGAAAAAAACCCCAACTTGCTGAGTAGAAGTCTTAGCCAAAATAAGGAAAAAACAGCGTCATTGCTTGCCCCTCGCCAGCTCTTGTCCAACTTCACAATCCTTGTATTTGTGTGATGCCTAAAGCACTGCAGTCTTCAAAGGCTGTAATACAGCGAGAAACACAACTTGTTAGGTATACATACTTTATTAGAGATTAGAAAAACCCTGGCAAAACATTAAATACCTTTTCTCTTGACAGGGAGACAGTACGAACAAATTTTATATCCATAAAAATGCGTGATATATAGACATATGTATTTAATGTATAAAGCCATATATTATACATTTAAAAATATTTATAGTTTTTAAATGTATAAATATTTAATATAGAAGTACATTTATGTCTTTATTGAGGAAACATCGCATCCAGCACACACGCAGATAGATACGCTCATCATTTCTGCTTTGGGTTTGATGAAGCAAACCAAGAGTACTTATTTTAGGGGAAAAAAAGAAAGTTTTCTGCCTAGGTTGCCGAGAACGCTGACACTTCAGCAAGAACCTGGCCCAGGAAGCCCATAAACTTACCAGCAGCTCCCCTGTTTGTCCTGGGGAATCTTTGGGTGCCTCCCTGGGGCGTTTGGCATGAGCAGGGATGCTGCACCAGTACTACTCCTGGGAGTTTTGCTTAGTTAGGCAGTTTCCTTGATAAGATGACTTACATTATGTTATAAACCTAATGATATAATTAAATGTCCGCTGACTGCAGCACCGGCACAAGATAAACCTCAATGTTGTCGGCCAGCTGTGCGTGCCTTCTCCTCCGCTTGCCTTTCAGGAGGTGTCCAACTCACCATGACAGGAGGGTGGCCTGGGCCCCAAACCCCAGCACTGTCAGTCACCCTGTTGGGGCAAGAGGGATGGATTTCAAGCATTGCAGAACCCAGCAGAAGGCACTTCAGTGCAGGCTGAAGCCATTCAGCCCCCTTCTGATGGCGGGTTTTCTGTACACATGGGCTTCAGAGGCTTCCTAGATGGGGGTGAAGCTCCATCTTCACCACTAGCAAAGCGACACTGATGTTAGAGCCAAATTAAGTTTGTAAGTTTTAAATATAATCCACATGAAAGATTTCAGAGTTTACAACCAGCCTAGTAAATAATGCAGTAAAAGTGAAAGATGTGTTTTAGGACAGTAATTGCATAAAGCCCATAAAAAATTTGCGATTTTCAGCATTTCTAAGTGCCACGCACTTCTCTAGTCATAACTAAAATGTCTCTTCAGTAACTATCAACTCAGTTCTCTTGCTAAACTAAAGTTCTGTCAAGTCTTCAGAAATCTTCTCTATCTCCCTTAGCCTTCTTCCAACCTGCCTTGCAAATGTGCTCATTTTCTCTTTATATGCCACAGATGACTGCAATCCAATTGGGAAGGATATTTTCTATTAGGGAAAAATAATCAAATATACATTTTAAAAGGTCTGCAACCAGAGTACATTTTTTAAACCTAATTAAACCAAATATATACATGTACTTATAATTCATTTCCCAACTTCTGCTCAAAGTATGTGTGACCCCTTTAAGACAACTGTGTAAAACTGGCCTTTTGGCAGATTCATGAGAACCATTTAAAAGCTGAGTTAAAATAGGCAATATACAAAAAATGGACTGTGCTAGCGTATTGTTTTGAAATTTATTTGTAATGAAAGTTTGAATTGCAACATGCAGCTATTCATCATTTTGTCATTATTCAAGGTTCATGATATCAGAGTCCAGAGGCACTGGGAAATTAGGACATTAGATTTATTTCGGTTCCATTTAGACGTATTTTAAGACAGGCATGGAAGCAATTAGTGTTGCAAAAGCAGCGAGCTATCACTAGCCGGTATTTTAACCAGCTGGGGAGCAGGCAGGCGCGTGGAGACTGATTCCAGCCAGCCCAGATTGGAGGAGTGAAGGGCATTTCTTCCTCACCCTGCAGCCCCAGGTCAGGAGGCAAGAGCAGTGAGGTACGAAGGGCTAGCAGCTCTGTCTGCAGGTCAGGAGCTGGGCCACCGCGAAAGTATTATTTTTTCCTCTTTGTGGTATAAGGGAGCTGTGTGGGATCACCCCACATCCACAATCCGCTGAGTTTGGCAGCTCATGGAGGCTGAATATTTTCACCTTCCTCTAGCCATCTCTGAGAATCTCATCAAAGCTTTGCTATTAAAAAGATTGAAACATTCTCTCCTCCAGGTTTATACAGATAGAGCTAAAACATGTGGACCTGACCCAGTCTCAATGGAAAGCATCTGATGAAGTGTAGCATCTTCTGATGTCACCAGATATTTGAAAAAGTGTAGAGTCATATTTTTGGACAGTCTCCTTACTACCGTGAGAGATATATGCAACAGGAGAGTCTCAAAGGACCCAAAGATTCAAGTAATAGAGGGGAATAAGCATAGGGAGAAGAAAATAATTGATAAAGCTTCTGTATTACAATTATTTGCACTCACCATAATTCTTTACATCTAACCATATTAAAGCATTCATTAGTGAAACTTTACAGTGACTGAAGTGCTATGGTGTCATCAGAGTGAGCCAAAATATTTGAGAGCAAAAAGGTGAAATGCAAAATGTCAGAGCACTTTCAGACACATATGGGCCAGCCATGGCGTGTCCACCATGTATTTGCCAGTGCCTTAAGGCAGTGCGGTATAGCTGACAGACAGACAGACAGGTGGATTCTGTCCCAGACAGCCCCAATATTGTGGATTTCCCAGCACAAGGGAAATAGAAGTGCTACGTACATCCCCATAGCCACACATTGACCTTGCTGCAATGCTGAAGCAGAGGCGTGTGCTGGTGAGCACCATTCTTGATCTCCCAGTCAGACCCACACATTGAGAAATGGGGCATGCACGCCACAAAATCTGAACCGAAGCTTCCTCAAGCCCTATGGCAATGTTTCCCTTGACTCTCGTGGAATTTGGATCAAATCTATGGTCTCATATGAGCTTATGCTGGCATTGTATTTTCTTGTCTCTAATAATAAGTCATATGGATGAATTTGCAATGAAGCTCTATTCTTGATGACTACTGTATTTCTCCAAATATACATGAATAGCAGTCCTCCAAGTATATATAAAGAGCTTAATTTTCTTCTCAAAAACTTTCCAGGATTTTCTCACAATACATCATGACAGGCAAAAATATTTCAAGTCAGTCACTTTATGTTGTCTTACTGTAAACAGCTGTAAAAGACAGGCTTGGTCCCTGGACTGAAGTTATGATAGATTAGTAAATAAAATCTTGATTCCCACATAGATTATTTTAAAATACAAAGCTGTAGACCTAGCTTTTCAGCTAAACAGAGACAATAGCAAGGCTAGTTACTATGATTATGTTGTAGTCATAATTGCTGCAAATGCAAATGACCAGTTAGATGTATAATTGGCCATTTGATAATTCAGCTATTATTACTGTATATGAAATTGAAGCCATTATATAAAATTACATCTATGTTTCTCATAGTTGAGCTTTTAACCCTGCACGTGCTCTCAGCTAATATTTCTGCATGTGAAACATTCCTCACAAAGTTTTTGACTTAAAAACATTTAACTTTATGTTTAAATGATTTGCATTGTTTGCTGAGGTGATGCTTTTGAAAAATATACATTACATTGCATAGTAGCAAGCTGGAGTGGTGGGTTGTTCTCTCTTGCCTAATTTGCAGCTACGGAAGCAGCAATTTGCTCTGGGGACTGAGCTGCCTCTCACAACGAAAGCATTCTGGAAAGTATAGCCAAGTAGCTGTAATCCACATGCAAATCTGGGGAGCTCCTGCATATTGCACCTTCAAGGAATGAACCAAAGACTCTGTAGGCTCATCAGGAGAGTTCAAGGAAATCCAGAAGTCGTGCTCCATACAGAGTTGCCACATCTTCACAGTTGGTTGCAGACCCTATGATAGTCAAATGTGAAAAGCTCAGAAACAAGTGATAGTTAGAATCTCTGCTACAATTTTTAAGTGACTTTCTAGCTGTCATCTTTGTGGGAACTTAAGTGCATGGCCCAAATGCACAAAAGTCAGAAGGCTAATCCATTTTCTTTAAACTGTGTTACTTTCTTCTAACCCATCTTACATTTTCTGGAAGGGTTTAAGGTTGACTTGCAAGTTGATTTTATTAAGTGGGGGAGAAAAACCCTGTTTGTTCTAAACCCAGATCTGAACAGGAAAATACAATACCGATGATACCAGACATGTTTAAGTTCTGGTATGTGTTTTGCATCCCATATTCTGAATGGGTCTTGTTTGTTCCTTTAGGTAGGTTTCCTTTACTACTGAAATAGGCTTGACCCTGGAATTATATCCATTAGTGTCCATACAATTTTTATCCCAGAAGTTTCCAGGCTTTTTCTGAGTAACCCTCAGCAGATAGAAAATCTTTGGGGAGAAGAGGTGGAGATCTGTACAGCTTCCCAAACAGGACCTGAGGGACATCGGTTAAAGTTTCTTGTGGGAATAATGGGAAATTAAGAAAGAAATTAAACTAATGTGATTTAAGATCTGCTTAATTTCTTTGAGTAATTTTTCTCTGGTTAGTCAGCTTAGAAGAAGTTTGAGAGGTTTGTCTGGAACTTGGTTTCCTCTCCAATATTAACTCCACGTTTTCCTTTCTCCAGGTTGAAGCTGCCTGTGGTGGGACAAGAACCTTCTTGTTTCCCATGACAATGTGGTGACAATACAGGATTAGCCTGAAGGTCCTTGTTTATTGTAAACCTTTCAGCCCAGGTTCCAGTGGCAGTGTACCAGCTCATGTTTTGTGGTGCACAAGACTGACACAAGCTTGAGAAACTTGGTCCTTGGAGAAAGGCAAGTCTCCCTGGTCCTGGCTCTTTCTGAGCTGCACACTCCTCTGGACTGGAGAGTTACTGCCTCTTACGGCCGTTGGGCCAAGGGGGGAACCTCCTGGGTGTTGAGGGGGCCCGCAGAGCTCTCACGGCTTTCTGAGTTTCTCAGCTCTACTTTATGTACTAGGTTAGATGGTTTCAGACACTTGGCTTGGCTTATACATTTTGCATTCATATATCCTACATCAGGACTAGGCATCAAATCCTAGCCCTGTAAGATATTTTTACCAATCGATATAGTAGGCTAGCTTTTCTCAAGAAGCATTCCCCTGCTCCCATCATTCAAGCTTGACATGCTACCTGTACCAATTTTACTTCCATTTTCTTCCTTGGAACAGGAGCATTCGGAAGTGCCATACTGGGATATCCATTTTCTTCTTTCCTTTTCACTAAATGGATCTTATTAGGAATTTACAAACAAAGAGAAAGAGATTTGCATTTACATCAAGGCCATTTTACCCGGCATCCATGTGATAAAGCAGCCTCACAGGGCCTGGGAATGTACCTTATAGTATTGCTAAGGAATCCTTAACATTGTTACTGTGGCAGAAGGCAATGAGAATTAGACCTGGTTTTGTGTGATCTTATTGAACTGAACTTTTTTTGAGCATTGTTTCTCCTTTCAGTCATTTCCAAGCTTGGAAAACCCATTTCTGATATAAACCACTTAAAGCTTATTATTGTTCTGAAAAGCACTTGCAGTCTTTCGTGAATAAATTTGTATAATATTAGTTCAGAGTGATTTGCATGACAAAAAAATACTTTTAACCAGTAAATTGTTTGTAGAAAAGCCACAGTGAAAAGAGCTGATCGGTTCCATTAAATTAAATAGCAGTAACCTGCTTTTTCTTCCCTGTTTTTGCCAATAATAAGCTCCAGTTTATTGGAATATTTATTAATTTAAATGTAAATATTCCTGTCTGCTCCTATTAAGAATATTTTGGATACCAGATACAGCAAGCCTAAAACTGCTAACATAATGGAAAAGAAATTCATGAATGCAGTATAAATGCAAATATTTTTCTTTTAAGACTATTACTGTTATGGTCAGAGATACAGTTGAAAGAGCCACTGCCTCACAGATATGCAATATGAATATATACGAGTCTTCTCATAGGTAATGTTATTATATCATACTTTTTGGCTATGCCTGTTTGACTGCAACACATCTGCAACTGAAAGGTAACTTTGGGGGACACGGTGATCTACAATACTGCCCTGAAGTACCATAATGGTCAGAAAAAGTATATTTGTGATCTGGCTTACTGCTTTAAGGAACCAGAAAAGGTAGATTACCTTATGGACCTTAGATTTGCACAGCACTAGAATATGTTGAATGCAAAACCCAGGCTAAATTTAAATTAACCAGTTCAGGAACTGAAGGGAGTGAAGGTACAGCAAGCCATTGCTCAAAATCTTCGTATTCAAGTTTCATCCATCTTCTTGAATGGGTTTTTCCCATTTTCTGCCCAGTGACAGGACAAGAGGCAATGGGCGCACACTGAAACACAGGAGGTTCTCTCTGAACATCAGGAAACACTTCTTCATTGTAAAGGTGACCGAGCCCTGGCACAGGTCACTCAGGGAGGCTGTGGAGTCTCCATCCTTGGAGGTATTCAAAAACCACCTGGACATGGTCCTGGGCAGCCAGCTCTAGGTAGCCCTGCTTGAGCAGGGGGGTTGGACCAGACGCCATCCAGAAGTCTCTTCCCACCTCGATCATTCTGTGATTCTGTGTTTCTGTGCTTTGCAGCCTGGGACAATTTTGGTGCTGCTCCAGCTACTCCAAAGCCAGTTCAGGTTTGTCCCCACTAGTTGACAAGGACTGCAGAGTATCCATAATAGGAATTTCCAGATAGCTCCATGGATCTTTTTAGATCTTTGTCTATAGTCAGGAGTAAAAGGAACTATGGGTTTGCTCACTCTGTCATGTAGCAGGAGGAAAGAGGATGGTGGGCTCTTTCCTTCTTCTTTTCTGATAGCACATGAGATTATTCTGTGATTCTATAACTGGAAAGGATTTACCCACAAAACAGTGTCATCAGATGCTGGACCCCATTGACCTTAGTAAAACCCACTGAAATCACTGGCTCCTGGAGGCTTGAGATCCAGCTCAGAGAGCAGGAAAGGCAAATGTATCTGTGGGGCTGACAGAGCGTTTTCAACACTGAGGGTGGAGGAAGAAGAAAGGGGGAGAAGGGATAGAATTATCACCTGCATTTACAGTTGCTTTTCCCTTTTCATGGTAAGTCTCTCTCATTTGATTCTTTCTGTACTACTCTTGTAGGTATCCTCTTGCAGTTCCCCACCCTCCAGCCAGCCAGTTAGGTCCCCAGGGACCAGGCTTTCCCACACACAGCCCACATCTCGAATGACTCTTCCTTTTCTCATTTTCAGTGTAGGCTTCTTCCCGCTACCATCATTTGCTTTTGCTGAGTGGGTTTTTATTTTATTTTTCTCCCTCCTTGATGCTGTGAGTAGTCTCACAGTCAGAGACAAGCTGGAATGGCTGCCAATAGCGTAAGAAACTCCTCCAGAGATAATGAGACACCAGAAATATGAAAGGCCTGTAATGAAACTTCCCAAACACCAGCCAGATGGGAATTTTGAATTATCTGACCTAGGACATAGTGATTAATAATACCTTTCTTTATTAATAGGGAGATATACATGCTCTGAAACAAGAGAGGACACTTTAACCCATCTTTCCTACTTTGATCCCTGTATAGTGGGGCTAATTGAGGGGTCAGTTTAGTTTGGCTCTGCATTGTTGCAATACCCCAGTGGTTTTTAGTCCTTTGTTCTTTTCATCCAGATGGGCTGTTGTTGGGGACATGGAGATGATCATGTGTGACAGTAGAGCTGCATGTGGGAACCTGTTGCAGTACAAAGTCTGCTGGTACTACTTCTGTTGTTCTAGCCAGCTGCGTTGCTGCCAGTCGCTTTGCACCAAAACATGCTGTATTCAAAGCTGAGAAGAGTTTTTTCCTCTGGTCTTTCCCTGCACAGAGACTAGCGCTATAGTTAGGGATGAACTACTTTGCATTTTCTGATGTGTGTCTGTGTGCTAGAGTATGCAGACAGTTAAAATAAATAACAGATCCAGCAACTTAGGACGATATATTAATTCTATGATACTATTTCAGGAGTTTGCACTTAAAACCATTCCTTTGACTGTTAAATATATTCACTTTTCAGTTAATTTTGTCAGATTCTGGGCACTGTATTCATTGTCAGAAAGCACTTCTCAGGACCATTTAAATGTGTAGCAATCAATATTTGGAGCTTAGTTCCGTTCTTGGAGAAAAACTAAAAATAAAACCTCGGTATCATTTGTCATTTTTCTTTTGGACACGTCTCGTGTAATCTGTCTTTCTTGCCGGTTCTCAAAGGGTAGATTTTGTTTTGCCTAAGATTCTCTGAATGCAAATTGGCAGAATCTTACATCAAGTATCTTTTTCTGTTCTTACTCAAATTGGCGCTCACAAAGTAGAAAACCTCACTTTAAAGTAAATGGCATTTTTCAAGCATGATAAGGCCTTTATTTCCATTTTCAGTCCAGCTATTTAAATCACTTTTTGTCTGACTGGTGATAAATATGTCTGGCTTGATTCTGTAGAAACGCAGAGGTGTTCTGAAATGGTACCGTTTGGGAAGCGTAGAAGTCAGCCACGCTGCACAGGAATCTCAGTGTAAACCATTTTAACATCCCACCCTTTCAGGTTTTTTCTACAACACCCACGCATTTTGCACAGATGGAGGGATGTGACAGATCATGGAATTAAGAAACCAAAAGCTTTTTTGTTAGATTTTTAATCCACTCCTCCCACACTTCCATAGTTCCTTGATTTACAGTTTAATTCAAAATGAATGAACTACCAGTCTTTACTAGCAAGCATCTGTTCATGGCATGTGTTAGCTTCCAGCCACATGTCTGACCTTCTGATATTTCTTTTATTATTCCTCAAACAGGCGGGCCTATAGCAAGCAGTATTTATCACCAGACCATCACATCTTCTGGGCATTACTGTATAAGCAGGTTTTGGCCAACAATGCTCATGTTTCTTTAAACCACTAATAGCACCTTCTTTACTTGAAATAATCACTGTTTCCTAATAAGCAATTTTTCCTGGAATAATAAAGACCACCATAATAAATAGGATAAACCAGATAAAAATGGAATTAAAAGACAATATGGCCAGCTGTTTATGAGTGATTATGAGCCACGTGGAGTTCTCACAGTCCGCATATCGCACATCTCCTCTATACCTGTATCTGCCTTGCCCTACACAAGAAGGGGACTCAGAAGCATCTCTAGCTACTTCTCTCACACTAAAACAAGTTAACTTCAGCCACTTCTTGCAGAAAGTAACACACTGACTAAATAGAAAATTTCCATCAGAGTCGAAGTAGGGGAGCAAGGGGGCATTCAGAGGAAAAATAAGTGACAGTACTCACGTAGTGCTTTTAACAAAAAAAAAAGATAAAAAAGCGTGATTTCCCTACCAGTTGTCGCCTTAAGGACTTGCAGAAGCCTCTCTTGGGCTTTTAGTTCTACCTGCTGTTTTTCTCCTCTGACCCAGCTGTGGAGATTCTCCACCAGCAGGAGCTGGGGCAGGAAGGGCTTGACCAAGTGGCTTTACTGGTCTCTCAAACTCCTTCCAACACTTTGGAAAATGCGCATCAGTAGCTGAATTATTTTATTGCAGGGAAGGACCTTTGTGATTGATTTCTAGACATTGAATTCTGGCAAATGGAACTTGTTTATTAATGCATTTTTTCTGTGTTGATGCATTCATTTTGAAAAACAAACCAGAAGTATCTGCTTGGTTGGGTTTTCTATTCTAGTTTATATTTCTCAGTGGTAGGGACACAAAGCACGTACTTGAGATACTGAGACAGGTACTTCCCTTTTGGGGATGCTCCTTATTCTCTGAAATACAAAAGGCAAATTAACCCTTACTGAGTCTCTCTCTGTCTCATACACCTTTAATTTCCTGAGTTCTTTGCAATTTGTTTCTGAGCCCAGTTGCAGTTGTGTAAATTCAGAGTAACGTCTTTGAAGTGAAATGTTCCTACTTCTCATTTACACAGATATACTTGAGATTATAAACTAGTAAAGAAGTATTTCTGTTTGTCAGGGTTAAACCTAAAAGCAAGATCATTCTTCCTCATAGAAGTAAGTGCCTGTAAAGAAATCCGGGGAGAATTTCAAAGCATATGCTGTTCTGATCTGTGAGCCTAAAGGGTCCACTGCTGCCCAAAAAGTAAGGACTTCAGTCATACAAGATCATGGATCCACTAAATGAGTCATACAAAACTTCATTTCTCTGTTTTTCCTGCTGGAAATTTACCCAGTGGTCGCTGTTGCTTTACTTTAGGTAACACTTCATCTAGCTCCTTGGGAAGGCTGGACTAGGCTTTCCTTTCCTTCATGGTGACATGAACCCTGATCCTTCGCAAGAGATCTCTCAGGGGGGCTGAGCTAAGATATGACGTGGCAAGGGAATTCAACAAGCACGAGATGGATGCTGACAGGCAGGGCAGGATGTAGCTGCGACAGCAAGAGAATAAGGATTTAGAGGTGCCAGCCTGGAAGAGCAGTACTAATGTATGTCTAATCCAAGCAGGCTGCTCCTTTATTAGTAATTCTCTGAATTTCTACAGGACACCTGATATCTCCTTGTCCCACTCATTGTAGTGAATGTGACGGCACAGTTAAGAGGTATTAGATAAATTATCAGCAAGTAAAGTAGCTTGGTTGCATTTAATCTGTACAGAAATTAGAAACCTATTTTGAGAACAAGTTTCCATGCTGCAGCGTGGAATATTAGCAAGACAAATTGAACATAGTGCCACTTTATCATCCAGGTAGGTGTAATCCCCTGGTTTTGCATCTGCCATAGCAGAGGGCTACCCCCCTTTGTGTGCCTGCCACACGTTAAGGCTGAGGAGCAGCAGAAGGATTTTGTGCTCACCGTTTATCTCATGACAGCGGTAATGCTGCCTCAAGGGTCAGCCGAGCTTCTCAGTTAAGAAATGGCAGCAAGCGACTCAACTTTGATCCTTGTCAATTTATTTCAGCATCGTAGAACTGTCTCCACACTAGGTATTTGACATTAAATAGTGCAAGGCAGAGGGAATAAAACTCCTCTGCGTGAGGCTTTGCTCCAGGACTGTGCCCTCGGGGCTCCCTGTGCTGCAGGAGAGGTCCAGGTCTGGTATGGCCCTTCTGGGAAAGGGACTCCTCAAACTCGCGGTGTCTGCACGGCCCCCTGACGCTAAAGGGAAAGGACGAGCACCTTAGCTTTCATTTTTCCTTGCTGTGGCTGTGTAACCATGCACGTTTATGTAAACGCATTCCTTGTATTTTGGCATTTGCTACTTTTCCCATCTTCGGCCTCTCTGATCTCTGCTGTCCTTCTCTGCTTCATTTTCTGTGGTAAGCTGTTTTCTAGCTCACCTTCATGACCTCTTCATAGTAAGAGTCAGATACTGTGCGTTTCTGCTTTCCACTTGGTGTAGTTCCTGCTGTGAATTCACCTTTCCTTCAAGTCAGGAAAATCAGATTACGTGGTCTCCCACATATTAAGTGAGTTTTCCTCTCCTCGTCTTCCCTTTGGGCTTGCCAAGGCTAATGTTCCTTTTCAGGAAGTTTTATCTGGCTCTTGCTCTAAATGTTTCCTTTCTTAGCTCCATGCTATGATTTCTAGTGTCACTCCAAGAAAATTCATCTCCAGAGTCATATATTTATAAAGTGCTACAGGGTTCCCCACTCAGCCTGCTTTTAGCCAGCTACATGTTAAACTCCTCTGGTGTCTCCTCGTGAGTCAGCGCTTTCCAGTGCTTCTTGTCAAATGTCCCTCCGTTGCACTGAGTATTTCTGACAGTGAGAAAAGCTCGGTGCCACCTTGCTGGGGCAGCCATGCTAGGGGGTTACGTAAAGGGAACACCATGGGGAGCACCAGGCCACCTCCTTTTCTCCTACTGCAATTCCTCTGCACCCCCCAACACAGTTTTCCTGCGATTTTGCGTTGCAAAATCATGTCTGAGCTATCGCCTATGGTGTTTGCAGGCCCC
>NW_009258952.1:5392272-5420257 GCF_000687185.1 Egretta garzetta | reverse complement strand
CTCTGATGCTGGGTTTTAGGGGTTTTCTAAACAGGGAAGACCTGCCAGCATAGCTAAGGAGAATGCAGAGTCCACCATACGGAAGTTCACGGGGGGCTGCAGCACCCTGCTGGTGCACACGCTGACGGCAGAGCTGCTGTGTAACCCCCTCACCCAGCCCAGTGCACAGCTCAACTGCATCCAGTTATTCCAGCAGAATTTCCCTTGGGAGGTGATTTTCTGGAATGAAAGTGACTTGACCTGAGAGTAAAGAAATCGTTTTTATTGCAGAGTGGAATGGCTGCACAATGGACATATCCTGTAGTTTTACCAGTGTAATTATTCTGCACAGCTGTATAGGCATCTATTCACATGCAGACAAGCCTTAAAGTATATTCCTACTCATGTATGGCTCTGCATTTTCCCAGAGTAAATCATAATTCGCCACTAGTCTGTTCATGTTTCTAATCTTTTAAAGGACCCTTTGCATTACTTTATTATCAACACGTGGATACTCGACTCCTCTCTGTTTGCATTACGTGCAAATTTCATTACTTGAAGTATTTCCTTCCTCTGATGGAGATACTTAGCAATAACCGTGCCTTGCTCTGATTCCTGTGATCCTCAGTAGACACATTCTCACTACTTGATACGTTGTCATTCATCATCACCTCTTGTTTATGTTTTCAATCCTCCTGATAATGTTTATATCCAGGGTAATTTGTATTAATTAGGAAAGTAAGGCTTGTTTTGAGACACTCCGAAATGCATCACTAAAATTCAAGTAGCATCTGCCGTGCTCCCTTCATTCATTACTTTTATTAATCTACCTGACAAAGTAATAAAGTCTGCGCAAGGCTTCTTCTCCGTAATCGCATAGTGCGTCTTTCTCAAGGTTCCGTCATCCTCTAAATAAAGACTGGTTTTCCTTGTAAAATTGCTTCTATTAGTGTACAATCAGTTGATCTAGTCTTAAGGAGCATAAGGAGTCATTTCTCAGGTAACCCTTGCTTCAACCGGTGTAATCCAGTATAATCCCAGATGACAGTCACTGTGCCTTAAAGGAGTCTGCTGCAGCATTCAGCCTCAGATGCAGGTGCTTTTCATCTGTAAGATGGGAAGGAGTGTCTTAAATTGGCACCCCTGCCGAACCAGACTGCCTTTACCATTAGGTTTCTTACGGACTCTCAATTGCTGGTCAGCATCAGGGCAAATGAAATGCTGGGAGGATGCCTGTGAAATTGTCTCAGGGTCAGCCTTCTGTTCTGTCGAGCAGCCACTGATCCCTGATCTTCAGTAAGGGAAAGCCACAAATGCTCTTTTTATGTTAGCAGAGTTAAACTGAAAATCTAGGAAAGGCGGGTTTTAATTCCATTTTCCTGAAGAAGGTTTTTGCATTCATACAAAACATTGATATTAACTTGTTTATGCTTCTTAACGAGCCTGGGAATGGAAGTTATTTAATTTTCAAGAGATCAAGGCAGAATGAAGCAAGAATCTTGCGACTCTGGTATCTATTTCCTTCTGGATGAAGGAGTAAGTAGAAGAATTTGTTGCCTCATACTCAGGGATCCACTGTAAAGGGTAATTTTTTCAAAAATAGGGATGAAATGCCCTTTGGAAGTATTATCACTAACTGTCGAGAAACCTAGATGACCAGGTGCCTAATCTTCAGAGGACTAATATCATGTGAAATGGATTAACATTATGTTTCCCCAGCTCTGTCTCCTTCATCTGCTTGTGCCCTCATAGACCTGGAACCCATTAGCAAGGAAAAATATGGGCAAACTCAAGACATGGGGTTTGTTTCTAGATAAGCCAGCCTGATTTGGCAGTGCCACTAGTCACAGCATGATTAAAAGTATTCCAAGACACTGACATCCCCAAACAGTGCATTGCAAACTAGATCTGAAATATAGGTTACGGATATTTTATTGTACAGGTGGTGAATACAAAGTTGTGGCACTAGGTAGGAGTCAGACCATGAAAGCATTCACATTTTTGAAAAAGTGATTGCTAGAAATACCAATTTTGGTCTTTTACAGCCTGGTACCTAACCCTTTCCTCATTTTTTGACTGTTCTTTCTGAATGATCTACCCTCAGTAGTCAATGAGTACTTGGCATGAAGTGCATATTAATTGATATGAAACTCCTATAGGAGCCTATAGGATTACATTTCATAGTTGCTTAAAAATCAAACGGAGCATAATAACTGGCACTACAGTAGATACCAGAAGACATAATAGTCATTTGCTGTCTCGCATACATTTTCTGTTGGTGTGCAGAAAATTAGGAATGCAAGTCATTTAAGCGATTGTCAATGGAATTTGTGTATCTAATTAATACTTCAGGGTGCGCTCTATGCTAAATTGAATTGTGTCATGGGTTGCCATGCTGGTCAGGTGTTTGACACTGTGGATAATGCTGGGGTTTTAACATTTGCGGGAGCAATGATTACCTTTGCAGGGGAGCTTACTTGGAAGGAGGTGTTTTATAGCCATAGCCACTATATAACAGAGCACCCAGAATTGAGAAGCCTGGCTCCAGGCGTCTGCTTGCTCCATAATGCCCTCCAGGAATGAGGACGCTGTGTTTGTCTGGAGGGACAGGAAGAAGCAATTCGTTGTGTGGTTGTTGATGTTGTAACTTGTTTCATTTTTACCCTCAGTGCTTGAAATAAGCTGCTGAACCTACTCTGTTAATGCAAACAGAGAAGCACAGGCTGAAGAGGTTAGTTTGGTTATTCAGCTTGTCTCCCAGCTCTCGTTTCACTTTCCAAAATACCTATAGCTTTCTGCACTATGAAATTATTGATAGATGTGTGGTTAGAAAAGTCTCATGACAAGTGTCATTACCACTCTCTAGGATAAGATGCAGTTTCCCTCCACTTCGTCTTGGTGTCCTACAGGATATCTTACTACACTCCTGCTAGTGATGACTGCTCTCTTCAGTTTGGGGGGGTGTGGTCTACAGCCAGTTATGTCCCTGGGTATCTTTTAGTTGACCTCCGGGAAGGCTGAACTGAGTCCCGGTTGCCAAAGTGTCCTAGAGAGCATCTCCTGATATCCATTTCCAGGTTGCTGGTAATGAAAACATGCTCCACAATAGTCTTGCTTTTCCAAAAAGCTAGTGCTGATTTTGCACACAGATGTGTGTTCCCAGATTAGTCTAAGTGAGGCCAGATCTCAGGAGGTCAAGAAGGAACTCAGGCCTCTTCTATAGAAAAGTGTGTTCCTGATAGCCCTGGCTGTGTCTGTCAGCTTTAAACTGCTGTGAACGAGCAGTTCTAAGAGGGGCTCTGTCAGATCTGAATTGACGCTTCCACCCTGATATAAGCTTTATATCGATAGTGCATTTCCTTTATTTCAAGTTGGCCATGTAATTGCTCCAGGAGTAGTCTTCTCAGTACTCTGAGAAAGAGACATGGTTTATACCGCCTGCAGTTATGTGAGGGGCAGAGAGGTAACAAAGATCAGCCTTTTATTGTCCCAAAAGAGTAACAACACCTTTTTTTGTGGTTTTGTGCTTCAAGTTAAAAATTCAGAATCCTATGTTCCATCATCTCTGATTTTGCACCTAAAAATATTGGATATCTGTCCCTAGCTACCTTACTGTGCTTGGAAATCCCATCAAAAGGGATTCAGTGTAAGACTTACCTTGCAATGGCACTGACAAAGTAATAAAGGCTTTTTTTTAGCAATTCCTAGAAATTCACCAAATCTAATACCACCTGAGTGTAGACAATGTGGAGTTGGAGATTATTCACAGAAAAGGATTCTCCTCACTCTTTCCAAAGGTTACAAGAGGCTTCCAAAATCCAGTAACAAGCAATATCTATATTAGAGTACAAAAAAGCCACAGCTACAGTATGCCAAAGCAAAACAGGATCATAGAATCATAGAATGCTTTGGGTTGGAAGGGACCTTTAGAGGTCCTCTAGCCCAACTGCCCTGCAGTGAGCAGGGACATCTTTAATCAGATCAGGTTGCCCGGTCCAAGCTGACCTTGAATGTTTCCAGGGATGGTGCCTCCACTACCTCTCTGGGCAACCCATTCCAGTGTTTCACCACCCTTGTTGTAAAGAATTTCTTCCTTATATCCAGTCTAAATCTACCCTGTTTTAGGTTAAAACCATTACCCCTTGTCCTGTCACAACCCACCCTGCTAAAAACTCGGTCCCCATCTTTCCTGTAGGCTCCCTTTAAGTACTGGGATGAGGGATCCCATTTTTTCTCCAACATACTGTTTCACAAGGGTATTTATTTTGCCCTCCAGTTTATCCCATGAGGAAGGATTTTCAACATGTAATAGTGGATGCACAGGCCAACCCTACTGCTTACAGCCACTGCCGCTCCCGTTATCGCTGCCGATCACAGCCAGTGGTTCCGGCAGGCTGAAATGTGAATGACATCAGCACAGTGTAGTCAACACGTGCTTCTGGCATTGTTGTCATAAGGATGCCCCCAACCTAGCTAGCAATGGGAAGCATAAGTATTGGTAAGTTGTGTAAGGCAGAGAGATGGGTACCAGCCACAAGAATGCGCTGAATCATGAAAATCGGCCTGTTTTCTGTGCTGGGGAGGCTTTCTGATGGTACTGGTGACTTACTCAGATAAGCAAAAGTACTTTTCTTTCCCCCATGAATCATATTAATATCATTACATAATTAAAAACACTCAAGAAATGCATTCATTTTCCCTTTCTCCAAAGGAAAAATTGTGTCAGTAATTTGAAGTGTAAGAATCTTCATTCAAGAATTACTCTGTATGTGCGGGTTCTGGTTTAATTATGTCTAACAGAACTCCAGCTCCGATACTGAAATAGATAAATATTTCACAAAGAGAAGATGAAGCAGTGCAAGCTACTGAATCATCCGGAGTGCAAAAGATCACATTTCTGAGAATGAAAGGACAGGTTTTTGGTGTGGCACTGACAAAAGTTGTCATTAACTGAATTTTTTGACCTCTTCTTCCCAGAACATCTTCCTCATGGAAGTATGGACATCTTAGCTATTCTATAGGTTATTTTTTGTCAGTCTATTTCCTTTAAATGTACACAAGAAAGGAATGAAAAATCAGAGAGATCGAGTGCAATGTTTGAAGCTAGTTTGATTCTCTTAAATGGGCTGACAGGTTGCTGTGGGAAGGAAATTATTTCAAATTAATCGAAGAATCTGAAAACTAGTTTGAAATCTCTTTAATTTTCCTTTTCTTCTGTTTCCTCGGTGTGGGTTTTTTTGTTTGGGGTTTTTTTGTTAATGAAACTTATCAAGTTCTCAATCCTCGGATTAGAAACAAATGAGGAAGTAGGTGTGTGCAGGCTTTTTTCCTAGCTATAAGATAAAAGCCAGTGGCCACCTTGCCCAGTTGGTGCGTGCATGCGTCAGCAAGGGCATCACATGCTGGGGCTGTTTCACAAATGACTTAGACACAGAAATAGCAGGCAGGTCACTGAAGGACTTCACCAGCGGCAGATCACTTAATCAGACTTTACGAGTCGCTGCGGAACCAATCCCTCCCTGCCGCCCCAGCAGCGCCTGCCTCCGCAGGCGCAGTCTTAGGGCTGGCTTATCCAAGGATTGAGCAACTCAGCCAACACATAACAAAGATTACCAGCGTAGAGGAGAACCCTTGTAGATTACGAAGCTTTGGAGTTTGCACAGCTGTGATGTGCGTGCCTTTCCATCGTTCCTCTCTCCTCTTTGGCTTTGGGGTTTGTTTTTTCTCCCTGCACAATCCAGAAATTGTTCAAGATATTCTTCAGAAATGTCTGTGCAGAAAGAGACTTGTCTTGTTTACTTCATTGGGGAAGCTCATTAGAATAGGAAATGTCACTGGAAAATAGACTGAATGCTTGAATAATCCACAGGGTTAACCGTAGTTCGACTGTGACCTACTGTATTCATCCTAGCAGAGGCTTAAAAAGCCTTGTTCTTGCAAAATACAGCTGAGAGTCAGACAGGCTGAGTCTGCTGAGGTTTTGCACTTAGAAAAGTGACAAGGCAATGTACAGTCATGCCATAGCTGATTGTTGGTGTGCTGTTTCATTCAGTTTGGTGGACATATAGATGACTGTAGCAGTGTGAAAGTATCCACATGCATTTGAAAATGCTCTGCATACAATAACACCAAGAAAATTGGCAGTGCTCTTATCTCGGTCAGGCCAATAAAATGCAATGCATACAGAAGGAACAATTGGATTCACATGGATTCACAGGTTTATTTGCAGTGAATTATTATTTTATATAATAATGTTCTAGTATCTGCATTGCTTCTCACATACATAATTTATATTTTTGCATAGTAAATGCTTTTCATTCCTGGATGAGCTCCCACTTTTGTGATGTCTGCTATCCTAGATAACACTGGGCGCTGGAGACTCCAGGGCATTTAGACTCAGTCTTTACAGCTGCCCACTGAAGAGATAGGCTTTGTGTCAGAGTCTCAGTATGTTCCTATCTAGGGCTATCACAAACTCAAATCCACCTTGTGTCAGAGGGGCAAATAATGCTCAGTGATCAATGGGCCACATCCAGATCTCCTGCTGCATGAGGAGCAGTTCCACAGCTAAACCTTTTCATTGCGTCTCTTTGAAATGTTTAGGTTTGGTTTTCCACTTGGTAAATCAGAAATAACTCTGCTGCCATACAGTTTGAAGAGACAATCAGACAAATCAAGTGTAATTTCTCAAGTTGTGAACCAGAATGAAATGCGTAAGGAAAACAATTGCTTTCTGAACAAAACGTAAGAACAAGCAAATGAATGAAAGCAGCGATATTGCATTGCTTTTTTATTATCTCAAAGCAGCATAATATTGGTAATATATCACTATCAAAAATTATACAATTATACATTGATGTAATTAGATATATTTTATAATTTATGTATCATTATACATAATTTGATTATATTTTGGTAGAATCAGAAAGTCTATATAAAATAATTGGGCTTGGATGGATTTGGAATGAAAGAGTTTAACCTCATATCCACATATTTTTATCCATTTAAGGATAAAAAATAGGAATGATGCACAACAGACAACATTTTATTTGCATTGACATAAACCTGCAAATTCATCAGTGAAAATGAATTTTATACTAAAGACTGTACATTTTTGGACCCATCCAAGTAAATGGCCCTGTATTCCCTATGAATAAATAATGTTGCAATTTACTTTGCTAATGATGATGACTAGGACATATAACATACTAGAAAATTCACTTTCATGATTCATTCAGGAAAACCCTAAAAAAAAGCAAACCTTTTGTTTTCTTCAGTAGCGTTAAGAATCTTATTTACTTTTTACCAGAAATCTTTCTTCATCAAAGGATCCTCATGGAATTAAAAAAAAAAAACCAAACAGTGTACATATATTTATGTCGGTGTTTAAAAGGTAAATTGTCCAAGCCTTGATCTTGCATAGATATGTTTAGTCATTCAATTAGGGAGGAGAAGCAATGCTCATGACAGATGCCTGACTGCAGCTTAGCCCCCTCTATGAGTCTATGAGTCCCTGTGACGTTCAGGAGTGTTTGTCCTTGAACATTGCAGCTATACTAGTGAAAACCCTAACAGACATGGAATTTAGTCTCCAAAAGTATGCTTTCACCTGTGTAAATCGATTCTGTATTATACTATGCAACTAATTGTATGACACGGAAGCACTTTTAAGGCGGATGGGAGCAGTCATACAGGCTGAACAGCAACTTCAGCTAAGAAATATTTGGACCACATACTTTGCAAGCTATCCCTCACACAGCCCAATAATATTAATCTGGGCAGTTTGCTGGGGAATCTTTAGAGTCTTTAACTCAGCAGCCAATCTTAAATGCCAACTTTTTCCAAAATACCAAAGCAAGGCATAACACAGGAGAAATAGTATACTAAATTTTCGTTAATGAGGGCATCTGTCAACCGTTTGTTGTCCCTCATTAAGCTGTCCTGATTTGAAGCAGCCATAAAAGAAGTCTGAAGCGTGCCAAGTCATATAAATACTGTTAGCTAGGACGAAGGGCTCAGTTACGGCTTCCCCGTGAGCCCTGTTCATGAGGTGGGGTGTTGGGTTGCTACCCCAGATGCAGCAGCCACATTTTGTTTCTGACTTGCTCCCCATTTGGTGGGTGGCCTGGCTTAGGGGCATGCTCAGGACCGGCTTTATGCTGAGGGCGATGATACCTTGCACCCACGTGCGATGAGACTGGAAGCAGCTGTAGGTCCTCCCTCTGTGGGTGCCTGCCTGCAGGGGATGAGGGTAGGGGGAAGACATGCTAGATCTGCTCTCCCTGGTGTGGAGCCTGACCATTACCTCAGACACGAGGTAGCAATGACCCCTGAGTTAATATTAGAAACAATTTTCTGCAAAATGCCATTGAAGTGTAAAATACAATGCCTCTTGCTTGCCAGTGCAGCTTTGCGTATTTCTCATCATGAGGGTTCTGGGCAAATGGATTTACTGACGAACATTCACTGAACTGTAAGTCTTAAGCCAATATCGGAGAGCATCATCAGATAATGAAATTCATATATCAGCTTTTCTCTTTGTGAACGCAATTCTACGTTATGTCTATCCAGCCAAAGACCAGCAACCCATCATGTGGTCTCTTTATCCAGGTAAAGCCATTCACAGGTAGAAGAGCCAAGCCTTGCAATGAACTGCTTCAGATTAGCCTCAGCTAAAGAGTTATTTTGCAAAACTGTCTATCAATTACTTCAATAATGAAAACAGTTGAAAAATAGAAATCTGTTCAGGAAAGAAAAGAGAATTTCTTTGTCTGAAGTACATATTTTTGTGTACATAGCAGTCTAGTGCTGTCTATAAACACAAGGCTACAAATTTTATTCATTGCAGTTCATTTCAGTTTCTTCTTTTAATTATTATTCAACAATTTCTTTGTTAAGGGACATGGGCTTAGAATTTCACACTTAGTTAAACACCACTTAACCCCCTGACACAATCTGCATGTATCCCATTAAGTGAAATTTTTGCTAATACTATCCCAGTTAAGCAGTTGTCATTACCATTCACTATCATTAAGCTAAACAGGTTCTCTGGGACATATCCTAATAAGGCGCCATCCTGATTACGCACATCCTGATTAAGAGAAGTATGCGCTATTACGCTTATTTGTCTGTCTTGGAAGGAAAGGACCTTACATTTCAGAATGTGTCTGACCTTACTTAACATTAAATGCAAGGCATTCTTGGATCTGGTGAAACTTTGCTGCGTGGCAGCCCTCATTTTGTGTCTTCATTATGTGAAGTTGTTGCTGGAATTATCTTTCCCTGAAAAACATGTAGTTTGCTTCATTTTGAGTTTGGCTCCCAGTTGAACAAGTGGAATTGTCCTTCTGGATGGAAACCATATTCTTAATGACACTTTAAAATTTTACCCACACCCTTAACAAACTAATTATGATCTAAATATTGTTACTTGGTTGTAACTGTTTACAGGGCTTAATTTCTTCACTGTTAATAGACTAGTCAATAGGAATGATGCTGTTCAATGGAAGTTGTAGAATGCCTCTAGTAGATATTTTCAGTCCAGAATTAGTGCCAGAATTTATGTTTAACAGTGTTTGTGGTATGCAGCAAAGCAATAACTTCTTAGTTGCACCTTCCAAATTAAACTATGAAACGAAAAGCAGTGCAGTTAGCTTTTCAGGTTGGGTATCTGTTCTTTTCCTAATCGGAGATGAGAAAATGGATCCCTTTGTAATCTAAGGAAACACCTGAAATAGGTGTGTGTACACAGTGCGCTTGGTTATCTCAGTGCAGATTTTATTTGGCAAGAAGCCGATTACGAGCCCTCCACCCCAAACACCTCACAGCATATGGGTGCACACACTGGCATCCTGATAGAAAGTGCAAGGGTCCTGAGAAATAACTGGAGCCAATGCCATTTAGTTCACTGCCTGCAGGCAGGTAGACGACACGACTTATTCCTCCCCATGGCAGGTTCTTCTGAAACTCAGTCCTTTGAGTGCTTCTGTGGCATAAACCCCAGACTCGGCTCATACAGTTTCCCTGGCCCCATAAAGCAACTGAATGCTGTGCTTCGAGTCATTTTTACAAGGCTTTATCACTGTGTGCACAGCTTGGCTGCGAATTGCTTTTTTCAAGCAAGTCATGGAAGAAAAAGTGGCTGTACTGAGAGCGCTGAATGCCAGAGCTGACTTTGCCTCAGTGCCTTAGAGCCGTGTGTGCTCCAGAGCGTGACAAACAGCATATTTCCCAAACTTAAACACAAACCTCTTTTGGCGTGCACGTGCATGACCACCTGAGTTAGCAGAGGTTCACCCCCACCACCAGGATGGGGGAGTGAAGCCATCTGCAGCTTCTGTTGCAGAGATCTGGTTTTGGTGACCTGCTCTGGAATTACTGATGCTTGAACTTTGGCTGGCAATGAAAGGTAGTTAGCAGTACCTGGTCCGTGGGAATGCTCCAAGTCAGTAATTGCTGCAGGTTTTCAGTCCTGCTGCAGGCACAGAGCTATTGGCTGAAGAGCCACTGAACGTGTAGCTAGAGGCCTGATGGCATGTGGTCTGATGGCTGGTTGCTGCTGAAAGGGGCAATCCCATTTCCCTGACCCTCTTCCCCTCCTCTTCCTATCCCTGTTCCCAGCTGTACTACCCTGCTTTTTCTATTATAGCCCTCAACAGACCTTAGGGAGAGCCAATTCAACTACCCAGCCTGGAGGAAAGCCATTCAGTTTCTTTTGCCCTGTTATTCTAGTTTCCTTCAAAAATAATGAATGAAATCAGCTTACAGTGGGGTCAAGTGGGCACCAGGCCTTGTAAAGAGAAACAGCAGAAGCTTGCAATCAAGAGCAGAAGAGGTGGGAAAAGAGTTCACTGGGACTCCGCTTTTGTGATAGCAAGCTGTTAGATCAGCTTATCTGGCCCGTCTCTGTCTGGGGAACTGCAGAAATACAGACTGACAGTATCTATCTCCTTCCCCTGGGAAGCGCTATCATATTCAGAAACGGAGCTGGAGAATATTTAGCTATCACCTGCTGCAAGGATTGGCTGACTTTAACACTTTGAAAGAATTACCAGTTGTTTTGGAAAAGAGTGAGTGGGAGCAATATTTCATCTTTTGTCCCAGGCGAGCCATTGACTCCTGCCTTGCAGAAACTTTTGAGAATTCTATTGCTTACAAAAATCACTGGGTCATCTTTGGTTACTGTCCCCCAAGATGGCATGTTGCCTGGTCATTAGTTTGTTTGTTGTGGCTGATTTTTTTCAGCTTCTAATTAGAACAGTCGTTTAATTGGTGAATTTTATCCTAATTGACACATGCAAACTGAAAAGCGTCTGTTCCTGTACAGTAGTCAGCTGGATATATGCTAATTAAACGCCCATAGTGATACGGCTTACTGAGTATTTCATATGAGACTGGTTACTGCACTTTATAATTCAGGCACAGTTCAGTGAGAAATATTTCACTCTGCAGCTTACTGTCTGTAGTTTTTCTTCTGATAATCTGGCTTTCTCTGTAGGAAGCAGGAACCCATACATGTCCAACAGGTAAGAAGTGGAAGTGGTTCAGGTTGCCTATGCCAGGCAGACTGGAAACTCTGCAAGTGCATTCTGTTGTCCAGCAGTGTGGCTGCATCAAGCGGTGTGAGTTCCCCTGGTGGGGCTGGGTGAAGAGGAGAGGCAGGGAGCTTGAGTTGGAGATGCCCATGCATTGGCTTGCAAGACAGGGCCTCCCAGTGTCCCTGTTTCATGGGTTTAGGCACTGGGGAATGAGTTAGAGGAGCACCATCAACTCTGGTGCCTCTGAACAAGTAGCCTTTGTGCAATGGGCAGGCATCCTGGCAGGAGTGGAGACCCCTTTGCCCCCAGCCTGGTCCCCTTGCGCCAGCTGCAGTTGCTGGTTTGAGCCACCCAGTTCTGCTTGCATGCATACACTCCCTGGAGAAGGGAGGTGCTGATGCTGTGCTGCCAGGGTAGGAGTTGCAGATGTTGCAAGTTTGGAGTGGGACCAAATGAGTGTTGCTAACTCATGCAACTTGACCGGCATGTTAAAAATCCTCTGAGGGGGTTACAGCCTCCTTTCCCATAGCACCAATTCTTCGTTCCAGCCATTTCAGCCCACCCTCAGGCTGCAGCAGCATCCCAGATTTTCAAGTGCTCAGCATCCTAATGCTGTGTGGCAAGCTGATACATTTTCATTGCTGAACTTAATAAAAACAGTGGTTGTCATGGTTTACTAGCAAAACTTTAGTGCTAACTCAGAGTCATGGCAAAGTGCCCAAATAGCCTACGCTCTGCATTCTGTACAGTCTCAGAGTAGTTATCGGTAATTGCATGTCCACCCCCTCCCTATTACATATACTCCATGTACCATCCAATTCTTCACATTTATTATTCAGGGCACTTTTTGCTGGAGATTATTGCAGCTAACTTACCAAGAAAAAGGACAGTCAATGGCTTTAAAATACAGTGTTTTCTCTTGTTTATGTCATCTTTCTGCAACCCTGCTTTGTAATGCTGTTTCCTGAAATTCATTGCTACTTCCCCGTTCCGTGGGGGCTTCCAAAAGGTTAGCTGGTGTCGCAGGGTCATATTTATAGCCTGATCTTATTCCCAAATACGTCTTAGACAGACAACTTTCAACATTGTATGTACCTGAGCTCTGGTTATGTGACAGGAAAACACAGCAATTCTGTTTATGTAACAAATCCGATTATTTTGCCTTGCAGGCAAGCACTGTATGGAAAACTATATGTGACCTCTGTGTAAAAAATGAACATATGCTTCCACCAGCTTAGAATATTTATGTCATGAGACTAGCAGAAGCAGTTGGGGAGCAGGATCTCGTGTTTCACAGTGGTTGTTCTGAAACCCAAAGCAAAAATGATAGACTGATGTTTACCTCTGAGTCAAGATATTCATCTCTGCTTTGAAATGTTGCTTTTCTTTCTCCTAGAGTTCACATCTGCAATAGCTTAGGGCTAGGGCTTTTGTTTAGATCTCATTCAACCTCTGATTGAGAGGATCATAACTTACTTAATAAACAGCAAACGTGCCTGCTTAGGAGCAACTTAGTGGAAGGAGGGGAACGTATGTTGCTTTTGGGAAGTTTTCCAAAATTTACATTTCACTTCCAGGGAAGTCGGAATACTAAAGCTGTGAATGTGAAGGGGAATTGTGGATTGAGGTATTTACCATCTAGTACTAACATTTCTCATTAATCCCCTGCTGTTAAGGATTCCTTAACGTTGCAATCCATAGCACCTTTGTGCCTGCTGAAGTCAATGAAGATAGCTCTGAACCGCACAAGCGGGTGGTATAAAACCAGCAACGGCGTGGTGATTTGGCAGCAGTATAAAAACTGCAACTGTACAGTAATTTGGCAGAAGGCACAAATGTTGCTGACATATAAAATTGACTGGATACTCTCATCTCCAGTTTGAAATGTCTATGGTAGAGTGCATCCAGTCAACTGGGTATCTGCACCACCACAGAACTGATCTGTTCATTTAATCTGATATGCTAAATTGTTAAAATGACCCTACAGAAAGTGATATTCAAGGGTTAGTCACATGCATAGACTGGGCAGAAAAAGAGTGCTTGGGGGCAAATGGTTTGTTAGTATTTTGATCATAGGAAACAAACCTATGAAAATTTGGTCTTTATTTTGTTAAATACTGTTGAAACCCATAAGAACAGGCTGTCCTTCACCTCATAGGGCTGATAAACTGTAAGTAAACCTGTCCTAGGTTGATGAGGGGGTTGATGCACAGTTTCTATAAAGTCAGTGGTATTTAAAGTACCACAATTCACTCTTCTGAATAAAAGTCTCACAGTATGGCACAAAATAGATAAAGCAGAGAACAAGTAGAAGAGAAATGTACCTCATCTCTTTCCACAGTTAAGAAACTGAGGCACAGAACAACTGTAGAACTTCTAACAATGACCCATGAGCTCCAAAGCAGCTCAAGTCCTCCAAGGAGATTGCCTCCATAGCAGATGCTCTGGCTGCCCATTTTAAGGAGGCTGGGTACCCAGCTGAGTCTGCTAAGTGGACTACAAAACTTTGTCTCATCCTAAAACTCCTGAGCTCCAAAAGAGTTGTGTCCCTGATGTCCGCGGAGAGAGTGAGATGTCTGGGAAAGCAATCCAAAATGTCCCCATTTTGAACAGGGGATTGTTTGGAGCTCACCAGTAGGAAACCTTGGACACTGGTGTCCATCGTGGTCCTCTCTGGAGCTTCTGTGTCTGAGTCAGGGCTGCCTCTCTGTGCAGGAGCCAAAGTCTAAGCCTGTCCCGTAAGGAGAAGCGTCTGTGTGTGCTCTTTGACAAGAAAAGTTTGTTTCATCTTTTAAGAAAACAATCTTAGGAGATGAGACAAGTCTTCAAATTGTAGTCTAGCCTAGTCAATAGTCATGGAGTCAGAGCCTTACGTCTTGTGTCCTCTTCAGAAAGAGCAAAGAGCACCACATCCATGTCAGCCCTTCAGCAGCAGCTCCAGCCCACAGGCAGGTAGCTCTGTGGGGCAGGAAGCATGGATCTGAGCACTTTTTGCATGAGAAAATAGTCAGTGCTGGATGATACCTTTGGGGAGCTGAAGGATGCTGGTGTGTATTGTTTCTGTACATCGCCTCGTGCCTGCATGGCTGCAGGGATTGCTCAGAAAGAGGGAGCACTGGGTACATGCAAGAAGGAAGGGTGCCTAGCAAACACAGTTTCCTGCAAAGCCCGCGAAATGGAAATTGCCGTTTTGCTTTTTGATAACTGAAATCTGTCTAAATCCTGTTTAAGGCACTTGCATCCTTCTCAAGACCTGGCTCCTGAGTTTCTGAGGCTATGTCAGCTATGCAGGATGTGAGCTGGTACCAAGCTGAATCCCTCTTCTTTCTAACACCAGTGTGAACTTCCAAAAAAAAAAAAAAGGCCCAAAACCCCACCCTTTAAATCTTGCTTTATTTTAGTATTCCATGACAAGTGGACCACTTATTTTACATTCCATGACTAAGGCAAATATGGGGAGAATAAGTGACTTGCAAGATCTAAAAACTATGTTTCTGGATTCTCTTTTCTTTCATTCCATTTGCTATTAGCTTTATAACCATGTCTTTACTGTGATGACATTTTATATTAAAGGAAGCTTTTGGATTATAAATTAGATTTAGCTAGTAAAAGCCATGTCATGTCTTTTATTGCATTTTTCATTTGTTGTTATTATTTTATGAGAATTCAGGCTGTGTACAAGTTTCCAGCAACTGTAGATCTCCCCCTCACACTCACACATCCAGTGCTGTTGGGAGAGTGAGTAGGAATTTAATAAAAAAACCTGGAGAAGAAGTCAGTCTGGGGCTGCTTTTGATGGTAAATCCAAAACAAAATTACAGTCACGGGAAGAGGGATTACCCCTGTTTTTTGCAGGGGTATTTATCAGCTAACAGAAAAGCTAAAATTAGCTAATATGCTTTCTGTTAAAAGCAACCACTGAACTGAATAAAAAGAAAACAGTTGCAGCCACCTCAGCCAGACACAGCCCCAAACCTAAACCCTGTTGGGAGCAATCCCCTGATGGAAGAGCACTCAGAAGGTAACTTCATCACCAGTTCTTCCTGCAGCCCATCTGTTTCAGACAGGCAGGTACATAACAACGCATAGTGACAGTACTGGGCTCGTTCATTCATACTTCCAGTTTTCTTGGAGCAGAAAAACCCCTACCAAAGAGGACAGGAAAATAGCTGTGAAGACCACTTCTGTAACAGTCCCTCAAAGTGTTAAGAGTCCAACAGGGAAGGCTTTAATCCTTAAGGAAGTCATGTCATGAACAAACTGTCATACCTGTTGTGTAATGGAGACCTTCATACATCACCACACTGCATGTGATCACACTGAACTCCTGGGTAAACCATGGAAGGGTTTTTAATTGCAAAGAAACCTCACACAATAGAGCAAAGAAAGGTGTGGAGTGAACTTCAGCCAAGCAACTACAGAGAAATCCAGGATGAAATGATATGTTTAATGCACAGTTATTCAGCAAAGTTATATGGAAATATGTGCTATGGATGGGTTTCTATCATACACTTATTTGTTCTAGTCTTGTCCTAACACTTCTTAGGAAAAGTAGAATGAATTTGTCATACACGACTGTAGCATACAGAGAACCAGGATAAGTGCTCCACTGTGATGCTTCAGAATAAATGTGCTGCCTCCAGGTGATACAGCAGCTGGAGGAAGGTCTGTGCATGGCAAAAAAAATGGCAGAACCATTCTTTTAGGTCCTCCTCCACCCAGGGTAGCTGCACAC
Source organism: Egretta garzetta (assembly GCF_000687185.1). Classification (NCBI taxonomy): domain Eukaryota; kingdom Metazoa; phylum Chordata; class Aves; order Pelecaniformes; family Ardeidae; genus Egretta; species Egretta garzetta. Next base: position 5,404,006 of record NW_009258952.1, on the reverse strand, counting down.
TGAGAACAGGGAGGGGATGTAAAGGCATTATGCATGGGACTGTACATGTTAGCTGGGCTCATACCTAATGGCAGATGTGAGTGTGAAAGAAAGCAACTGAGGCTTCTCTAATTTGTACGTGACCGAGCTCTCACCTGTATTGCAGAGGCCCTCAAAGCTGGTGTGAACACAGACATCAATACATAAGGCATTTTAAAAGAGAGGTTTCCTTTTCTTCCACTTCCTGCAGGCACAGCACTTATTTTTAATGGATCCATCCAGGTATCTTTCTCTTTTTAATTTGCTAGAATGGCTTGAGGCCAAATTATTTATTTTTGTGAGTTATTTCTGATCAACAGACATCAAATGGAAAACAAGACAATATTGCATCCATTGTCAGAGCTTGTTAGATCATGGCTATGTTGCCAATATACTAAGGCAGTGTTTATTGGGCCATTTTGTTGGCTGGAAGACATTATTTCCTACTGATAGTTTCCATCCTGAGAGTTTTTTATGCCTAAAAATGTAGCAAATGGTAGCAAAAGAGCAAGCACCAAATGTCACTGTCACCTTGCCAAGGTCTATCTTTGTCTTTTCTAGACTTGATTCTTTCTGTACATATCAAAAGTAAATAGCTCTGAAGCTCAAAGTGCAAGATATCAGAGTAAAAGATAAAAGACATGAGTTTACAGCACTGTAGTGGAGATTCTTTGTCTTTTTCAAGCAATTATAAATGGCAGATGTCATCCTGGCATGAAATATAAGGCTTCCCGACTGCCAAGGAGAACCTGTTTGTTAATGCCGCAATCATTCAAGCTGACAGGTTTGCTTAATACTTAAAGTAACCCTTTGGAGAGTAAGTATGTAGTGTAGAAGTCTTAGAAGTTCTAAGGGTTAAATAACTGTTTATTAGTTTTTATTTTCCTTGAGATAACCGTTTCATGAATTAATTACCAGTTTTAGGTTCTTTAGAGTCAAAAATTTCAAAGGCCACATCAGTTTCTTTTAGGCTTGTACAAGAGCACCAGCCTACCACTGCCCATAATAAAGTAGTCATAGTATTGTTTATGTTCCTGTAAGGACAAAGCTTTTGCAGGGCTATTTTTAGGACTTAATGAAGTCAACACTGATGCAGGAAACCTGAATAAAGCTTTAGGTATGTATGTAGGTGCTATTTACATATATAGAGGCTATTTCTGTACATGCATTAGAAATCTTTAGCCTGCTCAGTTGGTGTATTCTGTCTCCATTGTGCTCATAATTTTCTGCAGTCAAAAATAGGAGGTCAAACAAAAGGCATTGTGTAGGCTTCAAAACTTCCATATACATTGATCTGGCATGAACAGAATCTAGCCTTTGTTCTTTCCGTTCTTCCAGTTCAGGCAAAAGCGTTACCTTTTATTATTAAGTAGCAGACATTAGAAGAAGAGTAAGAAAAGCTTATTACCTGAAACCTGCCTTTTCTTTGCAAAGGCATTGTCCGTGAGAGAATTCTGGTATTATTTCAGTCACTGAACACAGACATTCACATAGCATTAATTAGATGCCATAGATGCTCATATTTCTTTCAACATAAAAATTTTAAGCAGTTCTTTACTTTTAAACGTAGATTACACAAACTAAAAGGAACTGTTAGTAATTCTCATTCACTTTCATAACGTTGTGCTGGTTTGAACTTCATGCAATTTATAAAAACATTGTCATTTTTATTGTTACATTACCATTAAAACTCCAGTCTTACTTACCGAGTTAGCACTGCATTGTTACATTTCTTCTAAAGGCACCAACAGCAGAAGAAAATCTGGTGACTGTTTGTACAGTTGAAATGCCATATAATTTAGAATCATGTCAGGGAAATGATTACACAGCTCCCCCCATTTTAATGGGACTCCATCCCCACTTAAATGTTTACTTGTTTGCTCTGTTGTGCATCAAATATTATTCACAATCTTTAGTCGTGAGGTCTTAAAAATCCTCTTCCACGTTGTTATTCCCAAAGCCACCAGTATTTGTTTGCTGTTAACATTTCTTTTTTTTCCTAGGGAATACGTTTCTGAAGACTCATGTAGCAGGAAATATTTTTACTGATTATATTGAGCGTACTTGTACAAAAAATGCAGGATTACATCCTGAGATCCAAACCTGCAAGCACATGTGCACACACTTCATTCTAATCTTGAGTGTAGACTCATTAAATGTTTTCTCCTGTGGAAGTGGTTGAAAGACAAATAACTGTATTTGGCCAAGACAGCCCTGTTTACTCTTTTAAATTTTCCCTTGTAAAATGATCCCTACAGTTTGAATTGTTTTGTAATTGAAATCTACAATAATTATGTGAGGGCCTTCAGGGGAGACTATATGCCTTCTTTAATCTGAAATGGGTTTTGCCTTATAGTTGTGGTTAGATTTATTCTCTAATTTAGCTGGAATCTATTCTCTAATTTAACTGGAGTGACAGAGTGGTGCAGAAAACACCCGTTCAGAGATGTAAGCCAGTGTGACAAATTACAAAAAACCCTCTTTTGATTCATTGAGGTCTGGTTCCCAAATCAATGGAATCCAAATAAAAGATGTCCAAGGGCTTCTGGGGCCTCTGCTCAGATCAATATATATGTTTTAATCCCCGTGCAGTGACTGAATGCAATTCCTCTTTTTTTACAAAATGAAGCTATTTGTGGGTATCCCATACCCAGCTGAAGTATTTCTTCCAAAATAAGAGATGAATAAGATTACCTGGCACCTAAATAGAAGCATTAAATGTTAACTTGGCCCTTGGCCCTTGGCTATTTTGATTCACTGAGAAATTTGCTTCCAATATATTACTAATTTGAAATCTTATCTTTAATGTCAAAATGTTGTGTCTAAACTGCAAAGTATATATGCTGATATACTCAAGACTGAGATTAAATAAGAGGAATTGAAGAAGGACACATTTCCTTAGGGTAGGTTGTGGGATGGATGGTAGAGCTCTGCAAGTTACGCGGACGACAATAAAAGCTCTTACATAACAATTCAGCCTAGCAAACCCATAGTTCCCAGACAGGCGAATATGTACATTTGCCCTGCCACTAGCTCTCTTGCTAACATTAATCCAATCCATTTATTTCCTAGACCGGGCATAATCACAGCAAGCTCAAAGCCATTATCTTCCAAGTTGTATCCCCGTCCCAGATCTGAACATTGAATATCTTAATGAAGTAGTCAATAGATAAGGCAAATGAGACGCTATTCCATGCAGCTCAGTCTTCTGATATCAGTGCTTTACAGAGACGTCCTCATCTTCCATGCTGAGTCCTGTGGGTCTCTCTGTGTGGGGAAGGGTAAGCCCCATGGAGTGGATGGGTGCTGTGCAGCCAGTTCTGTCTGGGTCCCCCTGGCTAGCTGGGGTCTCAGGCAGAGAAGCAGTGCCCATATGTGGCCAGGTATGTAATTGTGCCCAGATATGCTGCAGTTCAGGACCAAAATTACTCTATTGCAGCTTTCCTTCGAGTGACTATCTCGCTTTTCTAATGCCAAAGTAGCCCACATTAGTGACACACTTAAACACAAGCTTTTAGGAAGCAAAACGAGTGACAAAACCCCTTCACTTAAGCACAAATATGCATAATGTGTTCATAAACCTTAACAAAAGAAGCATGGAAGGCAATCCACTGCTAATGGCCACTAAGGATGGTGTTACTAGCATTTGCACAAACTTTGTTCCATGTAGCCCAATAGTATCAGGTGCGTTAGTGCCAGAACAGCTCTCTTTCTGTTCTCTCTAGTTCTCACAAAGATGAGTCTGAACCGATGATTTTGTCTGTCCTGTAAAAATATCACTTTAGCGTTTATAATTTTCACTCATCCAAGGTGCTGTGTCAGAGATGATGGGCAGAAATGAAAAGAAAACAAAGACGTCTGAAGGAAAGCTCTCTCTGGTAAATATATATGGACTAGCATGGAGAGGAGATAAACCACATTTCACCCCAGTAAGCATTGCTGGTTGGCAGACCAAGCCATCCTTCTTCCAACCATCTCATTATTACAAAAGGAGGGATGGGGTGAAAGAAGCAGTGGTAACACCAGAAGCCTGGATATTATCTGTAGCAGAGGATTAGATGAGACAAGCGGACCTGACTCAGCCACATGAGGAGGAAGATCAGGATAAGCCCCATGCTGGGGCTGTGATCAGAGAGCTTCTGCTGGAGAGAGAGGCAGTGCTGGAGACTCCTGACCACCTCCCCACCACCAGTGAGCAGCCTGGTGTCTATAGGAGTCCACTGCAATGCTAAAGGTGCGTGGCATCCTCGGACCTCCAAGGCAATTGAGGGATGATTTAATTTACTGTATCCTATTAGGCAGCCCTTTGCCAAGCAAAAAAGCCTCAGTTGTTCCCAAAACCCAAGGTGGGAGTCCTGGAGCTTTTAGTGTTGTAAGAAATGTCAGTTAAGATGATTATGGCATCAATATGAAAGATGTCCCAAAAAGCCTGTGTCCTATTCTCAGTGGTAAAAAGCTTTCAGTAAAATACAACAGTTTTCTTCTCAACTCCATTTTTGGTGTAGCGTTTTGGTTGTATGCTTGAAAAATAAAAACTTTTTAAGAACAAGCAGAAGTTCTAGGGAGACGTAATGTCTTGCTTTGGACCAGATGACAGTAGCTGGAAAAAATGGACATGCTTGAGGGCACAGAAGTCCTTCGCTACTATGGCACTGCTATTACTACTGCAGTTGCAACCAAAAAAAATAAAATTAGAGAAAAAAGGGCAATTAACTTCTTCTTAAATTTCCTTCAAATGGCTCATAGAAAAAATAGCCCAGGAACAAAATTTGAACTCAGGCATCATGTTAGATGATAAAATTTTCTTTTCTCTAATGAATAGTTAAGAGACTATGAAAAAGACAAATGCAAAGAACACCTTTGCTGCCATAAGCCAGACTTACCTGAAGGACAGCAAGCACTTCTGAGTGCATTTGAGGAGTGGTTTGGAGCTGACTTGCTGCTTCCACATACTCTGTATCCTGTTTTGGGAAGAGTACGTGACTGGCTTCAAGGTGAACTACCATCCTACTCATGGCTGTCTTTCTTCAATGGCATTTGTACTGTACAGTGTGGGGCCGGGGATTTTCTGTTTATTAATGTGGTCAGTACAGTCAGTGAGCTGATAAGAGAAAGGTGATCCAAACAGTATGGGTTAATATGCCTGAACAGGTAGAAGAAGAGAGCGCGGTTTATGATAAGGCCTGGTCCTTCAGGATTATGATGAATGAGGTTTGTGTAGAGATATATGAAGCAGCACAATGAAGTTACTTAACAGGTGTTTATCGTTGAGTCACGAAGTAATAAAGTAGAAGAGACATGAAGAGAGCGCCTTAGTGAATCCTCTGCGCACAGAATGAAATACACCTGCTTTGCTACTGACAAACTTCTGATCTTTCCTTAAACACCTTCAGTGATGGTGTTTTCACAGCCCTCCCAGGCAATCTGTTCCGATTTTCCTACGTGCTCCTTGCTGAAAGTGAAGGCTATTACATCTTGTCGTCTCCACAGTAGATGCGGACAGCTGATTGCAGCAGTCCTTTTTCACTAATCTGAAGGAAATTGCATCCTGTTGTCCCTCAGCCATCTCTCAGACTGAGCAACTAATACATATTTCCTCATAGGTCATGTTTTTTAGACATGTGATCAGGAGGTGGTGGAGTGGGAGGAGGTAGAATCATAGCTGCTGCGGATGGGATTTGCCTTTAATCTGAGAGTCTGGATAGATCCATCTCTTAGGATGGACTGTCCCGTGCTGTGGGAATGCCTGTCTCCCCATTGCTTACAGAGGGTGCGTGGATGACGAGTTTGGGTCAGACCCCTATCTTTCAGCAGAGGCCAGGTGAGACAAAGTCCAGCTCAGACTCCCTCAAGAGACGTGACGGGAATAAGAGCAGAGGGAGCAGATAGTGGTAAGGTGGCCAAATGGCCTTGTGCTGGGAAAAGGGGGCAAAAAGGCTGGAACTGGAGGAAAGCAGAGAATAAAAGCAGCCGGGGAAAGTGAAGAGAGCACAGAGGACAGCTGAAGGAAAAACGTTTAGTTCCGGTGAACTGGAGAGGAATTGCAGGCTGAAAAAGGCCCTGTTCACAGAGAAGAAACCCTCAGAAGCTCACATTATTTCTCCCCAGATCTTCTCACTGGTGACCAATTTCTGAGAATGACTTCTCCAGTCCAAACTTTCTACCTGCTGAGGCTTGTTTACAAACAACATGTTACAGTATTTACAGTGCGTCTGAATTACATTAAACTGATGTTTCTTCCATACCACTGCATGTTAGTAGCAGTGGTGCCAAGTTCTGTAAAAGACTTGCTAGCTAGCACAATTGAGCTGCCACCCACACTGGAAAGCCTCCAAACATTTCAGTAAACATGGGAAGGTGTTGGCAGTCCTCTTTTAAAAGAAGCCTCCAAATGATCTCCTGCTTCTCTAAGGAGATGGTGTACCCAATATGAACACAAGTATATACTATGTTTGAGGAGAGTCCAAAACAGGGTGACCAACTCTGACTGTTGGACTTAGAATTGCATTTCTGGTTTTAGAAGAAGTGTCTTTTCATTCTTTAATAAAACCCTTGAGAGCTGCGAACAGAAAGGGTTTGTACTAGGACTGGGGAGATCAGTTTGGAAGAAGTAAGAGTTAGACTGGATGCAAGCCAGTTCCTGAGCTATATTCTGTATTTCTTGACTACTTATTAATGTTTTGCCTATATTAACATCCACCAAATGACTTTGTTGGGCCTTTGTTGGACCCCACACAAGCTCCAAGTCATGAGAGCAGAAGCAGTCTGAGCCAAAGGATATAGAGCAAGTCATTTCACAAAGACCTTAAGACAGATTTCTAGGGATGAAGGTCTCAGGAAAGTTTGCAGCCCTGTTAGACACTATTAGGGCTCAAAAGGAGAAAGAGAAATCCACAGCACCAGATGAAGATTCAGTAGTTGGAGCATTGTTGCAAATAAACGTTTCAGATGTGACAAATTAAATTTATCTGTTTATATTTATTGACCTTCAGCCTCAGTAGGCCAAAACCACCTCATAGGTATGTTGGAAGGTGAAATCTGAAGAAGCTCCAATGGAGACAGGGAGTGCTGGATGCCATCCCAGGATTTCTGATGAACGCAGGAGTCTGGGTCCTGACTCTTAACATCTCCTTTGCCCACCTTAGTTACTTACATGCCAATGGATTCAATCCTATGAGTAAAAGATCAGAATCTGGCCCTGAGTATCTTATTCCTACACTTTTAATCCTCCATCTTTAATAATTTTTAAATCAATGACATCAAAACAAATGAAAGAGACTTCCTGAACGGAAGCAATTTTTCTACTGCGCTAAAGACAAGTCAGAACCAATAGGAAATGATTAAATAATGTTAAGTCATTACAGGATCCTAGTGGAATAATTCTGGCATTAAGCTTCGGAAGACTTAGAATATATATTCTTGGAAAACAGCAGGATCTTTGCATTTTAAAGAAGAAAATGGCCACATTTATGAAATTCAGTTCATGTTTTGGGGAAGAAAATTGTTCTCAAAAAGTAGTCAGCCTGGGATTGTTAGCATAATGTGTTATTACATGTAACATCTTCTAATGTTTTTCTAAGAGAGGATGACAAATCTCTCAGAGTACTAGGCTAATCACTCATAAACATAAAGAACTGCAAAATGCAGTATGCACAAATAATCAGTCTACTCCTAAAACGTCTGACTACCTCCTTGCAGAAGAACCCGATCTGTTATTTTGACAGTCGATTTGCAATAGGCAATAGTAGTTGTTTACCAAAAAAAAAAAAAAAAAAAGGCGCAAAACCACAAACCCACCTCAGAACCAGATTGTTCTTATTTAATGAGTTCCCCATCTGGATTCCTCTTGATTTGTAGAAGTTGAGCCTATTTCAGAATTTGCAGCTTAGTGTGGGAGGTTAGCTGAAATCCTCTGTAAAAGCCTTTTAATTTTACTTGAAATACGTGAGGAACATTCCTCTGCCTGACAGCATCAGTCAGACACGAGGCAGCAAAAAGGCACGCGGAGGAAGCTGCCCTGCCGCATTGCTCATCGGGGCAAATGAGTGCTGTTCAGCCGAGTTGAAAGAATCATGGTTATCTCAGCTGCCTAGAGATCATACGGTCTATCAAAACATCATAACAAAGAGGCTAAATTTAGGTATGAAAGGATTTGTTACCCTCGGTGGAAATTAATTATCAATGCCTGGTTCAGATGGGATGAGTGCAGGGATTCAGATCCCGGTGCCTCTGATGACAACACAGAGCAGTGTAGGCAGGTTGAACCATGAAGGCTGGTTGAAAGGAGACCTTCCCTTACACATGCCTCAGCATTTTCGTGACAGGTTGTCATGACAGTACCGGAGCCACGGAGTGCAGCAGGGTTTCTTCTGAGATGCATCATTGGCTGCCATTGGAGATCTAACACTGGTAATAGCCCCGGAAAAAAAATGTAATAGAAAGCAGACCATCCTAATGTATGTTTTTATTCCTCCCCTCACTTCTTTGCCTTTTTCTGCACTGTTATATTTAGAACAGTTTCAAACTTGACCTGCCATTTCCTCCAAGGAGGCATTGAACAAGCTGTCTGAAGAGAGTTGTTGTTTGTCACTGTGAAATAAGCCTGTCTGAGACTCACGTGTGACATTTGCTCGTATAAACTGGACAGCAGTGCAGCAGCGATCACTTGGTTTCGGTTACAATCAGGCAGTGCCGTCACTTTTTAAAGTCTTGACAGTTCACAGAAATTTAACCTTATAAAACATCTGATTAAGAGATTCTGCATGAGTTTTTGACATTTTAGGACTGGTCTGCATTCAGCTTTCATGCCTAGTTGTTGTGGTTTAACCCCAGTCGGCAATGAAGCACCACGCAACTGCTCGCTCATCCTCCCCTCCCTGACGGTGGGATGGGGGAGGGAATCAGGAAGAAAGAGTAAAACCTGTGGGTTGAGGTAAAGACAGTTTAATAGGACAGAAGTGGAAAAGAAAATAACAACAACAACAATAATAATAACAATAAAAAATATACAAACCAAGTGATGCACAATGCAATTGCTCACCACCTGCTGACCGATGCCCAGCCCGACCCTGAGCAGCGCTTACTGTCCCCCCAGCCAACTGCTCCCAGTTTCTATACTGAGCATGACGTCCTATGGTCTGGAATAGCCCTTTGGCCAGTTGGGGTCAGCTGTCCTGGCTGTGCCCCCTGCCAGCTTCTGGTGCACCTGGCAGAGCAGGAGAGGCTGAAAAGTCCTTGACTTAGTGTAAGCACTACTCAGCAACAACCAATACATCAGTGTGTTATCAACATCCTTCTCATACTAAATCCAGAACACGGTGCTATGCCAGCTGCTAGGAGAAAAATTAACTCTATCCCAGCTGAAACCAGGACACTAGTGTTGCTAAATCATGTTGTCTAATGTAGACAAAGTTACTACTTATGTTTTATGTCACTAGTGGCATGATCATTCTGTTGGATCCATGTCTTTAATCTTTGTGGGCAGTATGAGAGTACTGCAGTATAGGTTGTTGCGTTCAACCTGTGCTTATTATGTGGATAATCTCAAAAATTAGTGTACAGTTTTAGAATCAACTTAACTTTAGAGGTATTCCTTTACCTCCCCTTTTCCTTCCTACATCCATTTTTTTCTGTTAGTCTGATGGATTGTACCCATTTTCACATTTTGCTGTGAACTCATGCAAAGATGAGTTGGACTTGATGATCTTAAAGGTCTTTTCCAACCAAATGATTCTATGATAGTGCAGATATGATGCTTGAAACCCCTGTAAGCTTCCTCTAAGCTCCCCAGTGTGTTCAGCTTACTTTCTTTCTATTAAAAACAGCTCTTTGAATGCAGGTAACAAATTCATTCTGTGTAAGTGCATCATCTGTACTTGTCAGCAAACTATGGTCCTGCACCAACGTATCCTGACTCAGAGAGTTTGGAATTTAGTTCAAAACTCCCAGAGCTAAGACTAATAATCACATTATTTAAATCCTTCTTTTGTTCATTTTTAAGCTCTTCACTATGCATGTGCCTGGGAACATGCTCGATTCACAGTCTTCTGACACGGAGTCCTGTATATACGGCACATCTTCATCAAGGCTAGCAGCCCTATCATCAGCCTCGACATCATGCAGTGGATTTTTGGGATAAGAAACAGTGGTCTTCAGAGGTCATTTTTTCTATGGAATTGGACCAAATTGGGTGGATTCTGGGAAGGGGACATTTGTCCAGTGGGAACCAGATTCTTTTTCACAATGGTTAATTCATGTTGGATGCTCTCCAGGTGAACCATTCAATGCTGAGGGACATCTGAGGCAGAAGCCTGACTTCCACTGGCAGTCTTATTGACTACCCCATACATGCCATTTTGCTGTTAACATTAGTGATCAAGAAGCATCCTTGGTGAATCTGAGCTCCCCAGACAAAGCCTGCAGGATAGCTTTTTGCAAAGCAAAATTGTGTGGGAGTTGAATGAGAGGCTTGTGTCTTGAAACACCTGGTACTGATCTGGTACTTGGCCTTGGCACACACTCGTGCGGCTGCATCTGACCTCTGACTGTCACCTTCTAAGTCCAAGCAGCACCTGACACTTTGGGTTTGTATGCAAAACCCAGCAGCACCTCAGTGCATGAAGTACAGCAAGTTCTGCCTGTGCCGCCCCTGAACAGTGCTGCTGCCAGCTGGAGTAGTCATAAAGTTGGCAGCGTTCTCCTGCCCTGATACAACAGTAGGTACGCCTCCAAATCCCATGATTAAATATGGTGGTTATTCAGAAATAATTCCAGTTATTGGCCCTATCTGATAACCTGGTACTTGGTTTGCAAAGCAGTAGCCAGCGCTGGGGAGGGAGACCCTGTGGGGTGAGGTCCTTCGGCACACTCTGGGATGGAAGAAATGGATTCTTGGCTGTAAAACCTTCTCTTGGCATTGTTAGAAATAAAAGCTTAGATTACTCTGAACGTAGCTTTTCTAGAGCTTGGGGAAAAAAAAAGCTGTCTTGCTGGAAAACATCACATTAATCCTTTTTTCAGCTCCTAGCTTGTGCTATGGCCAGTAATCTTTCTCGTTATTTACTCACTGCCAGACAGAAGTTGCCCATCCCCTACTTTTATTTGTAGCTGAATAAGGCGGCCTTTCTCTCAGATGCCCACATTATTCACGAGTCTCTGACTGTTGTGAATTTGCCCTCAGCATGAAAAAGCCCTGCTTTCAAGTCTATTTAAAAGACCATCTTTTCCCTGGGAAGAGAGGGAGGGGGAGTAGAAGAGTGTGTTTATTTCCATCTAACCTTGCAGTCATGCTTTTTCTGCATGTCCACAAGAGTGAACCTACAGCACAGGTATACTCACATAAGCCCATGGCTTTCCTGCATCAAGTCACTTGTACTGCAACACTCTCCTGGGAAAAATGGGCTTCTCAGCGTGAAATGGGTGTCTCTCATGCTCTGGTCCATATCAGCCCATCTTTACTGGTTGTCTTCCCATCAAAGAATAAACTCCAGTCTTGGAGTCAAATTGTGGAGCTCTGACTCAGGCAAAATTTCTTGTTGTTGCTATTACTTATTAATGATAATAAAATAGTAATGCATCATTATTTATGTATTGGCTGATTTGTATTTAGAGCGTGACTATGAATCTGCAAGTCTCTTAAATGCAGATTAAGGAAAGGTGCAGGCCCTGCTAAGTTTTATAACCTGAATTAAATGTATCTAGTCCCTTCCTAAAGAAT
>NW_009258952.1:5390026-5392241 GCF_000687185.1 Egretta garzetta | reverse complement strand
GATTGCTCAACTGGAGAAAGTTTAAATAGTTTCTTTTAATTTTTTCCTTGTAGAAAAAGCCCGCAAAGCACATTAGTTGGGAGTGTTAAAAAAAATCTGATTAAAGTTTCCTTTTTTTAATACATAGTAGTTTATATAAGAGAAAGTCAGAGAAAATGAATACTAACAACTTGTTTTCTTTATAATACTAATTCGAGGAGAAAGGTGCTTTGCCTCATAACTCTGTCACTAAATTTATGCGAGGCTAGAGAGCAAGAAGTCTCATTAACAGTACCAGTTTCAGGGTCGCCAGGATCATCTTACTGTCCTTAGTCTAGGATTTCTATGTTTATTATATAAGAGAAAGTCAGAGAAAATGAATACTAACAACTTGTTTTCTTTATAATACTAATTCGAGGAGAAAGGTGCTTTGCCTCATAACTCTGTCACTAAATTTATGCGAGGCTAGAGAGCAAGAAGTCTCATTAACAGTACCAGTTTCAGGGTCGCCAGGATCATCTTACTGTCCTTAGTCTAGGATTTCTGTGTTTACGTTGGGATGTTCCGTATCTGCCATCTTCAGAGGATACAAATAATAGTGTATAATTTATTTGCTCTCCTCTGTTGAATGGTTTTCCTACATTTTTCATTTAGGAAAAAGTTTTAATCTTTGATCCACGCCTGCCCATATTTGTTTCGTTTACTGTCACCAGTGACAGCCTGCTCTACATCCCCAGTTTCCAATGAGCTCCAACAACATTGTAGTCCAGTTCCTGAAACAACCTTTGTTTCTGGGTAAAAAATGGATCAGTCTTTATTTCTTGGTTAATTACCCCTCCCCCCCACCCCCCAAAAAAAAGGCCTTGCAGTACTTCATCTGAGTCACTGTTCTTCACGGCGAGTGTGAGATCTCAGAAAGAGGACATCTACTTTTAGTCACTGTATTTCCCTATTTGATTTTTTTTCCTGTCATCGTGGACTGTTATTATCTCACCTTTTATCATCTCTTCTTTCTGAACCTACAGAGTGGCTTATCTTACTTTTTTTTTAAGGAAGCATTAACTTTCAGTAAATAGCTTTGCCACTATAAAGCATTTGAGCAATCCCTTGTATGATGCATGGCCCAAATGTCACATGAGCACTGCCTAGACCTCACTGACCTGAAAAGCAACAGGCCCATTGAGGACTGAAGCTCAACCTGAGTCTGTTGCCTCATTGTTGTGATTTCTTTGCATTTCTCTGGAGACCTTGGATTTTTTGGTTGTTTCTTTCTAACCAGTGGTAACCATATATCGGATGTCCTCTTTCTACCATGCAATTAAACAGCTGCTGTGCTTTTCTTCATAGCCATGCAATGGATCTGATCAATGTCAAGCACACAATGACAGAGACAGAACAGTTGTCTTAATCATGATATTCTTTATGGATTATTTAAAGGGGGAAAATTAATAAATAATATACTCAAATAAAGAAAACTCCATGCTCTGTATACCTCCAATAGCAATAGTAGAATTATACTAGCCAACAATTTTGTCCCATGAGTCACGTATGTTTTCCTAAAGTCATCATTTAAATCTGCTACCAGTAAGCAAAAACTTGGAAAACTAGCTTCAGTGCTAGGTTTAGCATCACTGAGGCTCCTCTTTGTGAGAAGCCAGGTTTTCACAATTTCTTCAGCCAAGAAGATGAAGGGCAAGGCTGGAACAGAGTCCCACTGGCAAAATCCTGGGCATCATTGCTCATTTGTCTCATTTGAGGAAAAGAACCTCAAAGCGCCGCAATGCCTCCCCCATGCGTCATCCCTTTGGGAGGAAAATAATTAAGCTAGGAAAATTAGACCAAAATAAGATTCCCTTAAGCATAATTTAACCCCAAGTTGTTGCCAGGAATGTGACAAGGAAATGGTAAGCATAGGCTGATATATATTTTTAATTCTTCTTAGAATGTCTTCTCATTATGTGAAGAAAATGGCTATTCACTGTTTCTTCCTCCTTTTTGATACTCTGGGGATTCTTCCATTTTTTGTTCTTGCCACCCTTTCATTTGCAGTAGCAGCACTGGCTAATTGAGATGCAGTTGTCAGGATTGCTGCATCTCGGTGTAGCCCTCATAGCTCGTGGTGAACTCCAGCTCACAAAAGCATCGGTGCACATGCACAAGGCCAATCTCCGTTACCATGTGGCCTTGGTGTGGATTTATTAGCTTTAAGTGTGTGCTTAAACTCCCCTGAAACCAA
>NW_009258952.1:5387932-5389962 GCF_000687185.1 Egretta garzetta | reverse complement strand
TCGGAACAGACTGTGCCTGGCTATTGAGCATCACAGCAGAGGATATGCACAGATGTAAATCCATCTGCGAAATTTGGAGGATGATTAAACATTGTCTCCCCATAATGATCCAGCCTTGTACTTAATGATCGTGGTGGTGAAAACAAACCTAACACACCATTTCATCTGTTAATTTTGCACAGCTCATTAGAATTGATTTTATGACCCTGTCATGTCTGACAAAAAAATGATGTCCAAAATGCAAATTTATGACTAAAAAATGCAAGTATGACTGATACAAAGAAGCAATTGGTGAAAAAAAGTTTTCAGGGGCTAGGGGTTCTCCAGTGGGATCCAAAGAGGAAAGATAGCATATGGCAGCTGAAACATATTTTATGTTATGGGATGCTCAAAGGCACATATGTCTCCTCTTTGTGAGAGCAAGTTGGCTGGCGCCTCTGCTGAACTTCAAGGTTTTTATTATTATTCCTAATTATGCTATTTATCTGATAAGCTAATCAAACAGAAAAAGTAAATCATACCTCTGACTTTTAGCAAAGTCATAAAATGCCTGACTGTGTCCTTGAATTTAATATTTCCTAATTGCTAGTTGTTCCCCAAAATAATTATGTTGTAGATTTATTTTTATAGCCTAAAGTTCTGTTCTACAACAATTTCACCTCTTGAATTTGATGCAGATGTTTTAGGAGAATTTCTGAGAAGGATGGTTACTGTCGAATTATAAAAGATTTCATAGGCTACAGTGGACTGTTTTATTCGCTGGTGCAACCCTGAGAAATCAGAGAAGTTATAGAACAGATTAACTTGATTTAGGATGTTTGAATACTAACATACTGGAATATCCGGGATTACCTTGTTTCTTTGAGTATTTGGGAAAATAATGTTATAAATAACATTAGCAGTATATACTAGATAACTGCATTTCTCTGGATCCGTATCCATGGGCCCTGAAAGTAGCCTTGAGTAAAAGAGATTTTATAAGTCTCCGTGCTTTTCACAGATCACATATGTTAAATGTGACACTGATTTAAAGTTTTTATAAATGTACTCATTTATTATTCAGTGTTTTGTGTTTATTTCTAAAGCTCCTAAAAGTGCTGTGATTTGTTTTGATAAGTTGTTCCATGATATCCAGGAACCACTTTATTTTTCCCTTACATGAGGCTCTCTGATCTGTCTTCAGATAGCAAAATATTTTCTCTGCTCAGTTCAGAAGTAGCTGCCTCCTTTTTCTGGGCCCGGGGCTTGGGTAATATTTAGTAACTCATTAAATTATATGACCTAAATACTTCAATCAGTTATCTAGCTTAGATTTGTGTAGTGAAACACCAGCTCGTAGAGCAGACTATCACAAGCATTGGCCAGAGGGGACTAAATACCCTGAGCTGGAAGCCGGTCTCTGGTCTCCCTGCGGCAATGGAGGGCTGAGCCCCAGGAGTGAGAGGGCGGGCAGGTGGCGATGGCCGTGCCAGCTGGCTTTGGTGGCCTGGTGGTACGTCCTGCCTGGCAGCCCCACCGGCCCTTGCCGCTCAACCTGCAGACACCCAGAAGAGCACAATGAAAGGCAGTTAGGGGAATCGCATGGCCATCACCTTCCAACAGTGTATAGCATATTTTCAGACAACTTTCATGAAAAAGTAACCTTGCTGCTGATTTTAGCAATACTTGCACCAGACCCAAAAATCTGCACACTTACTTCTGTTGCTTCAGTACAGTCTCAGCTGGCAAATCTACCCCAGAAGGAGCCTGAGCAAGCTACCATCTGCAAATGTTGATCTACCTCCATGCAGTGATTAAACAGACCAGTATATGTTGCTCTCAGTCAGAAGAGAGCAGGGCATTGTTTCCTCAGGGTATCTACTTGTACGGAAGGGACCTGCATCTGTTTGTCTTGTAGTCCTTTGGAACACACCATGATAATTTCTGAGGGAAATGACTGGCACTACTTTTGATCCCTGTAATCTTGTCCAGTTACATTAGGTAATATCTAAAAAAAAAAAAAAACCAAACCAACAATCAAATCTCTGCAA
>NW_009258952.1:5378220-5387867 GCF_000687185.1 Egretta garzetta | reverse complement strand
ACTGTAGGAGATGCCTGGAGCTTGACTAGAAAAACATTAAGCCCAAGATAATACAACATAACAGGGTATTCCTTCAAACCATGTACTGCTGAAATAGCAATGCCTCTTAATATTTATACAGATTACTTTAAATGACCTCTGCCAATTTTGTTTAGGTTTATAGTGACCTAGGCTGCAGCTGTTCCATGTTTAATCACATGCAAGAATAATAGCAACTTTCAGAGAGTGCAAAAGTATTGAATAAACTGCTTAATTTCACCATTTTCTGTGTTCTTATGGAATTCATCTTCATCTTTCCTTCCATCTACCTAAGTAAGTGTGGCTTACTGGTCATTGAATATTTTTGTCTCGTAACAAGCAATGATGTTCTTCTGGCTGATGCTGTACTTCCTGCTATATAGCTTACTGATTTTTGGTTTTACAACAAATATTTTTTTTTCTTTTTAGTGGATAACCTTGGAAAGAGTTTGTTTTATCTAGTATAAAAAGAATACTAATCTGAGGTATAGAATCTAAAAAGAAACCTTATGGCCTTAGTATGCATAGTCAGGATCGAGGTCCCTAATTAGTAAAGCTTTACAAGCACATAAGAGCCCAAGAGCTGGGAAGAATAGAAGTGTGCTATGTGCAGGACTGCTATGTATGATTATATAATTCAAAAAAGCACAAGCCCAAATATGATAAAATGAATAAGAGTAAGAATAAAAATGTTCAGAGTTGACTTAGAATTTTTCAGCAGTGAAGCTCAAAGTGCAGCATTTCTTGGTTCTAGCTAATTACTACTCTTGAAAGCTCCTTTTAATTTGGAAGGGGAAAACAAAAGGATTAGGGATTCAACTTTGAACAGAAGACCTCTGGTACATTTCTGCAAAGATCAGGGTGGAATTGCTCAGGCACATTGAGACTGTAATACCTGACCCAAAGTTAGCCATTATTTCTGATTTTCCTGCCAGGTATTTTTATTCCCGTGTTTGAGAACACGCTGACGTTCTTAATCTTGCGGCTGATATTAGTGATGCCCTTGACTAGCTCTTGCATCTGGACTTGTTCTGAGTATTTTGACTTCAGAAGTATCTTTGAGTAACTGTTAATCTGCTAGATCAGTCTGTGTGTACTGTGAGACAGCCATCCATTTCAGTCTTATGCAGAAGTACTTGCTACTCAGCCTTGTGGGCAGGTGATACTAAGCATTTAGTTTCTTTTTCAGCATATCTTTGCACATTAAGTGCAAAATTATATTAAGTGCAAGTTACAGGATGACAAGAAGAGCAGAATGTAGCAGGGGGTCATGAGAGTCAATATGATCATATTCTCACAAGCAGGGGAGACACGGTAAAGCACTTGCATAAGATCTGGACCACTGACAACCTGAAGTGGCTTCACCAAACCATTTCGTTTTCTGGTATCCCCTATTCTCAGTGAAACATGAGCAGTGATGCTGACATGCTTTGTAAAATAGTTTAAAAGCCACTGGCGAAAAAAGTACTCTAAAATGTAGACTAGTGTTTTTAGTATATAATGCTGCAGAAGACATGGGGAGATTATGCCTGCCTTTCCTAGGATTCAAATTGCTTCAGACTCGAGGGTCTTTGCTTGCTTCTGCTAAAACCAGCTTTTAAAGTTAAATATCATATTAGCTGTCTCATTCAGTGCATATTCACATTCATAACATATTTTCATTCACATCCTCGTCCTTAACGTTATACAAAATAAAATGGCGTTCCTTCAACATTATTTCCAACCATCTGCTTTCTGTTCCCTCTCCTAGTTTAAAAGGTCCAACTCCATTCTGCATCAAATTCATTTTAGAGCCCTGAGTACTCAATCTGTCCCTTACCCACACACCCCAAACAGAGGAGAGGAACATCAGAAGCAACAGGGAGTGCATATTTCCTCAGTGTGGTCGCATCAGAGATCTCCTCCTGAGGTTTACTGCTCAGGGCTCTTAAATGTCAAAATGATGGCACGAGAAAGGAGAGGCCAATGGGGTTGGGATCTGAGCAGAGAAAGGCTCATTTAGGGATTGCATTGGGCTGGAGAATGTTCCCAATGGCATATTGAAATTTGGGCTCCTCCTTGGTGAAGAATATATGATGTGGGACTCTAAGGTCCCTTCCTCATTTAATTTTAGTTGAAATACATCTGGAGGTGGATGCTGAAATAAAAGCGTAGCCAAGACACCCTCAGAGCAGTGGAAAGGAGCTTGACCAACTCATTCCCCTGCTGATCACGCTCCTGGGATAAACAGGACTTCCCATAACGTTGTCCTTTCTTAAAGGCTAACGTGAGCCTGACCATGTGCAGGCAGAGAAAGAGTGGCCATAAGTTACCACATTTGCGTGCTTCAAATAAATAGACAGTATCAAGAATGCATCACTGTACTAGGATCATTCAAGCCCATCTGATTTTATTACACACGTAGACAGAGCATTAAGGTCAAATCTTCTGCATGGAAATAATCCAAGGGTCTGGGTAAGTATCATATTCTTTAGTCTCTGCAATCTGAAAGAACAAATAAAAAAGCAACTAAAGGGATTACAAATAAATCACACTGGCCTCTTTATTCTAAAGCCCATTTGGCTGGACATGTATTAGTATTCAAAACTGCAGTAACAATTCCTATACTTTTCCAGCAAACTGTTTCACTGGACTAAATCAATGAATAAAGTTGATTAATTGCCAAAGCTGCTAAGTTTAGCACAAGTCACATTCTACTTCCTCTTTTTTGAGTATATCCTATGGCTAAAAGCGGATTTTGTAAATCCTACACTGAGATTAATCATGTGTTGTGTTCAAAGACAAAACAGAACCCCAAAATTACAGATTTGAGAAAAAAAATGTATCCTGTGTTCATTCATTAAAGCTTATGCTATCTTATATTAGAAATAGTCCACAGCTAAATAAGGCTTGCTGTCATCATAAGTAAGGGTGCTTTCTTCACCCTGATTTGAAAGGTTTACATAAGGTGTTTATATCTGCAGGAAGACATGCCTGCATCTAAACCAAGGTCTGCCTAATAACACATGTTGACTGAGCTTTCAGGGGTCTGAACAGAAAAGCCTAAGGATGAAATCCCTCATGAAACTCAAATAATCTTGGACAAATAGTACCCATGGAACTGTTTAGGCTTGTGATATTTTGGCATCATAAGTAAGGGTGCTTTCTTCACCCTGATTTGAAAGGTTTACATAAGGTGTTTATATCTGCAGGAAGACATGCCTGCATCTAAACCAAGGTCTGCCTAATAACACATGTTGACTGAGCTTTCAGGGGTCTGAACAGAAAAGCCTAAGGATGAAATCCCTCATGAAACTCAAATAATCTTGGACAAATAGTACCCATGGAACTGTTTAGGCTTGTGATATTTTGGGAGACAGATTTTTTTTTTTTTTTTTTTTTTTTTTTTTTTTTTTTTTTTTTTTTTTGTCAAAGCCTTTTTCATCATATTGTCTTTTCACTCCATTTCAGGGATTTATCTCTGTCTCTCTCAGTCCCATGGATTCAGTGAGCCACGCATCTTACAGATTGATACCAGAGCTCCTGAGAAAGGGAGGGGTTTTTTCTGTTCATATCAGACTCCCCTGTCTTCCCTGTTACTCACATTCTAACCATTCTGTTCATGTTGGTCCTCCCCTCAGACTTCTCATCCCTCCAAAGCAGCATTAGGTATTTTCTCAGATTCAAATAACTTGTAAGTCGATGTGATTTTTTCACCCCGTGCTCTGACCATTCTCCACTGTTCAGTGGAAAAAAAATGGAAATCCTCAGTGAAAGGGAAAAATTGGTGCAGGTATTGACTTTCTGGAACAGTTATATCTTTCATTTGTGTTTGTGAACACATTATATACTGTGTTACATGCAGACACATAAATATGTTCAAGTGGATGCATACTCACACATACACCTTTTTATATTTTTAAAGAGGATGGTTAGAGATCACTTTTATATATATACCTGCAAACATACACACAGCTACACATGTATGCATGTTAAATCAATTTCAATTTTCATAAAGCTGTGAGTAGTACAAGCTGAATGATTTTCCAATACAGTGCCAGATATGATCCAGTAACAATTTAACCAGTGTTAATTTATAGTTTTGGAATGCAATACAACGCAGCAACAAGAAGGTTACTGTAATTGAATGTAATAGAGAGAGATGTGGGGCAGATTTTTATTTGTAACCCCCAGAAGACAGAGGTTTACCACCTTCAGGAATACCCAATTTTCTGCACCCCAGATGATGCTGTAACAGCCACTCCTCCCAAGAGCCTGCTGGCCACATCAGCAGCCCAGGGTAGCTGGTAGAAAAGAGTCCAAATCCTCTTCTGCCTCTGGCACATCCTGAGATTGATGCTCTCCTGGTGTTTTCCCAGACAACCAGTTGTGTTGGGTTTTGAGTTCCTTCTCAGTGGTAAACAACCATAGGAAGAAGGGATTAGAGCAGGGAATTGAGGTTCTCATTGTTATTAGCACTTACCTGTGGAAACTTTCCCCAATAATTTCTGTCCCATCTTCCCCAGCTGACAAGAGTGTCCTAATTAAACACAACTGTTGTTATAGTAGCTGTAATGATTCCGTCAGCTTGAAACTAGCAGGTAGAAGGAAACCCATATTTCTATTGTAAACTTCTGCAAAATCTAAGATGACAATAAATAAATGGTAAGATAAAAGGATTAAAAGTAATGTGATTAATGACTGGAATTTTGCGTGGTTATTGCCAGTGTCTGTGTTTTATTGATGGAGAACATCATGCATGATAAGTTAACTAAATTAATTGTCCTATTTCTTTATTGTCTTGGAACCACAAAGGAGAGCAAAGCAAAATCAAAATAAAATATTTCTCAAACACAAACCAAGAATTATTTGTATTTAAAATATATTAGCAAAAACAGTCCTGGTAGGAAACGATGGTAAATCTCAAAGCTAGAAATGTTCTTGTTTCTTTCCAACCAGGAATAAAAACAACAGGAGCAACTTATTTTGTCTGTAATAACTCTTCTTAGTGCATAGCTGCCTGAAAAATTATGCTGCTTTTCCTCATATCCCTTTCTCTAGGTATAATCATCCTTCAAGTGTGTGTTGGATTTGTTTATTTTCCTATTTCCTCCTATTGCTTCAGCTGTATATTAGACAGCAATGTTGGCATGATGGTAAGGTTTCAAACTTTCAGCTGAAGATCATTGCAAGTTTAATTTTCATTTTATATAAGTAGTTAAATTAAATAGGAGGGCTAGAAACAGATAAAACTCAATCTCCAAGTACGTTAATAATTCTGTAGGACTTATACAATGCTCATACTGAAGCCTACAAGAGATTTGTCTCAGAGAAGAATTTAAGACTCAATATTTAGTTAATATGTGGTAGCTCATGTCTGGAGATGAATAACAGAAAAAAAAATCTTTGTTTCAAGAAAAGAACCTAAATAAACT
The DNA here is from genome assembly GCF_000687185.1 of Egretta garzetta. Taxonomy (NCBI): domain Eukaryota; kingdom Metazoa; phylum Chordata; class Aves; order Pelecaniformes; family Ardeidae; genus Egretta; species Egretta garzetta. Next base: position 5,382,435 of record NW_009258952.1, on the reverse strand, counting down.
ATTTACCTCATGAATGACAAAAAAAACCAAACAGAGCAAGTTGTTAAGGAGCCAGAGAGTCCTGTTGGCTGCCGTATTTGATTATATCTCAGGTAAATACATTATTAAAGACAGCCTGTGAAGGTCACAAGCAAATCACAGCTCATGCACTCCCAGTAGAATTAAAGAGATCAGAAAGAAGAATCTCAGAGAAAGGTAAGATTTCAGAAACCACCCCCTTTGGTTTCATCAGTGACAGGTACGCAAGGGGCAGTTTTGGCCTGCTCTGCATCACCTTTCTCCGAGAGCCCCAAACATCTCTGCGGTCCACGGGAGCCAGACGGGTGCTCCCCTGCATGGAGCCCCAGGGAATCTGGGCGCCTTTCCCAGGGACTGGCAGGGTGAGCGGCACGTGCCCTGGGGACCAGCATGGGGCAGCCCCATGGCATGTTGGAGCAGCCAAGCAGGGACTGCTTGTTTCTCTTGCAGTTGTAGCCACGTGGCATGGTTTGTTAGCCTCATAGCAATTAGCGTCTCCTGTTTGATGACACTATGGTTCTGCTCACGTTGGTAAATGTGTCAGGACAGATTTTTCTTCACCCACCCAAAGGCAGAGGGTACAAATAACCGCACAAAGAGGAATGTCCCATCACACAGAACTGAGGGTTGAACCTGTCAGAGCTGTAAGGTCGCGTGTGTAAAGCCTGCTTGGGCTGGGTGTTAAAAGTATCCTGCAACGTGCTTTTGCACGAACTGACAGCAGCCTTGATGATGGCAAAATGGAAATGGTCTCCGCAGCACACACTCAATATTTGTGTGAACTTGACCCTGGCCTTTTGTTCTGAGTTTCTTTCACTCTATTCAAAACAATAGAATAAAAAAGAAAGAGCAAGTGCTACACATCAGAAACCGATGGACGTATAAGCAAGTTCAGTATGAAATATGCTGATAGAAATCTGGAGGTGTTGTATGTCACGATGACATGCTGCTATAAAACCACTCAATGGTGCAGCAGAGAGGGTTCATATCGTTAACATTTACAGACTTATTAAGGAGGATCCTTATTCCCGTGCCACTCTGCATCATAGATGCTATTAAAAGGTGTGTTTGTTTGCTTCATTATTAAAGCAAACAAGAATTTTTGCATTCATAGTCTGTTCCATAATCTTCTTACATAGATGTACACAGGTTTGTGCATCTTTATGCATGTATATAGATGTCCCCCTGACATATAATATCATATATAGCATATATAATACTTTGCAAAATAGATGCAGTATTTACATTGTAGTACTATTATATGCATAATATTTATAGGCACGTTGTTTATGTATTTGTAATTCTTCCCACTTACAGGAAAGTAAAACACTGCAAAGCTAAAAAGATGTATAAAATATAATCAGATTAGTTGCATAAACCAGTGGCCAGGTGCTATTTGTATATAGCCATACTGCAGAGGTATTTCAAGGAACGATAGTAGTAAATGCAGTTCAGCTGGTTAGAAAGGTAGACAAGAGTTTTCATTGCAGGAGCAACTGGCAGTTGGTGATTAGAAGAAAGGATTGTTCTTGCATGGCCTGACACCTTCCTGCTGTCTGCAGCTGAAGTCCGTCCAAGAGCGGAGGTTTTGCCAGGTCCCGGGGGGCCTGTGGAGAGCAGGCTGCAAGCCCACAGCTGGAGCCAGCAGGCAGCTGCTGCGCTCCAGCTACAGACAGAGCTCACAATAATCTGGGAGAAACACCGTCCTGCATCTCCCATCCTTATTCTCAGCAGCATCCAATTTGGGGGTAGATTTACTGACGGGAAGGAACATGTGCACCCCTTGCCCTTAGCACCACAGGGCACCCAGTGGCTCGCAGCCTGCTGAGGGTGCTGAGCACCTTCTTCCCCATCCCCATCTGTACCTCAGCTCTTCCTGGGGTCTGTGCAGCAAATATTTGGGAGGCTCTCTGGGAAGATATCCTTAAGCCCATCCTGCCCACTGGAGCTAGCTGAAATTGTCCCCACAGTCGAGAGCCCAAGAATTACCATGGAAACTCTTGCAGCAAACTCTCGTGTCAAAGCAAATATTTCAATGTTAGTTAACAGAGATGTAAAAAGATGCAGATTGAAAGAGCAGCACACTTTGTTCCCTTTCTGAGGTCACTTAGCTAATCTGCCCACTAAATCTGCATGCTGCACGTGTTGTGCTCTGCTGACCTTAGAAGTTCTCAAAAAAGATGGATCAGAGAGGAGCTGAGGAACGGCACAAAATATTCTCAGCAGTGGCCCCTGACTACATGGTAGCTACGAAGAACAGGTGACCCTGGCAGTGGTTTTGTTCTTGAAGTTAATTAGAAGATGCCTGTCATAAGAACAGTTCCTGAGCAGGAAACTCATGACTACATGGGGCCATCTACAAGGGAGTCTGTCCTGTAATAGCAAGGTGATCACCAGAAAAGGTGCCACGTTGAGAGCCGAGCTCACTGGCCTCATGATGCATAGATCTGTGTTCTTGGTGCTTCTCCTGGCTTAGGATGCAAGCTTGGATGGGTCGCTTCATTGCTCAGTGTCGCTGCTTCTGTCCGCTGTCTCGTGTCTGTACAGATCACAGGCTCTTCTACCTGCCCCTTGTTTTACTTGGCTGTACAGACAACCTGTGTGAACATAACCTTCAGCTTTGCCATATTCCTTTTTGGCCAGTCCCTGTTATCTTAACAATGCTCAGTTCTTTCCTCCAGTGTGATATTTTCATTTTTACTTAATGGACGTTGCTTCCTAATTTTGTATAATCAGCAATTTTCATTAGCGCACTGCTACATCTTGTGCCAAATTTATTAATGATAATTTTATAAGATGTCTTGTTTTTAATTTGCAGATCATCCTTTTCTCTCTCCTCTTTTTATTTTTTCCAGACATATTGCTTATAAACACTTTGGCAGTGTTAGTGCAACATATGTTTTCACATGAATAATTTAGTAGTTGTACTAAACCACTGTATAAATCCTGTATATATCAGTGAATATGCTGAATATACTGGGTACTGATTAGTATGGAGAAACCTTGGTAGAAAACAGCACTGTGAGAATGAATTTAACACAGGAAATATTTCGCATGCAAAATGTGTTCAGTTTTCACCAAAATATGAATAAATATACTGCTTATTTTTGAGTGACTCCCTGTAAATGATTGTTCTTGCACAACAGTATAGCAAAACAGGATTTAAATTTACAAGTAGTACAAACAGAAAATTTGCCAAAACATGTTTTCATGCAGCTCAGAATTTACATGGACTTGGATCAAATTTGCCAAGTACTTTCAGCTGCAAACATGTTTAGGCTGTTGAGGAGAAGACATATCTTGACAGAGGGACAGATAATGTCCCTTCTGCTTTTTCAGAGTCCAGTGATTAATGTCGCCAAGGAAAACATGGGAGAGTTACATTCAGTCTTCTGCTGCCTGCATTGATTTGAACTATAATTCTCTCACCTCAACAGAGTGCCATAACCAGCAGGGTAAAAAAAAAAAAAAAAACCAAAAAAAAAACCAAAAAAAAATCCACCAGTATGTGTTTCCTCGATATTTACAGCTTTGAAACACATTTTTATAAATACTAAAACATCAGCTGTCAAGACTGAGAGAATGGCATAGCACAGTGGCTAGCTCATTTTGCAGGAGATGCAAATTCAAAGCCCTTCAGGCAGAGCTGGGACTGGAGTTCAGGTCCCAGAAGTGTCCCCATCACTGGCTGTCCTGGGGAAAGGAGGCGGCCAATGCAGCTGCAGCCGGGCCTTCATTCCCTTTTGTTTCTTGTACGTCTGCCACAAGATCAAACATTTTCTTGCAGATTAAAGAGATGTTCTGATGCAAAAACAGTTTGGTAAGAAAACTGTTTTGTTTTGCTTTGGTAGAACAAAATGGGGGAAAAAAAGGTATTGTTCAGTTTGTTCTAACTGGAAGAAAAAACAATTGTGGGGTTTTTTTGCTGGCATTCTTAATCCTTGTGTAGATCATTGGTTTTAATGGGACAGCTGAGCCTGTGTCTGTGCCACTGCTACTTAACACAGGGCAGAGAGGATCCCTTCCCCCTTTACAGAGTGAATATCATAGAATCATAGAATCATAGAATCATAGAGTCATAGAATCCTAGGTTGGAAGGGACCTCAAGGATCATCTGGTCCAACCTTTCTAGGTAAGAGCCCAGTCTAGACAAGATGGCCCAGCACCCTGTCCAGCTGAGTCTTAAAAGCGTCCAGT
>NW_009258952.1:5368669-5378082 GCF_000687185.1 Egretta garzetta | reverse complement strand
CTCCTTACAAAAAAGGGAGTCTCCATCTTCCTTGTAGCTACACCTTAGGGACTGGTACGTGGTGATGAGATCCCCTCTGAGCCTCCTTTTCTCCAGGCTGAATGAACCCAGTTCTTTTATCCTGTCCTCATATGGCAGGCTTCCCACTCCTTGTATATCCCAAGAAAGAAAACAGTGGAGCGATAGCCACCCCATCCAGCTGCTCTGTCCCCATCACGAGAGGCAGAGAAAGGCCAAACCATAGGTAAGAGACATAAAGAGGAGGCTGAGCACTGGGGCAAATAACTTGTGCTAGGGTGGAGCTGATTTAAGCGCAGCCCGCCAGCCCTGGCACAGTCCTCGGCCGGCAGCTTCCCCAGCACGATCCGGCCGGTTCTGTAACCAGAACAACCTGCCCTCACATGTGGGTGCTGGCACTTGCTGAAACGCGGGAAAACTGCCAGGCCCTGTTCACCTCTCCTCAGAGAGTTCCTGTGTCATGGTTTAACCCCAGCTGGCCACTCAGCCCCACGCAGCTGCCCACTCACTCCCCCCACGGTGGGATGGGGGAGAGAATCGGAAGGGTAAAAGTGAAAAAGCTCACAGGTTGACATAAGACAGTTTAATAGGGAAAGCAAGAGCCATGTACACAAGCAAAGCAAAGCAAGGAATTCATTCACTGCTACTCATGGGCAGGCGGGTGTTCAGCCATCTCCAGGGAAGCAGGGCTCCATCACGCGTAATAGTGGTAACAAATGCCATCACTCCCAGCGTCCCCCCTTTCCTTCTTCTTCCCCCAGTTTCTATACTGAGCATGACGTCATATGGTATGGAATAGCCCTTTGGTCAGTTTGGGCCAGCTGTCCCAGCTGTGTCCCCTCCCAGCTTCTGGTGCACGTGGCAGAGCTGAGAGCTGAGAAGTCCTTGACCAGTCTTAGACTTAGCAACAACTAAACCATCAGTGTGTTATCAACATTCTTCTAGTACTAAATCCAAAACACAGCACTATGCCAGCCACTGTGAAGAAAATCAACCCTGTCCCAGCTGAAACCAGGACACTAGAGCAAAGCTGCTGCAAGTGGGCGGCTGCTCCAGCCGCATTAGCCACGTGCCTTTCGGGGGTGCTTTTTGAGAAAGAAGGAAGCTGAGGAAAACCCCCGGCTGCCGAAGTGTAACCATTGAGCTTGTCAGAGCCACTTTCCTGGGCTCCAGGGCCATATGAGTGTGTGATATGAGTTACTGCTTTTGACTTCGCTTGATTTCCCAAAGGCCATTTTTACAGAAAGATCGCCAGGCAGAGTTTCAGCTCTTCATTTGACTGTCACTTTGCAGCATTTATTATGAGGCCCAACTGATGAGAGGTTTACTTGCATGATCAATCTCTTCAACTTCAGTGGGACTACTTATCAAGAATGTGTGCTTTAGTAAGAGTACAAGTAGATCAACCTTGCCCCTCGAGACTATGCAAAGGAAAATATGCTAATTAAACGTATGCAGGAGGCTACATTTTATATAAATGCTAAAGGAATTTTATTTATTATAAGGGCTACTGTTTTGATTGCATTGCTAAAAAAAAATGCCAACACTGTTTGGCCTTGAAAAATTATCTTCTTCCTTGCTTTCTGTCTGGCATAAAAATGATGCTCACTTCTGTTTAAAGTCTAAAAATACTGCTTCCCAGCAAAGAAATCCAAAGAGATTATTGCGCCTTTCATGAAAAACAAAACAAGATAAAAACTCCACCGCTGCACATACTCATCAAAAACGAATTGCCAGAGTGATGGAAGAGGGTGTTTCCATCCCATCTGATGCTTTTAATTGCAGTTCTTATGAATGGTCTGAATCTCTCATACCTGAGTTGCAGCACAGAGCAAGTTATTTTTAGCAGCTGTAGCCCAAAGCTACTGTTGCTACTCTACAGTGGCATATCCATAGATACACTTTCCATCCTGTGGTTTCAGGCTCAGTAGGTATATTAAATGCATTACCTGATACAGCATCTTTAGTAGCAATTAACAAATATTAGACAAATATTAACTGAAAGGAGCCAGGAGGAAGATAAATACAGCCAAAGAAATTGCCTCCACTTGTTCAAAGCCTCTGTAGATACACAAAGCCCAGAAAGAAGAGGTTCTTTTTAAAGATGGTGTAGAGGAGAGTTCTTTGAGATTTACCTTTCTGCTAAATACACGCAAAAGGAACGCCATTATTATTTACTCATTTTTAAAGAACAACGAGGTTTTGCCATTTGCAAATGAAGGTTAAATTCTGTGTAGACAAAAATCTGTTTCTGCTTGCTTTGGGGATTTTTACGGTGTTCAGTATAAAGCAGTTCGTTGAAAAAATAGTCTCTGCTGTAACGAATTAGACAGCTTCTCTGTTATAGAATGCATTTTCATTAGGGTGAACAATGGAGGCTGCTGGGTGGATTGCGATGAGTAGCTTTACATCGAAGGACAAGCTGCATTTATCTGAAGGCAATTCATGGGTTTGTAACGGACAGCAGGGCCTTTGTCTTTGCTAAGAGCCTTCCTGTGAATAGCTCTATGATTCATAGCCAAATTATAGTTGCTTCCTACTACCATGGCCATTTTAATAGCAAGGTTCACAAAAGGCTCCCTTCAAATGTTAAGTGGCACTAGTGGGCTTGCACCCATTTTTTTTTGCACTTATTAGAATCAGATTAAATAAATAAGAAGACACATTTTCGATCCTTGTAAGGATTTCTTGTGAAAGATTAAGTTCAAAGCACACGTATAATGTTTAGAATCACTCATGTTTTTCTCTCAATTAATGATAGATACACTAGAAAATCCATCTAATCAAGGATAAAAATCTCACAGATGTGCAGTTGCAGATAAGTAGTTAAAACATGTAAAGGTTTCTGACGAATACATTATAAGTATTTTGAGATCCTTCAAGGCAAATTACTGTATACGCTGTGCATGATAACAACATGATGGTGCTAATAATTGATAATTGAGACCCCAGCCTCCATAAGAGAGTTAGCCTTGGGATGAATCAAAATAAATACGTGTAAAATGATATTCATAGTAGTACTAAAGGTTATATCATAGTAGCACGGAAGGCCACATCAGGATTGAGATTCTTTTGTGTTATGTATCCACAGACAGAACAAATACAGTCTGTGCCTGTGGTTGTATAGTTTCTGTTTAATTAACCCACTGTTTTTTCAGGTTAATTTGTGTCGTTTCTGGGGGCAACCTGACGTGTGACTAATAACGGGCTCCATAAGTTATTTGTCCAAGTTGTGCGTTAATTAAAAGCAAGCTCTGTTTGCCTTGGAATATATAGAGGGCATGTATGATGCTGCAGCCTGACTGTTTGCTCTGTAGATTGGCAGAAGCTTTAATCTTTCAGTCTACTCAGAGGTAAACGGGATTATTGCTATTATGTGCCATTAAATACACATATATTCTAGGAGTGAATGAGTTTAAAGTCCAAAGATTCAAGCCTTTTTTAACTCAACTCATGCTGGAAGAGAGTGAGCAAGCTGAAATTTCTCAAACCTCCCATTTCCCTGTGATCTACCCTGAAGAGCAGAGACTTCAGACTCTATTCTTATCCTGGACTTGGACACAACGAGGGGGGTTGTGAGATGAGAAGAATAGCGTTTAATTCTGTTTTCAGTCAAATGAACACTGCGAAGTGATTTGCTCCTTTCTAAACTGCTTGGCAGTGGCCAAGGGCGTTCTTGCAGCACAAGGACAAGATGAGAGAAAACCCAACACCCCACTAGAGAGTTGCTGAATTTCTTCAGATGGAGAACTCATTTCAGGTACTGATTCAGCCTGGCACTTGAGCACGTAGTTTTGCAGCAGCTTCAGATGAAAGTGTAATATGATGCTCTGGTCCAAACAGTCTCCTGCAGAACATGCATCTGGTCGTTTCCACCTTGCACTTGTCCCCTGCATTGGCAGGAAGTGTCCTTCTAAGCTGTTTCAGTGGGTGGACACAGAGGGCCAAAGAAGTCCATGGTGAAATGCAAATCTCCACACTGCCTGAAAGAAGCACAACTGTCTTGGATGCCAGTGCTAGTACAAGACTGGCTTTAGATATGCCAGAGGGAAAAAGCTTGAGTTCCTGTAAAAATGAACATGATTCAGAAATTATTTATTTGAACTACCCAAACTGAATCTAGTGTCCTGTTTTTAAATCTTCCTACCCAGTAGTGAATGAGTGGAAGTGAGTACATCCACTGTTGCAGCCATCTGTTTTCCAAGAGCTACGTAAGGTGTCTCAGTGTGTGAAAGTGTGTGTTAGAGACTCCTTCCCAGGGTTCAGAAACAGTTACATTTTTACCTTTTGGAGAAGACCATGGGGAAGCTCGGGAGGATCTCAGGCGAAATTCAGGTAGTTCACAAACTATGTACTGCCCTCTGCTAAACAAACAGCCCAGTTTGCCTCTTCTTCAGGACACTTTGATGGAGACAGTTTGGTCTGTTATTGATTCTGTCTATATTCTGCAAACTGGCAAGGTGATGCTGACTTCTGCTTTCCAAAGGGTTACAGTTCTGCATGATGATAAATGATGGGGGAGCATTACTGGTAATAAATAGTCAAGGCACCTGAGAGGCAAAAGGTAAATAAAAATAAATAGCTCATATTGCCTGATGAAGTTGGCATCAATTCCTAGAATCATAGAATTGTTTAGGTTGGAAAAGACCTTTGAGATCATCGAGTCCAACCATTAACCTAACACTGTGATCCCACCACTAAACCATGTCCCTAAGCACCTCATCTACCCGTCTTTTAAATACCTCCAGGGATGGGGACTCGACAACTTCCCTGGGCAGCCTTTTCCAATGCTTGACAACCCTTTCCGTGAAGCAATTTTTCCTAATGTCCAACCAAAACCTGCCCTGGAGCAACTGGAGACCATTTCCCCTCATCCTATTGCCCGTTACCTGGGAGAAGAGACCAACACCCACCTCACTACAACTTCCTTTCAGGCCCTTGTAGAGGGTGATAAGGTCTGCCCTTGGCCTCCTCTTCTACAGGCTAAACAACCCCAGTCCCTTCAGCTGCTCCTCATAGACCCTTCACAGCTTTGTTGCTCTCCTCTGGACATGTTCCAGCAATGCAACCTCTTTCCTGTAATGAGGGCCCAAAACTGAACAGGGTATTCATGGTGCAGCCTCACCAGTGCAAAGTACAGGGACATGATCACTTCCCTACTCCTTCAGAATTAATAAGGATATAAGATTACCTTTTCTTATCTGGCACGTAGGCTGTTTAACTAGATTTGTTTCTAAGATACAGATGTAGAAAAGACAAGTTCCAGCAACATGAGACTATAACATTGTCATGGTAAGCAACAATATAAGGGTTTTTTTTCACAATGCTGTTTCTAATACAAAGATAAGATATCTTTGCAGTCTTTCAGCACAAGTAGATCAAGAAGATACAGGGTCAGAAAGGAGTACTGTTTTTCACAAAAATATGTGGTAAATTAGAAATATTCATAAGCAAGAAGAAGTAAGACTGAATGAGAGGGATGGCAAGAAAGCACACAAATGGTTATGGCAAAGTAGGGGCACAGGGTAATGTGGGAGCACCTGGCTGCCAGGTTGAGTCTGACAAGTTAAGAAAAGAAACTAGGAGCTTATTTTTACCCTTGGAGCCACAGACATAGCAGCATAGGAATATTTGCAGTCCCAGAAAAAAAGGTACCTAATGCAGATAGATTCCCAGCTAGGTTTGATACCCAAAGCTCATCATCAGTGGGAAGAGGAGTAGTCCTGCTCTTCATCGTCCTCTCAAAAGCCCTGCCTTTGTCCCTTGTCTATGCAAGAAGACAGATCAACACGAGCTGCTCTAAAAGTGCTAAGAGCTATGTGTTGTGTATTTAAATCAACTTTGATACATCCAAGACTCTCTAGTCTTACTGCAGTTGATCCATACATATGCATCAGATATTTGTCTGTCATGTCCAACAATTTGGCCCGCCTAATATCCAGAAAATTCTAAATCCTTATGCAAAGAGCTCGAGCAGTCGATATTACCAGAAGTGGTTCCCTCCCCTTCAGAGTGGAAGGATCGGCAGGTATGACTTTGCACCACATTAGGTCCCTGTGGTTAGGTGTCATGAATACTCCCCAATGCACGGTTTCAAGGCAACACCATTAAACTGAAGTGCTCTTGATGTTGAAATAACACAGGCATGCTCTTTGTTCAATGTAGATGAGATAATTTGCAAATGGTTCCTCTTGCCAAACATATTCCTCCATCAGAGGTGATAGCTTTCACCGGCAAGCTGGGTATTCTGGGGCAAAATCTGGAGCCACCATACATCAGCAGCAATTACTCCCTTTTGAGGCTGTTTCGTCCTTTCATTATTAAGGTTCATTCTAAGACATTTGTGCAAGTGCAACTCACAATATTACCTACACATCACCAATTGCATGTTTGGACTAAAGCATTATGGTATCTCACTGAAAAATCATTCTGTGGACAGATTTCATATAGAAATATAGCCTTAATAATGCTAGACTAACTTCAGTTGCAGGAGAAGATATAATTTCATCCTCCTAGTTAGACAGGGCCCTCTTCAAAGCCCAGAAGCGTAGAAGTAACTGGCTATTGCTTCAGTGAGTGTTGGGGCCTACCTATCAGAAATTCTCTGATCTGGGGGAAAGTCTCTTTGGGATCAGAGGAACCATGCATGGGCACAAACTGAAACACAGGAGGTTCCCTCTGAACATCAGAAAACACTTTTTCACTGTGAGCATGACAAAGCAGTGGGACAGGTTGCCCAAGAAGGTGGTGGAGTCTCTGTCCTTGGACATACTCAAAAGCCATCTGGACACAGATGGGTGATCAGCTCTCAGTGACCCTGCCTAGGCAGGGGCGTGGGACCAGGTGACCTCCAGAGGTCTCTTCCAAGTCTGTGACTCTGTGATTCAGACACCACCTGGCAGGAGCTGAGGCATCAGAATCAGGCCTTTGGTTGTTTTTATGTAAAGGAAAATCATCCCGTCTCTTAAAATGTCCTATCAAAAGGTACTCGTAATGAAACACATAGAAACGGAAATAGGCTTGAAATAAGCAATTTTGTCAACAACATTTAGAATGTAACATTTTGCACTCTTAATACAATTTTCACAGCTCTCTGGAAATACCTGGTTTGACTGAAATGATTATTCTTCAGAGATAATGGAATCTTTGATTTCAGGCACCGTTTGAATTATACATCAGGATTTTTTTTTTTTAATCTGGTCAAAAAAAAAAAAAAGCAATTGCATTTTTTCTTTTTAGGAACAATCTGGTACTTCTATCTTCAAAGCTGTTATTTACATATCAACAGCTTTGTTCAGTTCCTGTGTTCTTGGGCCAAGTGTGAGATTACAATGAAAACCAGAGATAGGGGTGGCAACTCAACCAAGTCAGATCAAAAGAGGCAGAAAAGGAGTAAGCAGAACTATTAGGAGGAATAAACAATGATGGTAAAAAGAGCACAGTTGTGTATTTTTGTGTTTTGTTTAATCTAATTTCACATTTCTTTGTTAATTGTAAAATCTTGTCAGAAGTTTGAAAATCATTTTTCCCCTCTAACCAACTTGGTCCTTTTCCATTTGGCAAATACACTGCTGGGTTTATTTTTCCCTCCCATATGTTGAATTGTAATAAAATAAATATATCTGTTAATGTTTTTTGTGTAGGAACAACTTTTCCTGTATGCTATTCTCATAAAAAGCTATTGTTGCCCCATGATGACATCATGGGTGATATCAAATCGTCTAGTAAACTCCTAATGAAGTAAAAATTAAGTACGTCGCAATTTACTAGCAGCCAGCCATGTACCAGAATAGAATATGGCTCTGTCTTGTTATCATGTTAAAGAAGTTGAACCAGATTCAGACATGAATTAAGATAAAAGAAGAAAGAAAGAAAGCACTAAAAAGTGGAAGACACTGATTTAAGGAAGAGGATGGATACAGGCCCATTGTTTTAAATGGCATGACATCAGACACCAGTGTGCAGTGCTACTACTTCCTTCCATGGCAAAACAAAGTGCCCTTTTCCACACCTTGTGGCTAAACATCTTAAGACATTTAATGGATTTAGAAGCAAACCTCCTCTGGTAATGAAACCAATTTAAGAAATGATAGCATTGAGACAGAAAGCTCCAGCTGATGAAGGAAAAAGGGAAGGAGGATGACAAATCAAAGTGGAAAACTTAAAAAAAGACAACAGTGATGAATGGTAGGATCATTCTTGTATCATAGTCTTGTCTTACCCTTTGACTTTCATCAGGTCCAGTCCTTGCATGTACTCACACATTAGTTAGGGGTACTATCCAGTACTTAGTGGCGACATGGTTTGCCTAATGCAGGGGTAGGCTGAGTAATAAGGATGCTACATTGCACTTACTCCAGGTGGGATATTAGACATGAAAAATGTCTGAAGGAAATTTGCTGTCTTTGGGAAAAATAATGTATTTTAAAGGTCCGTGCATATCTCACTGGCTGATGGCTGGGGCAGACGTGAGCTATTCTCTACTTTTTCAGGCAGGCTTACAAAGGGATATTAACCTGGTGTCTCTGGACACAGAAGCTGGCTGTTACAATCTTGAGCTCTTTTCCTCCCGCCTTATGCTTTCTTATTCCTTACAGTCATGGAAGGACTAGCTAGCACCCAGGTGTCTCCCTTGCTCTTCTATGCCTCTCAAAGCAGTTTGCAAAAGAAGGTAAGCACTTTTACACAAGACATGCAATACGCAAGTCTGTTCTGTGAAGCAGAGCAGAGTCTGAAAGAGAATATGAACTACGGGTACGAGGATTGTTTCAGCTATCAGTAAAATGCAGCTGCTTCTGAGGCTGGGTGCAGCTTTGAAATAATAGGCACCACCACTGTACAATGTGTCGAGCTGAGAGAGAATACACTGCTCCTCAGAAAAGAGAACTTCATATTGAGCTGAATGTAATTACTCAAATGGACATCAGCCAGTGCACCTGAGCTCACTCACCGTAGCAAACCCTAATTCCTAAATAGGAATTCAGGAGAAATGTTCTGTGGCACTATATAAATTCTCAGAACTGTTTGTATAGTTTATATTTTCATCTTCACTTTCAAAATGACACTTGCTCTTTTGTCTATCACCTAATGATCAAAGAGAAGCTTCTCTACAACTTTCTCAGAACTCTGCAGCAAATTGAACTGAGACACCAAGATAACAAAGGCTTTAATCCTTTTACTTCAGATATTTCAACACTGGAAAATAAAATGGATCGCATACTCAAGTGTCATAAAGTATCAGCTTAATGTTGATTCTTACCAGCTGAGGATCCAGTCCAGTAATCTGAAGCATATCAAATTGCTGCCAAAATCCTGGTTCTTTCTTCTCACAGCTTGAACAGAGGACTCTCAGTCCCACAGCAACTGGCTACTCACACTGGAGAGGGTAGACCAAA
>NW_009258952.1:5336785-5368619 GCF_000687185.1 Egretta garzetta | reverse complement strand
CACACTGGAGAGGGTAGACCAAAACATCCCTGCTCATCCTCCATACTGGCTGGAAAGGAGCCAGAAGTAGACCTGAAGCCAGCTTAGAGCCGTTTTGTGCCTGATAATACTTTACTGAGAAGCTAATAAATGTCCCTGGGAAGGGTCTGGCGAGCACCTCCCCTGTTGGACATATTCTGCCACAAAAACACCAGGTCTTCACCTTCTGGACAAACAGTGGCACCCTGTGCTTTACCCATGGCTACTTTCTTTCAGTGCTAGAAGGACCTTCCAAATGGACAGGAACTTCTCAGCTGCAAAAAGGAAGAGTGTTCCTGACAGATAAGTGGTTGTGGAGATGCCTGACAGCACTGCCCCCAGCCAAGGAATAACATCAGGCCACAGCTCTGAAGTAGTCCTTCTGTCACATGAAGTTCCAGTACTTGTATGCTGAAGTCCATTCATCTGGGGCTTCATTTTCAGGGCCAATTATCATCACCCATTACCAATAAATTTAGATAGATGGCTAAGCTTCTAAACCCCAGGGGTTTAAAATCAAGCAGAAGAAATAGCTTTCTCCAGGTATGGCCTTAAATGTGACTGCAGTTCAGCCTGCTACACAGCAAAGGAAGGTTGAAAAGTAGGTAAGTTTGTGAAATTTTCATGTGGTAGTCACAAAACTTAAACTAGCTGCTTATTAGAGGATGTAGAAGATCTCAGCCACTACATTGATTTGTGAGGGAAAGCACAGCACATCAACTCTTGTAAAAAAATTGGAGAGTCCTGAAAGTCAATTGAATGCCTTTTTGAGGAAGAAGAGGCTGTATTAGCCAGGGCAGCATTATCTCTAATGCACTCATTTCCTCCATAACTGAAGTCGTTAAAATACAGATATTTGGAAGTGTACCGGCGCATCAGATTGGATTTTTAGCCTTTTACCAGTTTTCCCTTCATGTTCTTAGGATCAATCTGCAGCATTTGGCTTAGAGTAAAATACCCTGCTGTGGCTCATCCCCTGCACAGACCCTGTAAGCAGTGTTCCAGCAGTCCCCTACTTTCACTGTATTTGCTATTACTGTCTAAGACTGAATATCTAAACGGGAAGAAAATTAAAACAACAAACTGAGAGGAAGATCTGTCACATTTAGCAAGGCAGCCACTACTAGGATCTGGTAACTGGAAAAGAAGGACTCTAACCTCTGACAAGGTTTAATCAGATTTCTAAGTTTTCTACATTTCATCTACATTTACACTTTGTAGATGAAACATATTAGGAATTCCTCATACTGATATGTGTAAAAGCAGTCTTCTAACTTGTCACTGTATTAAAAATAGGAGTCCCAATTATTTGGAACTGGAGAATATTAGAGGACACTAATCTTTGTATAGGTATGCGATATTTAGATGTACTTTTCTGGCATATTATAGTGAAGTGAAACTACTACTTAGCCCAGAAAACTAAGGAAAATCAATGATCCTGAATCAAACTGTTTCATTAAATTGGCTGAGTGAATGCATTTCATATGGATGATAACAATAAATCAGTTCCCATATAGCATGCTGTGTTTTCACTTCAGTAGTGTTTCTCTCACAGGTATAGGATAGCAGCAAACTGAATTCAGACTGTGATGGTAAGAAAAGGATGTCAGTCACACCAGCCTCAGCCTGACAAATTTCATCTGTAATTTATAGAGTTCCTCCACCTTTGAACCTGTGTATCTAAAATACAATGGCCTTCGGTCTTCAGATTAGTTGTTCTTTATCCATCTTTGACCCACTTCTGACCTCACAGCAGTGATTCATTATATTTTACACTATTTATATTTGGATTAACTTGATTTACAGGAAAGGAAAATGGAAAATATAAGAAAAGAACATTTTGCGGAGATGGCTTGACTCACATCGAGGTCAATCTGTAATTTTACTGAAGCTGGTCAGTATACTCCCAAATATATTTTAGTAAAATGCACACATTTACTTTTCTTTTGATACACAGAGCTTTCTATTTGGGAATAATAAAACATGATCTCAATATATTTAGCCCAACCAGTATTATAAAACATAACCTTATGTTTTTATATATGTATTAATGAGGATTTAACAATTCAGGTTGATGATGTAACATTATGTACCCTGCACTGCTTTCCATCTTAACCACAGCCTCTCTGAGTGCTATTGATTCTTTGCGGTTTAAAGAAGCTTTCAACCTGTGGGGTTTCAAGGGCACAACAAAGCTCAAGTAGGAGACTGTTTAAGGGAGGCCCAATGAGAATGTGATTTCAACAAGTTCTTGTCAAAAATCCTATCTAATGTTTAAACTAAATGTTTTTTCATGTTCTCACCCAATCATTTCCTCATTATCTCTGCTGAGTTATCCAGCATGATCTAGGCAGCTATTTGAAGGCCTTCATGATATTATCATCTCAGTCTATTTGGATTCAAAACTGTGTTGCAAAGCATCAGATAAATATGAGGTATCCAGTCTGGAATATCTCCTGCTGACAATAAGGAAAATCTGTGGTTTGCACGTTAATAGCACCGTTCTCATGTCAGGTTTTGCACTTACCAACTATTGGAACAGCAAAGGCACAAACCTAGTGTTGGTGCTCATGTTTTCAGCTGCCTTCAGGATCAGTCAGCCAGATCAACCAGGTGTTTTATATCTCACAGGGACATTTTCTTCACTTTGTCCTGACTGAGCTTAGTACCAGTCTAAACACTGGTGAGATCCTCTCTCTGTAGTGGATGGAACAAAATCAAAGGCATCACATAACCCTGATTTGGGGAAAAACTTAGTCTCCAGACCCAAATTGTAAAGTCTTGGTTCACCTCTGTCATTAGTATTCTGTGAGAGAAACATAGGATTCAGCCCACCCCACTTCAGGGAGCTAAACCCAAGGTCTAAGCCAGATGTCTGTTGTCTCTTGATAGTCAGCAGCAAGAGACAGAAAGCTCCAGAGGGTCACTGACCCAGTCCCACAACAGATCTCTCAAAGAGGTGCCCCTCTCCTTTGACTGTAAGCATCATCTTGAGGATTAGCTGGTACCATCTGCCTAACATCAGACAGCTGATATTAGGTAGGATGGATCCCTCCCTTCATGATTAAGATGTCTCTCACATGGCTTGATAAAAGATAGGTAAATTAGATCTGATAAAGAGAGCTGCCCAGTGGCAGCTGGAACAGTAATTTGTGAGTCCCAGTCCCACATGGAGATGACTAGACTGTGCTCCCTGTCATTGCATTAGAAAGCTTTCTTTTTTCTAATGGATTTACTTCCTGAAGAAAATCACAGTACACTGGAAAGACTGTTTTGCATTTCTTATCTATGAAAATTAAGTTACATGGGACTTTTCAGGATTCACCATATAGAGTTTATGCCTCTTAATATGCTCATCTCAATAAAATATATGGCAGTCAAAGATGGCTCAAAGATACAGGGTAATTAGTAATTTATATAACTCACCATCGTACAAACCGAATCAGCTTCTATATAAAAGTCTAGACAGCACATTAGTGCTTTGCCCAGCTGGCACAAGAATATATAACTGGGAAAGATAAAAGGATCCTTGCTTCCTAAACTCCTTGTTAGCACTCGTCACACTTCCCACTGTCATTTGTATTTTGCCACATAAACACCACAAATGTGCAGGTCCCAAATATTCCGATCTGTCTGTTAAACAGAGCTCATACGAGGTTGTATTTCCATAAGTCACACTGAAATCAGTATTTGTTTGCGTAGAGCGTTAACCTTAGGGAGATTGCAGATGTCCCTCAGGACTGTGTAAAATTAAGGCCTGTTCTACTTACAGTGTCATTATTTCAAATGTATTAGCAACTAGTTCATAGTATACTTAGCAGACGACTGCTCAGTGGGTAAGTTAATGTGTTCTTAGACTGAACATAACATTTCATGATGGAAATGGACAGAATCATAGAGTTTGGGCCAAAACCTTTGTTCCAAACAATCAAATTCTTGCTTTAAGCAGCCATGCCATTAAGGGCTAGTGTGTACAGGCTTGTCACGCACTGTGGAAATACCTTATGAAGCTTGTTATGGGGAAAGGAAGGTACTAGCTGAGGAGTACATGTACGTGAGTGTCCAAATCCAGCCTGGAGGGCTTCTCTGCGTGGAGCAGCACTGACAGCTCCACCTGGGGCCAGGATCAGATACCTACATTAACAGGGGTCTCTATTTCTGCCTCTTAACATCATTTATTAGCACAAAAGCACTGGCATTGACCAGATCCTTACCTTAAATCCACCATGGATACTGTGGCATTAAACAAAGTAAAAATTCCCTCAGTTAGATCTAATTCTTGTTCACTAAGGCAACGTAACAATGGATTATTTTTTTTCCTTGTTGTGGTTCGGTGTCCAGATCAAAACCAAACACCAGGCAGATCAGTATGACAGATAGATATTTCAGATCTTCTCACACGGACAGAGTTCTTGGTTTTGTTCATTTCCAGCTGAAGGAAATAAATACATATTTAAACCGAAAATGGAGTGTGTGCTTTCTTATGCTGGCCACAAAAGCCTGTGGGAAAACAAGCTGGAGTCACAGGAGTCCTAGAGAAAAAAAGTACTGATTTTACTACAGAGCCCATAAGTATGGTTGTCACTTAGGATGAAGGAGACTACAGTTCTGTCCTATACTCTACCTCAAGCCCAATTTATGTCACTTCTGATTGTCCATCTAGTAAGCAGCATTTTCCCTAATTTATTCTCCTCAAGAACATGTTTTCAGGATTAATAAACAGTTTCACTGCATTGTATTTTTTCAATGGCAAAACAAAGAGAACAAAACCCAGGAAAAAGCCAGTAATCTGGGAAAAGATAAATATTAACAAAATATGATTGCAACTCAGGAAAGGTCTAGCTGCATATCTGGAATTTTTCTTTACAAGTTCTATACATGCCTGTCATTTGCAGAACAGGGATCTATCTTCATATGTCCTGTTGTGAATAATTAAAATCCATACGAAATAGTTTTTAAAATGCTTCTAAGATTCAGAGGAAGTAGGGGTAGCTTTCTCTCAGTCTCTGTGTGTAATGTCTGGCTTTTTGGGGTTCAAAGGTCAGAAATAAACTATATCAGGATAATTTCATTCTACTGGTGATTCGAAACCTGAATCTGGATCCAAATTCTGTTGCTCAATCCCATCTCTGCTCTTTCTCTGCAGATAGAAAAAATCTTGGCTATTTATTGCGCTGTTGCTACCCACACATCCACTATTTTGGAAGGCTTCCTAAATTCATCACACAGGCAAAACTCCCACTTAAGTTATTTGTTTGCCTCTGCAGAGACCAAAAACCAGATCAGGGAACAGAACTGTCCATCGGTGTAAATATGTCAGTTATTGGCTTGCTGAAACTGTGTGCTTTTGCTCAGTCATTGAGCAGAGTCCAGACAGACCTGAAGACTCAGGGAGAAGTTACAAGTCAAAGCCCTCTTGCATATTTAGCGACCGTGTAAGAATAACCAGTACTGCCAAGGGCTGTCGGTTTTCTAGACTGAATGGACCTTCAGGGGAAAAAGGCAATGTTTATGGTGAAAGGAAAATGAATTAATCAGAACTTCAGCCTTCAGCTGTCAGCATCAGAATACAATGTCAATTGAAACAGGAGCTGCCTTTGACAAATCTCACCTGCTCTCATCAGCCCTATTTGCGGTGCCTTACGCGCCGATCTTTACAGGAACAGAGCAATGCTCACCAGCACAGTCCATTAGCTGTGAAAGTTGTTGCGCTGATTTTGGAACAAAATGCTGCATCAGAAAAAGAGCAATAGTCTGGTATCTTTGCTGTTGACTATACAAGGCTTGGTATTGATTTACTTCCAGAGCAATATTCATCTTGTAGGGTAAAAGCAGCTCATTTACCTGATAAGTCTAATAAGCTACCAGTGTATTTAGGAGAAACACAATGTTCTCAGATATCACAGAAAATTAGCTAGGCTGCAGTACCAAGGCTGTGATTGTGATTCTTGAGCTTATAATTTGATTTATGCTGTTAAGACTAGAGAATTATGAGGCTCAGGAAATAGTTCTATTAATGCTCTGTGAAACACAGGGAGCCAGGCAGGCAGCAGTCTTCAACTGCTCTAAGTTATTTGAAGTGGGAAAAGATAATTTTTATGTTGTACTGAGTTTATAGTAGAAAATGAAGAACAAAATTTTGCTTTTTAAATAGTGAAATTTCTGGGAGTGAGTGGTAAACTGCAGCTGCTTAACATCATCATAAATTTGGGGGTAAATATGTCAGTTCAGATGCTCTAAACTAATGAATCCACCTGGGTAAGGCTTGCGTCTGCATATATTTGAGATCATATTCAGGAGCCAAAGCTACATGTCAAAACAGTTGTGTGAACCACAGATCCCCTGTTTAGCGCAGATGGCTGCCTCCTTGTTCCCCTCCTCTACGCACGGTATGTAAGATAATCAGGTCCTATATCAATTGTATTTATTACAAGATTTAGAACACTTTGTTCAAATTATTTTTATTTTATATTTCTAATGAAATGCAATTTTGTAACTTTTGTCAAACTGGTTCTGCTAAGTTAATGATCTTTGGAAGGGGATCCTCTCGGACTGTCATAAGGGAGTGTTACTTTATATTGCCGTGTACTCAAATGGAGTATTCGTATGATTAAGACGACTGCTGTTTGTACACCACTGCTTCCGTCACTGTGAAAGCTGAGGTGTGCAGTGCATGGGGCAGGGGACTCCTACAGGACATGGGATATCTTATAGTTGAGATGACTGTGGGCTGAGGAGATAGAATTCTTTCCTTAGTTCTCTCTGCTTCCTATGCTTTAGTGAGCAAGTCACATAAACCAGACTTTTCACAGGCTTTAATTGTGGGTTTCTCAGTACATTAGTGCCTGGACTGAGAGCAGAACAGGTCTAATTTGGAGAAGTATGGGCAATGCCAGGCACAGACAAACTTGGGAGAGCCGTTCTCAGAATATATTAACCACTGTGCAAATATTGCCTGTGCTGAAAAGTCAGTCCTGGGGCATCTCAAAATGAGAGCTTAAAACTAGTAGGTACTCTTAACTTTAAACTCTGTTTGCCTCAGTACCATATGTGTAAAATGGTGTTGATACATATCCCCTCACCTTACAGGTCAAGAAAATATATAAATAAAAATTACAAATCACCTGATGGTTCTGCGTGTGCAACAGAACAGCCCAAGAGTGTATCTATCTATTATATTCAGGAGAGAGCTTCTCTACTGAAGTGTACACAATATATTGAGCAAGGAGGAAACAGAACATCAAGTGCTATTTAATGCATGCACTGAATGAGATAGGAGGCATATGGAAAAAATCATATGTGCTCAAGTCATTAAAAACTATTCTAATGCTTGAGGGGGAAGGGTAAATAAGGACAAATGTTGAATAGAAACCACTAATTCTTGTATTTCCTAAGCTCTCACAGTGCTTGACATCTTTAAATGATGAAATCCTTTCAATGAAGCAGGGAGTGAGAATGTGCAGGTGTGCCTACTTTCCCATTTCCTGTTTCCTAACCTGCCCCCTATTCCTTGCTGACTCGTCACACTGAGATGCCACCAGCTCCCCCACTTTAAGGTAGTTGTTACCTTGCAGCTTGGATGGAGGTTACCAGTAATTAACCACAAACAGTACTCCTGCTCAGTCACTAGACAATGTTCTCTCTGCCTGTACCCAATTAACCTTCCCCCATGAGTCCAGAAAGCAGAGTGGAAGCTGTATTATAATTTGGGGGTCATTAAAAAATCCCATGAAGGTTTTTGTAAGAGTAATTTTGTTAGTCCCCGTGTCCTGGCGAAATCCCAATTTTGTTTAACAACTTGAATTATCTGAGAACCGGACAAATGTATCCGTTGTACATTTTACTTAAAATGTCATGGAGCACACTGAAGAACATATTCAGAAACATATTTGTGAGTGATTCAGCTAAGTCTCTAAGCTGGACATATAATGGCAAGAAGTTTTCAAAAGTATTGTAGAATTAGTCAAAAAGGTTGTCTGATACTAATAAGCTGGCTTTTCTGCATCCCATCTATGAAATTCCCTCTGGAGTTTTATCTGAAAGATGTGATATTTCTCTTTTCTTCTTCTCTAACCAGTTCTTCAGTGTTGGTCATGTTGTTCAAAATAGGTATGCTTGTCTCCATTACTCCTGGAAAGGTTTCCATCCCAGAGAAAGTGATAATCGTATGGGAGACTTCTCAAGTAAAATTTTCTTGCCTTTATCCTCCTTTATTCTATGAGCAATCTTAATAATTACAGATTGATTCTCGTCGTTTGTGTAACTCCCTGCATCTGACTAGCTCAATGAGCTTTAAAGACTTCCTGGCTTTAAGCAATGCATTGATTAGAAATTGAGCTGTTGACTTTTCCAAATCCCATAGAAGGCCTTCCTTTTCTAAGTGTGATCTGTGGGTGAGCTTGGAGAAACCATTCATTTCTATACAGAGCATGAGAAGCATTCCAGGTCAAGGATTTCAAAGAAGAACCCATTTGCAGTATGCAATCAGGAGTTTTATTGATTTTTAAAAAACCCAGAAAATCCGCTACTTATTCTTAGCATTTTCTATTGGCATTTTATCAGTTAACCACTTGGAGATATATAGACATTTATAGAATTATTCTATAACATAGCATTTGCCAACATTGGGTAGTCAATGCACTGTGTTATTCTGGTTTTATGTTTTTACAGATACACTAGCAGAACCATTTTATAAATGAGGAAAAAATAAATAAAATATCGATCCAGGCAATTACTTCCTATACTCTTATATATTCTTTCAGCTAGCAATCACAAAATGAGTTCTTCATCTCATTTGCTGATGGTGATGGTAGGCATAAATTACTAAAATTGACCAGTCTAAAATGAGTTTTGTGGAAGTCACTGTTCTGTGTAATTGCAGTGTTCCATGTAATGATGTATTTACTAGCTGTGCTTGACTGAGACTTAGAGTAATAGTACTTTTCTTTACCAAATGTCTTTATAGTACCATAGAAACATTCAGAGGCTTTTTTTCTTCTTTTTTAACACAAATTGTCTTTAACCTAAACAGTAGCATCTTAAATGTGTTATCCTGATGTAAATGTGTTATCCAATATAGCATTTTTACCTCTATGTCCTTTCCACTGCATAGTCATTTTTTTCTTAAGGGCCTGAGGTTTAGGCAGCCTGTTATTCTTCTCGATGATAGAGCAAAATCATTTTCAGTTTGGTAAGGATTTTTATATGTGTCGTGGTTTAACCCGGCTGGCAACTCAGCACCATGCAGCCGCTCGCTCACTCCCCCCTCCCTCAGTGGGATGGGGGAGAGAATCGGAAAGAAAATAAAAGGTTAGAGCCAAGGGCTGAGATAAAGACAGTTTAATAAGAGAAAATAATAATAATAGTAATAATGAGAATGATAACAGAATATACAGAATATACAAAACGAACGATGCACAATGCAATTGCTCACCACCAGCCGACCGATGCCCAGCCCGTCCCGAGCCGCGAGCAGTCCCCGAGCCCCGAGCAGTCTCCCCGCGACCGACCGACCGAACTAACCGCCCCCCCCCACGCATGACGTTATATGGTATGGAATAGCTCTTTGGTCAGTTTGGGTTAGCTGTGCTAGCTGTGCTGTACTCCCAGCTTGTTATGCACCTGGGCAAGCAGGAGAAGCTCAAAAAGTCCTTGAGTAGTCTGAGCACTACTTGGCAACAGCTGAAAACATCAGTGTGTTATCAACATTCTTCTGGTACTAAATCCAAAACACAGCACTATGCTAGCTACTATGAAGAAAATTAACTCTATCCCAGCCGAAACCAGGACAATATGGAAACTAAAACATACCATGTCTTTCATAGAGTCTTTGTCATTGTTCTTTCTTCTTGTTGGAACCAAAAAGAAATGTAACTTAAATGCTGTTCTCTCT
Source organism: Egretta garzetta (assembly GCF_000687185.1). Lineage (NCBI taxonomy): Eukaryota > Metazoa > Chordata > Aves > Pelecaniformes > Ardeidae > Egretta > Egretta garzetta. The sequence goes on along the minus strand of NW_009258952.1, from coordinate 5,358,709 downwards.
GAGTAGAAACTATAGTTTATTAGGTGCTCTTTCATTGAACCAGGACTAAACTTTATTTCTTTCTACTCAAGAAAAAAAAGCAATGGCACTTTATTTTGCATGGATGCATGTAAAATACAGCCATGAGTTTATCTAGAAAACTCCTACTGTCATCAATGTACATCAACAGACTGTGTTGTTCAGAAGAGTTCACCAAAATTGCCTTGAACAGGGAGCAATGTCTTTCCTTAGGATTTGACCATTAGAACTCAACAGAAATTATATTTTACCAGAAATGGGGCTCAGGCATTAAATTGCCATATGGGTTCCTTGGAAAGTGAGGTGTGGTGGGTTATGGACAACATCCTCTCTGTGACTGTAAAGCAGCTGTTTCACAAGAGAATGTGTAAACAGGGGGAGTGGAGGTACCACCAACTGTCATGCAGTTTGTAAAGAGATTTATCATCTGTGTGAGCAGGATTTTTTTAAGGTTTTCCTTTCTGTCAGCATTTAAATGCTTTTGGATTTCCTCCAACCCAGCGTGCCTACCGGCTTCATTAGCTGTTGTTTCTGGTCATTACTTAGAACAGCCTGTTCAGTGGGGAACTCTTCTAACCAGCTGGCATAGATTATTCAGCCACAAACTTCAGCTGCCTTTAGAGACTAACCTGAAACTGAGCAAACCGCCCACATAGGGCACAGTGAGGGGTCACACAGTGAAAGTCTGTGTCTAAGGTGTGATTCTCTCATTTTTGCCTCTGTCCCTTCCCCTATGTAGACGTGACAGAAGTCCAGCCACTGTTTTCCTCCATTGTCCTATAGCCTGCTGTCCTGGTGACAGCTGCCCTAGAATTCACATTCAGGAATGGATTTTCATATCACTGTGGAAGTGTAGTCACTGAGTCAGTGACATCAGTGGTTTAAGAAAGGAAGCAGAGACTCAGGTCTACAGTTACTGAAATGAAACCTTCCTCGTCAGGCCAAAACTGAGACTCTGGAAACCTTAATTCAGAGTGCTTCAAACTCAAATTGCATTTTACTGACAAATTGCCAAGACACATTTGACCTGTGTGAGAGCCTCTTCCAAGAGCTAAATGAAAAATGCATTCTTGTAAATATCATTGAATTTGTTCTCAAGTTCTCATGCTCTCAGCCATTAGCCCCTTCCAGAAAATGGTTTTCAGATTCTCTTTCATTCCCTCCTACAGACATAACGGGTTTTCAGCCTCTGAAGATGTTTTGAGTTGTCTTTATGAATCTCTTTAAAATAACTTGGCAAGTCATAGCATGACTTCATGTAGTTGAAGAAAGATATGCCAGACCGTCCTGTATTAAAAGAATATGGGACTAAATGTGAAATATGAAGGTTAAGTTGCACCTAGGGTTGTTTTCTTTACACATCATATACACAGGGCATAGCGTCTAAAAATACCCTAATACTTGCTTCTTTCCAACAGTAAATATATCGTGACTTACAGTCTCTAAAATGGAAGGTACTAGCAAGTCAAGCCATTCATGTTACACACTGACCCAAAGAGTTGCCTTCATGCTACAGAACAGACCTGTGGAAGATTTCTTTGTATAAGAGCTTTTTGCCCCTAGACTGGCAAAATGTTGCTAATCCTGTACTCCTTGTGTGAAGGGGAATTGAGAGCTAGTCACCTGAGAAGAGGGAAACCAGGTACGAGTTTGGAAAGGTGGGTATTCCTTCCAAAGCAGCATTGAAAGATACTCCATGCTGGGATGTGATTAAATATACTTTAGGCAGGGTAGAAATTGGAATGTGACATATATTTCTTCATTCTGGTTTTATTAATATAACACTGAGCAATGTGACAAGATCTGCATATTCACCTTGCTAGAACTGGGATTGTAATGTGTGGGCCTTCTTATATGTACACACATACATGGACAGCCAAGAACCCATTTCTGTATAAATTACTGCAGCTCAGAATAACTTAACCAAAACTCTTGTATTTTTCTGAGGAGGCTTACCAATCTTCACCAGATGATTACCTTACAGATGTTCAATTTGTAATTTACATATTCCATTTTGCATGCATCTGTCTGATAACTTCACTCACAGAACACTCTTGACCCTGATTTTGTTACGTAGATGCAAGTGAGGAAGTTGACATCCACGTCCCCTGTGGACTAATCAGAAGATGTGGAAGAAAGGATGAACATTTTCTAGAAATAAATCTTACTTTCTCATCACTGGAAGCTTATTTTCATTAAGGCTGTTAGGAAAGTGAATCAAAACCTTTTAGATTTAACTGGAAATGTGGTGGCCCCTCCTTATTAGCACATACGCTACAGGCTCAGCATCATTCTCTCTCTCCACGATAATTGACACTCAGTTTAGCTTGATTTGCAATAATTTAGCCAAAATTAGGCAGCTTCAAGAAGAAAGACTGAGGGACACTCCTCATTGCCCATGTTACACATCCAGTCTGATGGCTAGAGTCCTGCCATCAGAGGAGATGTAAATTCCAATTACTGTGCTGAATCAGTCAGACAGTCAAGCTCCCATCTGCCTGGGAAATGACCTTCTCCTTGTTGGAGAGCTTGAGTTGCAGAGTATGATGGTACCATGCATGGTTTACATAGCTGCATCATCCTTGGTGTTTGAAAGGCAATTGAATGTTATTATGAAATAGTCCAGAATTTCTTTACTTCCCTTATTTTTATCATAAATGCCCCAAAATTATCACAATTCTCAAATATCCTTCTCAATTTACCAAAGACAACACATTGAAAAATGATTGTCTACATCAACTCAGATGAAGATTTTCAGTTGTGTTTATTTTTGTTCAGCTGCGTGTTTTTGACTCACACAGGCCTAGTTTCCATGGGTAACTAAGGATACTTGATGCCAAGAGCTCCTAAATATGACATACCATTTTAGCCCTGAAGAAGTTCTGTAAGTTCCTGCTTTTCATTTTTTTGTGCCCTGCCACTTTTTTCTTAGGCAGTTAGGCTTTCCAGCAGTGGCCATAACTCCGGTACTATAGCCTTACAAAATGATTTGTAGCTTTTACTCTTTCCTGTCAGCTAGATTAGCTGCAGAAGAAGACATGCCACATGATACCTTCACAACTGCTTATTTGGCCTAGCAACTGACAGGGTGCTAACTGGAACTAACACTGCCAAAATGAGAATTAATCCTCTGGACAACTTCAGGGGAGAGTGGTGTAACTTGATTTTTTTTTTTTTTTTCTTGCAACACTTTGATTGTGTTATGAATGATCCCTCTTAAATACAGGGGCAGGATTAGGTAGAGTCAGTGGAGATGAGACATGGATGGTGGCACAGCAAGGAACTCTGTTACCTTAGATTAATTTGTAGTGGGGTTTTGGCTGGTTTGAAGCAAATCCCTGTATCAGCTCCATTTAGTATGTTCTGGGTTAGTGAGGAAAACAATTTTGGATTTTAAATTTCTTTTGGAGGAAGCTAAATTGGAAAATCCCCCCCAAGGGCTTATCAGTGCATGCCAGCTCTGAGGGGAGAGGCCAAAACAATGACTGGCCCTGAACAGCTTTGAGCCCCAGCACAGTGGAGACCTTCAGTCTCAGGAACCAGACAAACTCTGCTCCAAAGAAAATTCCTTCAACTACAGCTGGCGAGGGTGCAGGAACCTCAGCACCAAGTCTATTGATCTACTGATTTGCTCCTGTCATGCCAAATTAATGAGATATGAACACTGTGTTTATTTGGAGTTGAGGTATTGACTAGCTTTAAATCCATATTTTAAGCAAACTGTTAGGTCACTGAGCACTATCTGAATAAAAAGTTTCGATCAAAGGCGGAACAGCTCCCTCCTGTTCAAAAGCTTGACTGACTTCCAGAAGGAATAGGATCTTCCGTTGCAAACTTGTCCTAGGAAAAATGTGTCATAACTTGTTTGCACTGTTCAGTGATGCCTATTACAAAGTTTCTTATGTTTTTCATATTATCCTTCTGATTGTGCTGTTTTCCCACACCTGAACAATGTATTTCCCATCTGTCGTGGTTTAACCCGGCTGGCAACTCAGCACCACGCAGCCGCTCGCTCACTCCCCCCCCTCCCTCAGTGGGATGGGGGAGAGAATCGGAAAGAAAATAAAAGGTTAGAGCCAAGGGCTGAGATAAAGACAGTTTAATAAGAGAAAATAATAATAATAGTAATAATGAGAATGATAACAGAATATACAGAATATACAAAACGAATGAGGCACAAGGCAATTGCTCACCACCCGCCGACCGATGCCCAGCCCGTCCCGAGCCACAAGCAGTCCCCAAGCCGCGAGCAACCGACTGAACCGAACGAACCGACCGAACTAACTAACCCCCCCCGAGCATGACATCATATGGTATGGAATAGCTCTTTGGTCAGTTTGGGTTAGCTGTGCTAGCTGTGCTCCCTCCCAGCTTGTTATGCACCTGGCCGAGCAGGAGAAGCTCAAAAAGTCCTTGAGTAGTCTGAGCACTACTTGGCAACAGCTGAAAACATCAGTGTGTTATCAACATTCTTCTGGTACTAAATCCAAAACACAGCACTATGCTAGCTACTGTGAAGAAAATTAACTCTATCCCAGCCGAAACCAGGACACCATCTCCTGTATTTGAAGTGAATTAACTCTTCCTCTGCTGAAAAAGAACCATTTCCTCCACTATTTGCTAAGTGTAGCAACATGTTTCCTCAGTGCTCATCCAGTGCTGTGCTGGGTTTGTCTGATGTACAGCCACGCTGGCTAGCTGTAATGATACCCTATCAGTTAATTCCCTATCAGTTGACGTCCATATTAATTTTTCCAGGGTTTATATCGATATAGTTGCTCATGTCATCCACTGCCATTTTAGAATGAATATTAGCACATTAACTCTTTTCCAGTCTTTGGCTGTCTCTAAAATTGCAACAGTTAGGCTTGTATCTCTCAGGCAACTCTAGAAGGTCTCCTAGGTGCAAATTCTTCAGGGCTGCAGCCTGAAAAATATTTATCCCCTGTACATGCTGTTTGATATCCTTCTTGAAAGTGCTAGAAAGTACTTCATCATGTTCTTACAATACTGCATTCTTGGGGAAACAGAAAATGTGTTAAACACTTCTGTCTGTGCCACAGCATTCTACACCAGCTACGCAGAAATGTGCTACTCCTAAATTTCTTCTTTTCCTCTTTCTTATTTTTCATCAGTTATCTATAGATTTTTTTTGCATATATTATAACCTCCTCTATCAACCTCCTGCTACTTGTGGTATACTGATTGGTTTTTTTCCTTTCTGCCTTGCTTATTATTTTTAAAATTTCTATTCCAACTGTTACCTTCACCTTCACACTGAATTGGAGTGTGCTTTCAGCCAAAATTACTCTTTTCTAGACCCCTAGGTTTCTTTTAGTTTAAGTCTGATGCCCAGCTCTCAACATCTGGAATTACAAAGTTCTTATTACAATCCAGTGCATCAGCAAACAATTTCATTGAAAGTGTAAGGATTAATACTTTCCAAATTGCATTGTGATATTCTGCTAAATACCATATTCTCTGTACGTGATGGAAGTTAATTTCTGAAAAGTCAGAAGCAAGTAATGATACATTTTTCTTGCTTTCCAACTGAATTCCTGTATTTACCAATCAGTGGATTAAAAAAGTGGATGTGTCATTTTTCTTTTTTTAGGTTTTTCATTGTTGAAAAGAGAAGTGTTTAAATAAACACTGTTGCCAAGAAGGCCAATGGCATCCTGGGGCGCATTAAGAGGAGTGTGGCCAGCAGGTGGAGGGAGGTAATCCTCCCCCTCTACTCTGCCCTAGTGAGACCCCACCTGGAGTACTGTGTCCAGTTCTGGGCTCCCCAGTTCAAGAAAGGTGAGGAACGCCTAGAAAGAGTCCAGAGGAGGGCAACAAAGATGATGAGGGGACAGGAGCATCTCCACTATGAGGAAAGGCTGAGGGCGCTAGGCTGGTTTAGCCTGAAGACGAGAAGACTGAGAGGGGGTCTCATTAACACTTACAAATATCTTAAGGGTGGATGTCACAAAGACAGAGATGGACTCTTCTCAGTGGTGCCCAGTGACAGGACAAGGGGAAATGGGCAGAAACTGAAGCATAAGAGGTTTCAGTTGCATATGAGGAAGAACTTCTTTACTTTGAGGGTGACAGAGCACTGGAACAGGCTGCCCAGGGGGGTTGTGGAGTTTCCTTCTCTGGAGATATTCAAAGCCCACCTGGATGATGTCCTGTGCACCCTGCTTTAGGTGAACCTGCTTTAGCAGATGATCTCCCGAGGTCCCTTCCAACCCTTGCCGTTCTGTGATTCTGTGAAACCGCATCTTGGTCTTTTACAAAAATGTCCTTTTTCAGATCATCCTTCTCTGCTGTTCAAAAAGGTAGAAAAAGAACCTGAAAATGTATCAAAAACTCATCAAATCAAAAAATTATTCTAATAATGAAAATCACTGCCCTGCAGTGTAGATTCTTGATATCACTTAAAGGTGCAAAACAGGTCATACTTGCATCAGCAGGAGTATTGCTTGGCCTTGTCCCTGTCTACAGCTGATTCATCAGTCTAGAAGGCAACAAAAAATATTGTCAATAAAACATGAACAAAGTTTGAAGTAGAGGGAACCATGTAATTGGGAAGGACAGCCTGAGTGGGACTGCTACACTGATATGATGACTGGCACCTGGCTGCATAGTGTCCACTACCCTATCAGAAGTCAATTCAGCCAAGTTTTCCCTGAGCTGCTCCAGTATCTGACCCGAGCTGCCTCCAGCATGTACGAAACAAAGTAGTCAATGAAATCTGCCTTTGCATCAGCCTTCACAGTTTTGCTGTGAGCCCAATGAATTGAAGAACAGATGTGCAAGCTCATTAATATGTTAGCTGTAGCAGATGTTGCGCACTTCATACAGTGCAATGCATTCCCTTGCAGTCTAGCATATGCAATAGAAAATATGCAGTGAACATCAGTATTATAAGGAGCCAAGTATCGTGCTTCATTTCTTTGTACCTCTGACGTATGTGCCAGTGGTCTAAGGTATGAATTTAGCTAGTGTTTTTAAAGCTGGTTGTATGTTGACAGAGTAGCAACTATATTTACTAGAATAGTAAGAACATAATCACTAGAATTCACATCTGTATAATAGACACAAACTCAAATCAGAGGCAGAAAAAGACAAAATATCTATTGTAGTTGGTAATCTTCAGATATCTTCTCAGTAATCATCTAATCACTCACATTACAACTGTCTTCCTAAATCAAAGTTAAATGAATATTGATGCAATTAATGTAAAGAGTCAGCAAAGATTTTTAGTAATCAAGAGCCAGATCCCTCACTTAATACCTGAGAAAATTTAAATGTGGTTTTAAAATAGCCTTGACTATCCAGTTTAAGGGCTGTTCTTGACCAAATGTATTGCTCCCAGTTAAAGCAGTTAGCTCCAGTTATGCCAGAGACTGACGAGGCTAAATATTCAGATTATTAAAAATGTCAAGCTGACAAAACTAAGCTCGAAGAAAGTACTTAAGCTTTGAAACTAGACAACTGAATAACATTAAGTCTAAAAGGCTAAGTATAATAAATGCATATTTTTTTTTAATGTTCACCTGCCACTCCCTGATTTTTGCATTTTTTTAGCTTAGCATAAAGAAAGTTATTGAAATTATAAATAAGATGAAATGGAGCAGGAAATGCAGACTTTAACACAATTTCTTCTAATTGAAGTAGGTTTTCCCTGAGGGAGGACAGTGCCATTTAATCAGATTTTTCCTGACATTACATTTTACAAGACTGGGGTTTTATGGAGAATCATGTCATGAATAACAAATGTGCTGTTTTGTACTTGTGTTTCCATGAAATGTGAAAAATCTTATACTAGAGCTTATGTAATTCAGCCATTTTCAGCTACATTAATATCTTACCTAAAAACTACTTTGAGCGTAGTGTTTTATGCAGGATTTCTGTAATAAAGGAACCTTTTCCTTCCTGTGCTCCTCCTGTAAGAGATTATTACTTAGGAGCCCAAGAATGAGGGCTTAAAGGAGCTGTGTTATGTATTAAAAGGCAAAAAATGTAGGTGAGTTTGAGCGAGGGTTTTTTAAAAGATTGGTCCTAATGTGTTTGGATGCTACTGGTCCGCACACCGGTACATTTTTCTGAAAGCTAATTACAACATGGCCTCACTGAAGACCCTGTTGTGCCGTAGCCTCATTTACCATGGGTCGCACTCTCCATGCTGCAGGGCTGTGGGTGAGGCGGGCGGGAGCTGGAGGTGGTGGTGGCACGGGTTGGCTTCCTCGCCTGTGGTCCAGCCAGCCCTGCCTGCTGACAGAACACTTCGGCCATGGGCGCTTTACCCTCGGCCTCCTTACAGAGGAGAACTAAGTTGTTCAAGCTGTATTCCTCCTCCCTCACTACCTCCTCAGCTCTCTGCTAATGCGGTACAGCCTCTGGGTTGGGTAACAGGCTCTGCCCAAGCTAGTAGCCCAGCAGCCCAGCTCTTCAGCTAAAATGGTCTGCTAAATCCAACTGGCTAAATGTGTGCCCCGCTTGTTCAGTAGAGGATGCAATCACCTTGACTGGCCTTGTCTTCTTGCAGTGTCTCTTGGCAGTAGCTGTGAACCCTCTTGCTACTGAGCCCATGTTTCTCATCCTTCCCCCAGGACACCTGTTTCTGCTCCTTGATCCTTGCCCTGGCTCCTCCTGGGGACAGAGCAGCTGGACCTTGCCTCCTTCTGCCTTTCTGGACTCTTAGCCAGTGCATCCCTCAGCATCTTCAGCCGCCAGCTCTGGCTCACATTGTCTTTGGCACCTGGCTCTGGTTTCTGTGCCTGACGGCCCATGGGCTGTAAGAGATGGGCTGACAAGCTGCGCAGCTCAAAGAGCAAATCTCCCTCATGGTGCCGGTGCTCTCAGCTGGCAGGGCAGACTTGCCTGGTGCTGCTGAAGATGGATTCAGGGGACTTATGTACTGCCATTTTACAAAGGATGTCTTTGGCTCATCTCTGACATGTTCCTCTGATACTCACAGCAGCATTTTTGTTCATTCTGGAAGTGTCAGTGGTCAAAACAGATTGAGTCATCCCCCCTGTCTGTAACAAGCAGGATAGGATGCAGGCACATACATTGCAACAGGACAGGGGCAGCTAGTATTTTGTAAAATACTGACAAATAGCAGGCGGTATTATGCTGAGAAGGGATCACTTCATTACTATAGTATGTTCCTATTAAATAGTTGTCAAATGATGCTCACTGTTTGTATCGGATTCTGTTGTAGAAAGGCAAGGTAACTGAAATAAACTCCAGTTAAAGCTCGCTCTTTTTTTCCCCCCAATACAAAATAGAGTGCTGCTGGCAGAAACAAATGCCAGAACATGTGCTGCAGTGCTATTCTGCCATCTCTAACCCTCAGCAGCAGAGAGGAGACTCGAAGGTTGCACTTTGCCATTAAGCCAGTTCAATTAGGCTATGGCGGTTCCTAATCTCGCAGCACACGGAGCTGCTCTTTTTGTTGTAAGGCTTTCTCTGTTACAAGCCAAACTGGACACAAGCAGCACCCAAGAGGGATGCACCCCACAGACTTGCGGGTATTTTGCTCTGTGAGGGCACCACTGAGCTGCGGCAGCACTTACTGCCCGTTGTGGCTCAGCCTGCCTCCCAATCCGCTCCTCCCAGCCCACATGTTTTTATAGACTGGATGCACTCCAAAATCTGAGGATTAAGTTGCTTTCCACAAATGACAGGTTAACCAGAGGACATCAGCTTATATGAATCTTGATTTGTTTGATTTCCATATGTCTTAGGACTAAAGTCTTACTTTGGATATTCACTTAGGGAAGAAGTGAGGGAAATCCGTGGCTGCAAAAATAATCCTGGAAATGATAAGTCACCATGCAGGGTGAGAGATTTATTTAAAGAGTAGAGAAGTTGTACAATTTGCCTCTTGTACAAATCTTTTTCTTTCTTTCTTGCGGCACCCGGCTAGCTTGCAGCGATATTCCTGAGACCCACGAGAGGGGAGCTCGCTGGGCGCTGTTGTCCTCTCCTGAAGACCGGCAGCGGCAGCAGCAGTGGCAGAGAAGCTGCTGCAACGTGGCCTTTGGGAGCTGACCCCGCTCCCGCTCTGCCTGGAAGCACCCAGCCAGGGGCAGCGGGAGGAAGGCATCCTACCTTACCAAATGCACTTACTCTGCCTTTGGGCATCGTGTTTAATTTTTCGTGTGTAACACGGTGGCAGCAGGCACTTGGAGCCTCACAAAACCCGGGCTTGTTGGCTGAGCAGCTGCTGTGGTACGATTCTTTCTGCCTTAAAGGTCTCTCACTTTTAACCTCCTCTGACACTTTATTACTGGGAACTCTATCTGTAGATCTCGTGGGCAAAGTTTCATCCCAATTATACTAATGGTGAGGGGAAAGGAATGAGAGATAGGGAGATGAACTGTGTTTTTAAACCACGCGGATTATGTTACCGTGGACAAAGAAACAGTAACTGAATCTAATGAAGAGAGGAGGATATTCATTATAGATGAATCAGATAAGAAAAGGCAGTGATGGAAGGTAAATATGATTTGGGAGTGCCTGAGTTTGCCTGTCTTGACTGTCACCTACGCTGTTTTTGTTCGCTTCTAAGAAATCAGGCAGGCAGCTGATGATGCATCTTAAAAGCGTGTTAAGTTTTATTTCTCTGTTTTATGAGAGAAATCAGTGGGCACAGACATAAAATTGATATACAGTGCAAATATGTAATTTACAGTGTTTATATAAATTATTGCAGGATATCACTTTGAACAAAAACATTATCTTAGCGGTAGTCAGAGAATTATTCATACCACAAATCACTGAGTTTCAGAAAGAAGAGATCACGACCAATTGTTGCGAATCGGTGCTTTTCGCATGGGAGAATCTTGTGCTTTCCATCCCCTTGCTCTGCTAAGCTCGTACAGATTTCAGGGGCCCCAAGTGCATCCAGGCGGGTGCAGCCCTGTGGTGCTGGGGCAGGCGGTGGCTTGCACTGATCGTCAGCAGCTCCCGAGTGCTGGGTCAGCCCCGTCCAGTGCTACCACCGCTCCTCCGACCCTGAGAGCCTATAGCCTGCAGATCTAACATCAGCATGATGGAATTCTACCCAGGTAAGGGGAGTTACACCACAAAACCTCTCAGCAGCCTTGGAAATACGGTGGCAGTCACATCATGAGCTGAAGGTGGATGGCCTTCCCCTGGCGGCACACCAGTCAAAGATGCTTTGACTATAGCTAAATTTCTAGGGTGTTAATTTTGGTTGCCAAGGGATTCTATGCTACATTTCTAACAGTTGTCAAGCCACAAAGCTCCACTGACCTCCATGGACCTTTGCTGGACTTGCATCCATTAAGGAGTTCCTCCCCCAAGAGGAACATTGGGTTTAATACCCAGCTCCAAGGCAGCTTTCTCTGTAGCTTTCACTGCAGAGCTTCTTTTTGAGTTGCTGAGAAGGTGAACTATCAGCAACAATTCTGAACTTTACTTTAATACCTTATTGTTTCAATAAAACTTCTGTACTTCCACAAAATAGCTGTTTTTCATTCCCCATAGTTATCAGAGCGTCTGTTACACTGCCAATTAGACTTTTACATTACTGAGTTGAGAGGATCTCTGTTGCTTCTTAAGTTGCAGTCATACAAGATGTAAGAGCTCATTTCTGCCAAAATTCAACAGATAAATTATTTTCCCAATAACCAGAGATGGAGTTAATTCTGTGCTAGGATAAGATATAGCCCAAAACAGGCATTTGAACTTAGGTTCCCCTGACCCGGTGATTTTGTAGTTTGCCTAGCATAAATTTAATTCTTTGTATAAAGATTTTAAAACTCTGTGGTACAAGGACTTGACCCTTGGTTTCCAATGTCCCAGATGAATGCCCTGATTGTGCCGCTACAGAGTGTGTTTCTTGCAATAGCATCTGTTGGAGCTGCTCCATGTTTAAATAATTGAGGAGTTACTAGGGCACAGCAAGAGATACCAAGTCTGTAATCTAGTAGTCAGGAATCCCAACTGAGCTGCTAAAATAGAAATCTCTGGCAGAAATTGGGAGCTGAAGGAAGTTCAGGTGGGTTATCTTAACATTTTAGAAGAGAATCCTCTTATGATATCCTGAGATTTAGACTTTCACTAGAAAGGTCTTAGTCTCAACCCAGATGGAATAGGAAAAATGTAAAATCAAAAACTTTTAAATGACTGGAAAATTATTTCCTACTATGCTCTAGAAATAATCGTAATCAAATTATAGGGAAACATGGAATTTATGTGTCAATGCTGCATATGTTTTATTTGAAAGAAAGACTTCCTTGCCACTTCAGTGTTTCACAAAGTCTGATGTTAATTACCAGCAAAGATCACGCATCAGACACTCATCTGACCTAAACTGGCTGAGGGAGTATTGCCAGTGGCAGGATCAGGCCAAAAGTCTGTGAATTGCTGCCACCATTCTGTTCCAAGCTGGCCTTTTGGTTTATGCAATGTAGACAACTTAAGCAAGAGGTGAGATCTAGTCCTGAAAAAAACTGTCTTAGCTGTGATAATGCTCCTGCAGTCTGCTTCAGGTGAACACTTCGACATTCAGGTCTCATTCAGATCCCCTCCTAGAAGATGCACAACAGAATGCGGAGCAGGGATTGTCAGTGCAGTGATGGAGCCTTCTTTAATAGAGCCAGTTCAATAACTAAATCAAAATAGCATTCCTTTTCTTAATTTAGTGCTGTCTGCTAATAATTTCCCCATTAACTAGGAAAGCAGAGTAATAGGCAATGTGCTGCTCTGCATGTTAATAAGATTTCTGACTTTACAAGCTGTTTTCTAGTACTGTTTCAAAGTGTATCATCAGGGCTTCTTCACAGTAGCTACAAGGGTGTTCCTCTCTCAAAAGCTGAGAGAGACTCTCGAACTCACCATGGTTGGTAGTTGACAGGATTTAGTCCCAGAACTAATCTTGATGGACAACATTAAAATAAGTAGCTATGCAAAATGAAGATAATAAGACTTCAGCTTGTCTGCAGAGCAGCAATGACCACCAGCACCCGTGGAGAAGACAAATTCTTCAAACTCACGTAAAGAAACAACTATTCTGGGCAGGACTCATCCTGCTACACACGTAAAGCATAGCCATCTGATGCTAAATCACTAGTGCAATGACTGTGAAGTACAACAACTGAGAGATTAAATGAATTCAGATACAATGCAAAAACTGAAAGTACAATCTCAAACAAATCAAAGTCTTGATGCTGGGAGGGGGTTAGCATCTGCTTTTACCAAATAAAATCCTAGAAACAGACATGAGGATAAAAGGTGTCTGGTATTGACTTCACATTTATTGGAACTTGCCCTAAACCTGACTTGTTTTTAAAATAATTATTTCTTTAGAAAACCTTAGATTTTAAAAGAAATAAAACAGCTTTTCTTTTCCTGTTTTCAAAAGCAATCAAGATTCCACCTGCAGGGAGCTTGCCATTTCCAGTGGAAAAAGAAGAAAACACAAATTTTAAGGAAGTTGAATTAAAACACAGGTTCTTTGAGCAGCCACAGTATTTATTACACTGTTGTGAAAAAAGTAGTGAAAAAGCTTCTGCGTCGGTGTCCTCCACATGACCTCTAGCGCATCAGTACAATCCGGCTCCTGCGGCCAAAAGCATCAGCAAGCGTGAGGAAGGTAGCCAGAGCTTAGTCTCCCTGCTTGTTCCACAGAGGACGTGTCAAGTGAGATGCTTACATAGCTCTGGGCACCAGCAGGCACCAGCTGGGTGGTCAGTGCTCTGCGGGTGTACTTTGCAGCTTTTTGGAGCTACAGCTGAAGTTTGGAGCAAGTACGTTGCTACCAGCAGCCTGGGAGGGATGCTTGCTCTAGGCATAAAGGCTTCATCCAGACAAGCTGGTGTTACTACAGGTCCCTCTTACCCACAGCTCCCTGGTTAGCCAGACCTTAAAACTGTCTATTACAATTGTCAGAAAGAGGAACAGTGGAAGTTGTATGTCTGGATCAATCATGTAAGCTAGATAGGATTTGACAACTTTGGGAAAGATTAAATTTAGATACGTCAAGTTAAAACACAAAACTACAACAAAAACAAGTGGGTTTTGAATATTTTGCTTCTTCAGGTCCACTGAAAATTTCCTGTGGAGAGGGGTTATTCATCTGGTCCCAGTTGTTTTAGACATTTGCTGATCTTTTTTTAAAAAATTGCATGCCGTGCTATTTAAACAGCAACCTTTAAGCTGTTTAAAGGAGGAGAGTGCAAAGCACTGGATTAATCTGCTTACAGCCCATATGGCCAGATGTTCCAAGGACTGTGGAGGAGCACAGGTCACAGTTAACACGCATTCAAATGGCTTTCTCAGCAAGAGGGCTTTATTCCACTTGATGAATCAAACTGGATGGCGTTTTTATCTTTGAAATTGATTTTAATATTCTACTGTCAGGAAGAAAAATCAAGATGCTCCGTGCTGTTCCTGGGCACATCCTTGAGATGGTGGGGAGTTGTCCGGTAAATTATTACACTACTAAAAGTCAGGAGGCAAGAATGCATATTGTAGTCAAAAGGTGAGGAGGAAGATTAATTTCTGCTTCTCTTGTGGGAGAACAGGGTATACAAAACTGAATTTCCTAAGCTAATGAAAGGAGGCAGAAGGGTGATGACTGAGGAGGAGTGTTATTATAAAATAAAATGAGAGCCTTTACAAGCTGATAAATAGAGCATAATGAATAACATTTTTAAGCATCAGCTAATTTATGAATGCTGTTAAGCCTTCACCCCAGCCAATTCTTGTGACTTCCTTTTCTTCCTAACAGATTTGACCCACTGTGTATTGTTTTACAAAACCACCTCTTGTCAAACAGGCATCTTTGCTTTTTGTATAATCTTATTTGTGTTATTCTTCACAGGCCCAGTCAAAATATTGACTAAAGTCTCTTCTGTGGTATGGAACAAAAGGGCTTGCTCTTTCTGTGGTCTTCTTTTTTTTTATGTTGTGGATAGAAACAGGCTATAAAAACTAGTATGTCATTAATTTAAAGATGGTATAACACTAATACTCCTGGTAGAGCCTTTTAAAAGGAGTAGAAAATCAATACAAAGTTGTAATTTCTCAACCTACTGGACTTCACAGCATCCAGTATACAATAGATCAACATTTGAGTTTGCCATTGCAGGAACGTGGTGATTTCCAAGTCACCCAGGGGAACAGAGATGACATCCTTGCTGCAGCCCTGGCTCTCCGCACAAGTTAGGTGATACCGGCATTTTGCATGCAAAATTGCTTTTGCGGCTTAGATTGTCTGCATTCAAAAAGAAACATTTCAAGTGTGAGGTAAAACCACTCTGTGTATTGCTCATCATTGCAAGGTCCATAATAAATGGCCCTAGCGTATTGTTACACAGTTAGTGGGGTTTATGAGGAGGGCTGGTAATTACCGTGGTGGCTGATTGGGTTCAAAAGGTTGATGAGTAAGTCATCAGCCATGGCCAAAGGGATGGAGTGGAGGAGAAAGGACAGCTAACAAACATTTAATCAATGCGTTAGCAATCAATGAAGAGTTAATTCTCAGTTCCTTTTATGTAGCCAGCATAGGCACCCTACTGCTCATTTTAAGCTACTTGAGAAACTTTCATTCAAAATTTTAGAGACTCTGGATTTCTTTTTAGTGCTTGAATGGGCATTTGCAAATTGCTGACAAAGTGGCAATGAGCACTGGTGAAGTGTTGTCTAAGGATAAACATGCTTGGCAGGGAAATGGAGAAAAATCACAGCAAAGGCAACCTGTGATCACTAGATAACGAGGCTATGTGAAAATAGGCTAACAGCAAATTATGGAAACCAGGATCAGGAAAGCCAAGACACTGGGAAGAATTTTAACCACTTAAATGAAGGACGGGGGTAGTGATAATGAACCAAGATGAAGAAATGTGTAAACTTTTAGATAATTTACTGGGAGAAATATAATTAGGATTAAATGTTTCCTCTGATTTTCTTCAATATAGTGGGAAATGTAGAATAGTCATGCCATGCAAAATTTCCATAGAAAAAGAATACTAATAGCCATCCAATTTTTATGTACTATATCTACCACTGGAGCTAATTAGGAAATTTCAGACAGAACATTTTTCTGCTGAAAAATATAGATTTAACAAAAAAGTAAAAGAACCCAAATGAAATCTTCTTAACCTTTCAGTAATGGAAGAAAATCTATTTCAAATTAATGTTTTTTAAACTTTACACAATAAATTATAAAGCTAAGAAGTAGCAATGAAAACAAAATGGTTTAATTTTGCCTAAATCAAACATTTCAAACGTTACTGCTATATTTATCAGCGTGCAATTTTAAAGTCACTATACAGTAGTCAAGGGTATAATTAGTACTTAGACCTGGCCATTTCTGAAATTAATAGATTTTTACAATTTACTTCATCAGGAAATACTCTCTGGAAGCAAGGAATTTTAAGTTATACAAACAACCATGTATTCAGGATGAACACAGCATTTTCAAAATAGAAGATGTAACGAATCCCCTTGAAGTCACAATAAAATGCTCCTGGTCTCCAAAGGAAGCAGATGTGGATCCTGTACCACCACAGTCAGGGTGTCACAACATGTGTAAAATTGACTGAACTCCTTAAAAGGTACTATCATGCTGAAGCGACTCAAAATTTGACTTTTATTCTCCATGGTTCTGTCTTATTCTTAATAAAATGCGTATTTCTGTATATACCTTCTTTTTTCCCTTCTGAAAATAATGCAGTAAGTGTTCATGAATAGCTCTGTAATAGCAAATCAAAGGTCAAGCAAAATGAAACATTTTGGGGTTTACATAGCTGCAATTCCAGATTTAACCTGGAATTAAATTGTAGCCTATTATATTCAAGCGTAGGACAAAATGCTTAAGCAATTCTAGGCTCTTTCGTAGCACTTTAACTTACATTGTTACCAAAATATTCCTTCTCACTGGATATTGATATAAATCTTCTCTTTCATGTGAGGTAGTATCCTGGTTTCGGCTGGGATAGAGACAATTTTCTTTCTAGCAGCTGGTATAGTTCTGTCTTTTGGATTTACAATGAGAATAATGTTGATAACACACTGTTACTGTTTTAGTTGCTGCTGAGCAGGGCTTACACAGTGTCAAGGCCTTTTCTGCTCCTCACCCCACCCCACCAGTGAGGAGGCTGGGCATGCACAAGAACTTGGGAGGGGACACGGCTGGGACAGCTGACCCCAACTGGCCAAAGGGATATCCCACACCATATGATGTCATGGTCAGTATATAAATTAGGGGAAAAGCTGGCTGGAGGTCTGCTGCTCAGGAAGTGGTGGGGCATCAGTCAGCAGGTGGTGAGCAATTGCATTCTGCATCACTTGTTTTATGTATTCTTTTATTGTATTACTATTATTCTTTTCTGTCCTATAAAATTGTCTTTATCTCAAGCCACGATTTTTATTAATTTTTTTTTTTTATTCTCCTCCCAATCCCCTGAGGGGGAGTAAGTGAGCGGCCTTGTGGTGTTTAGCCACCTGCTGGGTTAAACCATGACAATCTTTTTGGCACCCAATGTGAGCAAGACACAACAAGCTTGTGACATGCCAAAGTAACCACTAGGCTATAGCCAGCCCACTGTCCTAGATACCTGCCCATACTATCCCACACACCCTGCCACTCAAAATTATCCAGCCTCAGGATAGATCTTATTCTTAAATAGTTGGTGGTATTCTAGTATTACTAGTAGATGGTATTAATAGTAGGTGCTATTCTTAAATAGTTATTTAACTTTAAACAAGACCTGAAACACATTCAGGAGTCATAGCAATAGGAACGTGCTAGTTGAACATCCCAAGGATTTTCAAAGTTCTCAAGAGCTGTTGAAACTAGCCTGGAAGGGAAGGGGAAGGAGCCAGGAAAAGTGTTCCCCCCTTGCTTCCCCCATAAATTGTCTCTGAGGAGAAAAAGTTAAAGAGTTTAAGTATTCATATTTTCCAAGAGATGGTTCCTGAAGTACAGAGATGACGGCAATGCTGAGTACGAATACCAGATTAGTCTCACGACCAGTAATTTTATCATACCATAAGACAGTGCTACACAGTACAGCAAAATGATAACCTTAATCCAGCCCCCAGAAGTGATAAATGGCAAAACAGGGAACATATGCAGCAAGTAGGGTGTAACATTATGATTCTATGATTCTATGATTCTATGAACATTGTGACCAGCAACTATTAACCTAATAATAAATGCTTATAACAAATCTGGTTTAACACACTCTGGTCAGATCTGTCATTATCTCAACCTTTAGAGCCCCGTGTTGCAACAGGACTTGAACGTCTTCAAATCTCTTCTCTAATGGTTTTCCTGTAAGTGCAGGGAATGAGTACGGAGTGGTAAACTGTACTGTACTTAATGTGCACTTTTCATCATGTAAACAACATTTACTGGAACATTTCTAGGACTCTGCACCAAGTGAACTTCATCATTAAAAACTCATTATCTACACAATTTACAGTATTTTGCACTCGGTGGAACAATATTTGCTATTTGTATTATGTTGCTAAGTGAGATACACATGACATCATTCATTACAACAGCAGATCCAAACAAATAATTGACCCCTGTTTCAAAAAAGATTATCTTCCCCTTTTTGTTCTCTTATTCTCTTCATGATCCTTCAGTTATGAACCACAGTCTGAGATAAGAAAATAATGAAACATTGAACAAATCCTTTGGAACTAGTAAGAACAGTAGAAAACTGGATCAAATCTTGGCAATACCAGGATAAATGGCAACACTCTCTTTGATTTTTAATGTTTCATTAGATCTTTTTTCTTATCATTGTCATTAAAGCATGATGTATCAGTAAATTATATGTAGAAGTTACTATTGTATGACCACAAGTTAATCAAGTATCAAGAAATGGTGATCATCCTTAGACAAATACTTTTCAGTTACTGCAGTTCTTAGAGGCTGAAAAGAAGGTTATATCAAGTCATCAGAAAAAGCATTTTTTCACTCAGTACCTTGTCCTTTTTTTCACACTAGGTTGGTTGATCTAGTAGAAGGCACCATCTTCCCCTGCAAACCCTGGGCCATGTATCTTTAGACTGTCGTAGTTACAGTAGCACCACTGCTCTGTCATGTAATCCATTAATTATTTCATGCCTGTAATACCCCAGATTAAACTTTCCCAAAACAAAAAGTGATTTAGCAGTGTGGAATTGGGGGGATCTTGGTAGTGGTGGTTGTGGTGTTCCTTTTTTGCTAGGAATCTTGAGCATTTACTGGGTAGAAGACTATCCGGGCTTAACAGCTGGAGGCGCTGCTCCTTCCTGAATTTGTTCTTGGCAGGTTACACTGCCTCTTTCCAAAGCTCATTCTCTGCAACTTCCATTTTGTCTGCCTAAATCTGAGAAAGTAACTGTTGCTAGAACCAAAGGGGATGTTGGGATGGGGGGAGTCAGATTTGGATGGAATCATGCAAAGCCCAAGTGATCTTTGGAGGAAGCAGGTGTTAGGTTTGTGATTAAAGTCTAAAAACCCCTTACGACAACTGTGAGCGCTGGGACACTCCTGCAGTACACTGCCACCCTGCCCAAAGGCACCCTCTTTTTCCAGGCTTGCCTCTTGCTTTGCAGGGCAGTGATTTGTTAGCTCATTTGTTGGGGTAGGGATGCTGGAGGCTCTGTAAGTATAAGGTGTCCTCTCTGCAGGCATCACAGAGACATGGTGATCCAGCTAAAACTCATTCAGCCAGGATTCCCATGCATTTCAGTGGACACGGGGCTCATGCATTGGTACCAGAGTGCTTTCTTCTAAAAAGTTCTAGAAAATAAAGAATATCTGGGGTTTGAGCAGGTGTATTAACAAATGGATGATTTGAATTCCCATACTAGTTGTCATATTTTAGAAGCAGCAAAATCCTTTTGCTGCTGAAACTGCTTCCACAAAATGTTTTCAGAGTACAGTGCTAGAATGAGTTCCTACCTCCAGGATATAACACGTTTTGCTGTATTTTAAATTGCAGACTGTGGAGACGTAACTTTCATAGCAACCTTGTGGACTGAACTTCTCTTGTCCCACCACAGGTCCTTATGAGACAAACTAAATGAAATTACCTGTAGTTTTCTGATTCTTTACTGCACCTAAGACTGTCAGGACCCATTCTTAATCACCTATATGACTTGAGATAGAGGAGTCCAATCATTGTTTTTTACCAGCATTGGCTAATGGCATGCACAGAGCAGTTCAGATGGCTGTGGTATAAAGACATATTGAAAAATGACTTATAACAAGAAAACACACTGTAAGAATTGGTGGTTTTGCAGTGGAAGAAGTAAAATCAACCTCTTTCCTCAAAACAAGTGATAAATGTGATAGAGATGGCATAGATCCATAACTACTTCGTGGTCAGGATTGATGACTATTCTCTTGTTGTTACAAAGATTGATATATCAGGACCCCGTTATTACCAGTTCAAACTGCACATTGCTATCATCATTCCTATAGCTCATTTTGCAGCTATTGCTACTAAGAATATTTGAAGTAAATTGTATTAAAAATGTAATGATATTTAAATTAAAACTTAAAGCCAGCATTAGAAAAGTGAAGGATGACACGTTCAGCAATGCATTAGCTCACAGAGCAGAAGTGTGCACTCTTTATGCAATACAGAGCTCTTGTTTCACATGGTTGGGCTCCTTTTGATCACTTTAGATCCCCACAGCTGCCGAGCAGACTTTGACAGGGATTCACGTAAAACAGAACAATGAATGTGGTAAAGCTCAAACCATTCACGTAGCTGTCGTTGGAGGCTGACTTCAAGCTGGATGTTTGTACTTTGAACTTCATTCCTGAATTAGGCAGTCAGCTGCTTCATTGTCCCAAACCTCCTACTTTCTCCACCTTGCCTTATTTCTCCAGAACACATTATCTCAGGCACTGGCTTCCCACACATCTTCTGCCCACAGACGAATCTTCCCTGTTTCCAAAGGTGTGCTAGTCCTCATCGGTGAACAGACAGGTTTTAATATGAAGTCAGAAATCTAGTGGATTTATAGGCTCTTCACTAGATCTTGACTTTATTCTACAGCTATATCTGTCAAGCCCCATCACAGAAGTACTTCAGAGACTGCTTTCTGTTCTATTTATCAAGCACTTTAGCCCATCACTGACAAAAGAAGAGAAAAAAATAGTCTGTTATTGAATCATAAAGAACACGTATTCCTGGTGTAGCTTGGGCAAAGTGCCACTGGCTACGTTATTAGAGTAGACAATTTAGACCCAACCGAGTTCCTATGTTTGTATTGAGGTTATGACTGATGTAGCGCTATTACATCCTGCAAACATCACGTAATATTACTCAGAAGGTTACAAAGCACGTATTTTATGGGGAGGATAATGATTATGATGAAAAAAGGTTCTGCATGCTAATGTAGTTCCACCTGAACTGTTCTCTGTAACTTCTGGTGAATTTGTAGGAAAGGAGGAATAAAAGCACTTTGTGTCACTTCTACTGTCTCTCTCTCTCTCAAAAGACTGTTTTAAAAGAAAGGGGAATTTGTTATTTACTTATGGTGATGAGAAATAGAAATTTCTAGAAATTGGCTCATAACTCAAAACTCAGTTCTAGATCAGAATTCCGGATTGTTTGTATTTCTTCAAGTTTGATCATTTTCAAAAGTCCAGCCCTGCATTTTGATTTTGGTCATTCTAAAATAATGTTTCAACTTTTCACTTGGCCCACCCCTATTCAAGAGTAAATTTTGAACTTCATTGCTTAGATTACCTGACTTACAGAGAACTAAAGCAGGTACATCTGTGCAGCAGTGTACACACCCAGGAAAGCTAACAGTTTAAAGTTTAAATAGGGAAGTAGGTAAATATGGGAAAAGTAATTGTAACAAAAGTAATAGATCCTGATCCTGAATTTTTTTATTCTTTTTTCTGCTCTTCTACTAGTA
>NW_009258952.1:5293663-5336738 GCF_000687185.1 Egretta garzetta | reverse complement strand
ACTTAACAGGACAATTTAAAGGACCTGTAGTTCGAGTCACACTTCTGTGTGTACTGTAATCACCCACAGACCTTGGGAGTTTTGGAGAGCAGCCGGGATACCAGGATGCACTCTCATGTATACATACAGTAATAAACATATTCTTGGCCTTAATTGTCAAATGAGGGACTGTTGTCTAGATTTTATCCACACGTTCACCAGAGTAAAGTCTGCTCTCCCTGTGCTCCTCTATCCTCTGTCCTAATGCTTCATGCAGGGGGAACCAAAATACCTCTAGTTGACCAAACTTGCTTTGCAGGCATCTCACCTAGCATTCATGCTACAAGCTGGGGAGTCATGCTTTTGCTCTCTTGTGACTACTGTGAACAAACTCTGCTTGGGTAAGGAGTAAAAGTCTGCCAGCAAGAGTCACATGTGTTGTTTGTTATCCAGAGAGCAACCAGGCAAAGCTTCTAGTGCCTGCTGTTATTACTACCATAAATACTCTGTGAAGATAGGTCAGATACTTGAAAAAAGGGTACAGTGGAACGGAGAAATTGCCCTCTGTGTGTAAGAAACGAGAAAGAGGCCACACAGTTCCAAACCTGATGGCCATAAGTTTGTTTTTAGCAGGAGCCAGTCAATGTTGTCTGCACGCTGAGGATCTCTGAGATGCCTCTGAGCAGCTTCTGGGTAGCAGTGCAGGGAGGATGCCCTGACGGTGCCTGTGTCCCTCCCTGGGACTGAAGGGTGAGAAGCCTTGTGC
The DNA here is from genome assembly GCF_000687185.1 of Egretta garzetta. NCBI lineage: Eukaryota > Metazoa > Chordata > Aves > Pelecaniformes > Ardeidae > Egretta > Egretta garzetta. The sequence continues at coordinate 5,335,993 of NW_009258952.1, read as the reverse complement.
TGCCCTCGGTTAGGAGCAGTGAACAGCAGGTTGGAGGTGAGATTTGCTGGATTCATTTCTGTGTTACAGAAACCAGCATCCAGGAGAGAATGTCACTTATGTAGAAGCAATCTGAGGTCAGGTTGTGGTCACTAACTCATTACTTCAGTACTCCATGTCCTTTCATAAGACTGCTGTCTGACCACCCTGCCGCCAGATTACATGGAGGGAGATCTAAACATACACAAAATTGATTAAATTCTCCAGTCTGGTTAAATTTAGGTCTGCCTTCTTAGTGCTAGACTTTCTCCCTAAGATTAAGAAGTAAAGGGGATTATTGTTTTCCACAGGCATGCTGTATGTTCTGCAAACATGTCCCCGTCACCTCTTTGGGAACAGCACATTATAGCTGCAACAAAAACAGTCTGTTCTTTTTCTGGCTAGGCTTTAGGCAGAGGTAAGGCTTAAGGCAGAGGTTTGGGCATTGTCTTTTTCCCAGTTTTCACCGTGGCAGAAACAGTATGTATATCTTCTCTAAATATTATCTTCTTTGGGAAGTGAGACATAATTTCTTGGGAACAGAAATTTTAAGCTAATGAGTGAAGCAATTCTGTTTAAATTATTATTTAAAACGATTTCTCATTTCAAAACCTGCTGATCACTGCTGTTTAATCACTTAAACATGTATCAGCAAGATTGTTATGCTTTGCTTATTAGATGATGTTGATTCCTTACTGTACTAGAAAGCTAATGACTCAGAAATTTAAAACTGTAGTGCTGTAGAGATTGCGGTTTTTTTTCATTTTCATTAATATCGTATTGCAAGGAGAAACACATAATTTCTACCTTTCCCCCATAACAGGTAACAACCCTTTCCCTTTATGGTATGCCACCATAAAAAATATTGCATAACTCCTTATTACAGCCGCATCAGCTGTGGATTGTGAGCCTAAGCAGCCAGGTTGTAAACCATGGAAAGATTTTACACGAAAGAATTTACATATATTAAATCTGTGATTCATACTGCTCCCAGCAGAAAGTCCCATTCAGTACACCAGCCAGGAAAGACTAATACCTCATGCTGTCAGAGCCTCAGGAAACTGCTATATTTAGATCCCTAAGTTATAGAATGCTGCTATTAGCATGGACTTTATTACCATTAACATTATGATTAATACTAAAAGTTAAAACTGCTAAAGAATTTAACTTACTCATCAAGAAGAGTTTCCCCAGTTCCAGCAACTGGATATATGAGGAAAGTTGCCTACATAACATCCCATGTCATGACATGGCATTTATAATATAATACTAGAACCTCCACACAAGCGAAATTACTCCCCTCTTGCTCTTACCCAAGGCACTCCTTAGGCCTAACTCGTCAGGACGTGATAACAGGGATTATATTGTGCTTTGTGCTGCAAACTCCTTTTCTGACTGCAAAATCTCGGAGCAGATGCGATTCTGTTGCTACATGCTCATAGCACCTAGCACCATGGGATGCGGTCCCGTCGGAGGCCCTGACGCATTTGCACAAAACAAAATGGCTCACCAGTCACACCATATATCAGGGTCTATACCTCTATTTCTCACTTCAGCTCTGTATGTTCCTGGTACGCTTTTCAAAATCAGAAAGAAAATTTTTCAGTGTCATGAAGGAGTTATAAGGAAATGAGCTTTATCCTTGTGGGATATGATCCTGGGCCAAAAATTAGTTATTTGACCTATTGCTATCTTGCCATTTGAAAAAAAATGCCATTTGAAAGTCTGTAGGGCCTGGCAGTAACCCTGCCAGAGATTTGTCTACATCATTATTCAATTGCCAGGAGCATAACAAAAAAATATATTTTCATTTAGGCGACATTTATCAGCTGGGGCTTGGTGACTGCCCCAGGCTCTAACAACCATGAGCAATTAATGTTTAACATGAGCATTATGCAATATGAAAACAGATTGTATTCTTAAAGTTAACTTTATCCTGCTCCGAGGAGAGGGCAATGTCCTGCGAAAGCATGTCCTGATGTTTTCCTGCAGCCTGATGTTTGTGTCCCACTGACAGAAAAACTTCTAGATGAGAAGTTTAAAGTCTTTATCCCTTAAATCCAGGCCCATGTAAGGAAGAGTGTCTTTAATCCAGAAACACCACCTCTGGACCTCCAGGATACCTGGCTTAAAAAAGCCACTGAGGCCAGTTTGCAGGCTGCACTGGGACAGAGAAACATTTCCTGGGGTTCCCCAGTCCACCGAAATTATGGTCCTTTTAGGACTGAATATGTGTAAGAACATACAGCCCCGCTGCTGTCTTCTGTCTGGGGTACAGGAAGAGCAATGCAGGTCCTGAGCAGCAGGAAGCTGTCAGTGCCTTCAGCACAGAGCTCGTCTTGGTAATAAAAAAGTTCCTCCATTCTAGTGTTCAAGGTTACCTGTTTTGATCATCAGAAAGGACACGGTATGGTTCCAGAGGTGCACATTGGAATATATTCAAACTTTGATTTCTGAAAAGCTTTTAAGGTCTTCAAGATCTTAAAGCTTTCTATTCATATTAAATGCACAGGCCTATAAAATTATAAATCTACACAGAAGGGTTATGGAAGGGTGGAAAGCCACTGGGCGGGTACCGTGGGGTGGTCAGCGCAGTCTAAGGCACAGCCTGTGCCTGGCTGCCTCCCAAAGGGCAGGGGCTCCAAGAAGCAGACACGGTGGGTCTGTCCATCACAGGCTGATCCAGTGGAGCAGGGTGGGCACAGCCTCTTGTCCTACACTTAATCTGAGCAGGATGAAGAGTCAAGACGCTGAAGAAAGCCACTGAGAGACACGCCATACATACTCCTGGCTGCCTGTCTCTGAAAATTCATGTCCAACTCACATCCAGAGAGCCCCCGACACCACTGTTCTACGTTCCCCTTAATCTTAATTTTCTTTATACAGGAACATTATGTAGTTTTCACCACAGTTTTAGTGTTCTCCTGAGACCATGGACACACAGGGGATTTTGTGAGAAAGTAACTTTGTTTCCTGGCCTCAGCTAAATGACATGAAGCAATGGTACAAAAGGCTGGTATTCCACTAATGTGAGTGAAGTGATCATCCGCTGGGACCATTACATGTTAAACCATTTAAAGTATGAGGAGTTCCCAAATAATTAACATATGAAGGTGCTGATTCATTCTGTCATGGTTTCAGTTATTAATAACAGTTTAGAGGTTCTTGTCAGGGCACCACAAGGGTGGCACAGCAGAACCTGGAAGCTTCCTCCCATCACACCCCAGCCAGGAGCAGGGCAGCTGGGGGGGGCACAGGGCCAGCCCCGGATATTGGGCACATCCCTGGGGATGGTGATGGCCAAGCCTGGGCTGAGCCCACATGTGGGGATGTAGAGACCATCCTTGCTGTGGCATTGCTGGGGAAGGGGCTGATGGGGCCAGCAGGCTGACATGGGGTCCTGAGCCCTGGGCAGGGTGGAGGGAGCCCTGGAGGGCTGAAATGGGGTCCTGAGCCATGGGCAGGGTGGAGGTCCTGGAGAGGGTGAGCAGGGATGGACTGGGCTGGCAGTGCCTCATGGTCTTGACAGTTTTGTTCAGCCTCTCTGGTAAGGAAGAAGGTATGAAACCAGCAGAATCTGAAGTAAGCAGAGAAGTTTCACTGTGAAACTTAATATGTGAGGAGCCAAAAGTGAAGCATTTCTTTAGCAGTCCTAGAAGTTAAGTCTGTATCAAATCGTACCTTCCACACCAACAAATGCTGAGCGGTCACACTGCTGCATATGTGCAAGGGAAAACACAGTGTTTGCATTCCCTTCTAGATTTTCCTAAAGCCTACGTCTGTATTGCTGCTTCAGTAGGAGACGGTTTGGATTTTTCTGTGAATAAATCATCTGTCAAGAGCCCATCAGTGGAATTGTAAGCAGAAAGACTAGACATGTTGGTGCACACACAAAAAATTAATGATGCAAGCCTCAGCTGCCTTGGGTGCCATGATGGCAGTTACACCTAGGGACAAGGGATGTAAAATAATGCTTGTACAACCAGAATTTTAGAAGATTTCACTCTTTGCTAGGGTATAAAATGACTACAGATGTGGGGCAGTTATACTTTTGGACCATATTTGTTTTGGCTGATACGAAACTAGACACTTCTGCTGTAACCCAGTCTTGAGGCAAAGAGCCGGAGAGGAAAAGCTTTCATTTCATATACAACTACACCTTAATGTATGGGCTTGTGCAGAACAAATGAGTGACAATAATATTCAGAGAATTCCCAGCAGAAACTTTCCCACGGGGCAACTCTGAAATGCGTTTCATGGACACAGACTGGGTTTATCAAATATTCACAGGAAAGCATCTGAACGTTTTCATTAAATTTATTTTTATGGGTTTTTTTTTTGACTCAAATCATACCTGTCCATTTTGACTCATCATACCTGTCTCTTAAACAGCTCATAACATTAGTATCACCCAAGTGCTTTGCAAAGGAAATCATTGTCACATTATTTTACTTACAAGGTCCTGGGAAAGAGAAAACGAGAATTTCTGAGAGTTTAAAGTTTTGAAGCAAAACCCTGGGATGTTTCACTCAAAAGTCAGATCAAGCACTTCGTTTCAGATTCTGGGCAGTATGAAATGCCAGCATCTCAGTGTGCCCCACAGGATGCAACTCAACCTTCTCATAACATCTCTCTTCAAGAGAAGGCCAGAAAAGCATCATCCAGCCATTTCTTATATCCTTACAGCAGCTAACTGTCACTGTGTCAGGAAATGGGTTGCAGTGAAAAATATCCCACACTAACGAAAGTCCTGAACTTGGGTCTTTTTCTCTCTAACAAATGGCAGAGCTGCCAGCCTTCCAGTCTGGGTTTATTTTATCAACATTTCCAGTTTCCCTTTCAGTCAAAATAAGACTGTGGGACCATCTGAGCGGATAATTATGTAACTGTGAAAGTTCAGAGCATGCTGAACAAAACAAAATATGTTTTCCCCTCATTTATGCAGACTAAACATATTGTCAAGGTTTTGAAGCAGTCAGTCCAAAATTTTCACAAAACACTGCAGTTTCCCAAGCAGCCTGCTAGTGGAAGAATTGCACCAAAATGCTATCCTCTCTAAATGCTCATCAGAGGGAAAACTTTGCTCAATACTTCCAGTGCCTAATATAATTGCAGACATCTGAAAAATCACTTTGCATACTCCAGTATTGCCAGCTGAAGCATTCTGAACTCACTGGTGAGCTTCCCATAATTATAACAATTTTAAAATAATTATGGACCTGAGGAATCTGGTTTGGATCCTTTTGCTTGCATTCTTTTCACACAGAAGACTCCATTCAGTTGCCTAAATATAGATATCTAGTATCATTTGAGATGCCCTGGGGGGGGTATCCGGGGCATCTGCATGAGTCTCACAGATGTGATATTGGTGCAACAGAAGACCCGTGCCCTTCCAGAGGGGCAGACCAGTCAGGGTCCTGCAGGTCATCCAAAATGACACTAGATGCCTGTGTTTAGGTCATCGAATTGTGCTGTGACTGTCACATTTCCAAACTGTTCATTATAATTGTGAAGGTCAAAAGCCAGTGAAAGCTGACACTTGCATATATTTGACTGGCCTCAAAAGCTGCATCTTTACATTGAATATCTTGAGATGTTTGGTAATCCCTGCTGCTCAAAGAAAATTTCAAGACTGTTAGACCCAAAAGCTGACCTCTCTGGGAAGCTTTCTATAACTATTCCTGTAGTATATCCATCACACACTTGCTTCTAAATCCTTGGTTTTAAATGAGAAGAGTCTTACAGATGTGGTTCCGAATCAGGAATTAATGTAAATGGGTTTCAAATCCAGCCCTCCTAAGATCTTTTTCTGAACCTCCATTTTAAATGTTCATTTCTTCTATGTTTCATGCCCAAGACAAAATCCCCTCTTCTGAATTTCAGAGCTGCTGAGGTCTCTTAATAGCAAAGGCGAGATGAAAGTGCTTGTACCTCTGAAAATGGGTGGGGGTTATGGGGGACTGAAAATACGCTTTTATACTTTCAGTTTCTAAAATACTATACTGTATGCATACTCCTGCCTTCAGAATGTCAGCCTTGCAGATGACTCTTGGCTTTTGCTGTTTCCATTGAATTCTGTTTCGACCTTTGTACAAGACACAAGAAAATCCACAATGGGTTTACAAACTCATTCACCTCCATCTTCCATTAGCCCTCTGGCATTCTGCTGCAATGCGTATGTCGTGGGTGGAGATATTCTGGGGATTTCTCCATTATGTCTTGATGATCATTCACGTGAAAAAAAAAAAACAAAACAGTTCTTGCTTTGTAACTTTTGCTTATAGCTGACTTCTAGTCCCAGAAATTTTGTAGTGAGGGGAGCACAGGAGAGTCATGGGGGGGGAGTCACAATCTTTATTTTCCATTTCTAGTTGTTTGTTCTGATATTTACATCTTAATCACGATCATGCTTAAATCAAAACTGAAATGAATGTTCAATGACCAATTCTGTGCTGTACTTCTTTTCCTTGATGGCTGCTGCAATATTCTGAATGTTATGCTCTGCTACACGGCAGAATCCAGCTCATGTTTACTAGCCAAGAGGCCAGTAAATGACCTTGAACTTCATTCACAGTTGGAGCATACTTCTCAGTTGAGTCTGTTACAGAGCTCCTGGTGGCTTCAGCACATCCCAGTTATGGCATATATATATATATATATCACACTAAAGGTTTTTCTTCCAAATTCCAGCCACCCAGCCAGCCTCTGGCTCATAAGATTAAAAAAAATGGTAATTTTAAATCAAATTATATTATATTGACACAATTAGGCTCAGAGAAGAGGAAGCCTTGTTAATTCTATTATTCTTTCTCAAGTAGCTAATATAAGGTGGCATAGTCTTATCCTCAATATAGCTGATAATCATTATTCTTAATGTAGCAAAATTGGCCTCATTTTAAACACTCATGGGCTTTGCCTTCGATAAAGAGGTAAGATAATAGTGATAGAAGTGATGTTCCTTAAAGGATGTTTAGGAAATTCTATTAATGTGGGGGTAATCTTTTCAAGGGTAAAATGTACCATGTATTCAACTTCAGGCCCTCAGTCACAAGACTCTAATGAACTAACATTAGCACTCCTCTAAGCAATATTCTCTTTTATCTCTGGAGAACTTTTGTTGATTTTTCAATTTCATGTTTGAAAATATTGAAGTGAAAAAAGTCATCTTGAAGGAAAGCAATGTTTTGTTTGGCTTAAAAAGATGCACCTCATTGTATATTTTTTATTATTTTAAAGTTTAACTTCCAAATACCAAATTAAAGCATCTCCTCAGAAAATGTCAGAAAGAAATGTTTTCAAGAAATAAAAACTGCATTTTTTACAAAACCAGTGCAACTCTGAATATTTCAAGAGTCCTGCTGCTGTATTGCTTGGCATATAAGAAAACTGGCAAAGGTATTTAGGCACAGAAAGATGTATATAAAGGCTTTGTGATGCTTAAAAAAATGTGTGAACAAGTTATGTCTCCAACTCACAATTGCACTTGTAATAGATAACATTGAAAATTAGGGTTTCACCTGCTATTTTCTGCACCCAGGTCACTTAGTCTACCTCAACTGTAAGATGAAGAAGCCTTAAAAAAATAAAACAAATATTTGTTTTCACAATGCGTTAGAGATGATCTGAGTGCAAATCCCACAGACCCTGAAGAGATCAAATGAACCAGGTCTTTCTGTTCATGTTAACTAATGCATTATTCTCTTGTGGAGCCGGTACAGAGAAACACCTTTACCTTGATATTTTAGAATTCATATTTACCAGAGAAGAATACTTAAGGTCTTTGAGGATTTGGGGCAATTCCTTCATCTTTCACTTGGCCCTCATGGGGTGCTTCACAGGGGCTGTTCTTTTTTTAATGTTGGCACTTGATTAGTGCAGCCCTCCTAATCTCACAGTATTTTATAAGAGAAAGAGCAGATTTAAAGCTTAAGGGTTTCAGTAGTTACCAAATGTAAGTAATGCTGGATGTATAACAAAGCAGCACACAGGCCTCCATCTGCCTGCCCTTTCTATGGATCTGTTTTCCAAAAGGATCTTACATATTTATTATATTAAACATTGTGAATTATACCTCAGACCTAATGCCAAGACACAATAATTCTCTTTAAATAACAAGTGACAAAAATGCTTAGGGTGAATCACTTATTTTTGTCTAGAAATAGTCTTGGTAGCTGAAAAACATCAGGCAAAAATGTGTTTCTCTCCTAGTGTTCCCTCTCCAGAAGAATTTCACTTTGATATCACCACTAATACTAATTGGCTTTCACCTCTGCGCTTTTAAATGAATCATAATCTTGGTAATAGAACAGATTGCTTGAATATGTTTGTTTCCCCGGCAGCTGGTGCTAGCGGGGTCATTTGGGGAGACTCCAGTGGTGGGTGAGGGGGCCAGGAGGGAGCAGAGGTGGAGCCAGGAGGACCCCAGCACAGGCTACACTGGGCAGAAACGTGCCCAGGCAACGTGGCTGCAGCTGCTCCCTGCTGTTCCTGTGGCTTGTTGGCCCTACCGGTCTCCACAAAAAAAGCCAAAGAGCAGAACATGCCCAGATGAATGCCACTCTGAAATGATCGGTTCAGTTATCCGAGGAAAAGTTCTTGGCAGCTCAGTTTTGCTGGCAATAATCATAGCAAAGAACTGGCTACTACAGTAGAAAGCAAGTATGTGCTAGAATTGCAAGGGGGGCAATATAAGACATTTCATCCTTAGAAATGATTTTCCAGCAACTCCATAGTTTATTCCTTTGCTTCACATAACTGGCTTCCATGCTTTTCCCACATCTTAGGCAAGAAAGCAATATACTTAAAAGTGATGCTCACAAAGTGTTTCTACTGCTTTAATTTCCCCTCATTTCTGCTGCTACTTTTTTGGAAAGCCTTGGTCTGAAAAGGTTGCTAAACCTCGTTAAAGTTAGCCAGAATGGATTTAAATCTGCCACAGTCTTATCTGCCACAACTAGACTCTGATCTTGTGCATCCTGAAAGTATAATGTAGGCTTATGGAGTCTGCAGAAAAACTATTTTCTGTCTTGTAGACTGTTGAACTTGAAATTAAAATGTGAGATCATCAGAAGAGAGGCTGTTCTTCCATCAAAGCTATCTTGTAAAACTTTTAACTGTCAGATTTTTATCACAATTTGGTGGGAGCAAGCACTTGGAATAAAGATTTTACAGGATCTCTGTCATTTGACTGATTTAACCTCTGAAGAATCACAAGTTCCTCCAAAGAAGTTGCTTCATGAATCAGTATAATTTTCTCTCTTCCCTCCTTCATTCTTCAGTAACTGTTGCTTAAGGTGATAAATTTCTTGTTGGGAAATATTCATCACTTTAGATTTCATCTGTCAAGTCTTCAGAGATGCCGTGTAATGCCATAGATCTTCCCAAATGGTGAGATACTGGTCTTTTCCTAAAAAATGTTGAGTACCTTTCTACACAGCCATATATAAGGGAATTAATGACCTGCAATAAATCTTAGGTGCATTCGTTGTCATTTCTCTATAGCTAAAAATAGAATAAGTTTCTAAGTCTGCACTGGCTAAAGCCAAAATTCACCTTACATGCCCTCACAGCAAAGAGGGCCAAAGCACAGGATTACGATCTTCTGCTAAAAGCTCAGTCCCACAGATGAGCAGCAGCCAGCCCCTGGGCATGCTCTTGGATAGCCGTGCAGAAGCCAGGGTTTTGGGGGGGAATTCTACCAGCAGCTCGGGGAAAGGATAGCTGCCATCTCCTTAATTATCAAGGTTGGTCCCCTTGTAAGTACAATGGAAAAAAGGTTGCTTCTTTTCTCAAACAAATCTTTGCTTGCCTGTAATGCTACACTAGCAAATTGCCTCACCCTAGTAACTAAACACGTTCAAGGTTAAGATGGAATTGCTTACTGTTCAGAGCCATCCAGCCCTTTCTTATAGAAAGTGGACTGTGCATTATGAAAGGAACAAGCCATTTTTAATAGAACTGTCTAACCAGAGATGGCAAAAAGCTACCTACTTGTTCTGGGTAATTGATACTGAAAAACAGAAGACAGATGTAGGTGATTTCTGCAGCTGAGCATGGTTCAAGGGCAATTCTCTTCATTCCTCCCATTCCATGTTCTGCACAGTCAAATGCTTATTGTGTCAATTAAAAGAAAGAATAACTAACGGAGAAAGCAGAAAATCAGAGAAATACAGGGAAGCTATTTAAAAATGCTTCCCTCAATCCCTTCCTTCACTCTTTTTCTTCACTCCCTGCCCTCCTCTTCCATCACAATAACTTTGTGTGTTATTTTCTTCCAAGAGTTTTACATCTTAACCTCCTCTCTCTTGGCTCTCCATAGGTTTTGAGACTATGTTTATCATTGTATTGAAATACCTTATTATCTTGCATTAAGCACTGTATCTAATACGTGACAGGCAGTGTTTGTTCTACCCTTTCCCCAGAGATAGAAGTGAGTACTTAAGAGTTTTGTTTCGAAAACTCATATACATTAACTAAGAGACATTGTTAATACCCATGTAAGAAGACAAGGTGAAAGAAATGTGCTTTCTATTTCAGGTTGGCTGTGTCTGATGCTCTTATTTAAACATCTGAATGTGCCAGCCCTGTTCTCTGTAGAGATGAGCTTTAGCCATATTATTCCTTTCCACCTGAGGAGAAGAGTTATCAGCTGTGGCCTACGTCATCGTGCTTCAGTCAGCTTCTGAATACTCAATTTCAGTGAGGAGATGCCTTGAAGATGAAGACTGTGACCTTCACTTGGTTTTGCATTGTAAAGGGAACAGTGTTAAGCACAGCAACCAGGCCTGACAGGTTTGCAGTGGCTGTGATACTGAGGAAAACATGCCTCTGCACCCTGCTTTAGTTGGCACCACTGAGTGCTAAAGCTTGTTATAGAGATATCAGGCATTTCCATAGTCAGGGCCTGTGGGGTATGAAGGCTTGACAGCTGAAGTTGGACTGTAAATCATAAGCATGGCACTTAGGTCTGCTCAAAATCTTGCACTGATTTAACTAAACAGCTTGTTGGATTAAGCCTGAAGCACGTCAAAGCATGTTTTTCCTCAAAGGTTTTAACTGTTTTAAGTAAAGTGGTTTTAAAATACACTCATAAATTTAACCAGTGAAAGTTCGTTTTTACAGGAGGCTGCATCTGCCATTCCACTAACATATTCATTGCTTTTAAAATTCCCTTTGCTTTTGCCTCAAGTCCTTGATTTCCACATTGCATTTAGTATTTTCTTTCCTTGCCGTGTATGCTGCATCACCACCAGACTGAAACTTGAGTATTCATTAGTTCCCAGACAGCTATTACTTAGCCAATGGCATACGTATTTCTTCATCTAATGGATTGTGAAACAATTACATTGTTCTGTTCTTCTTTATTTTTACCGTTTTTCAGTGAAGAAATAAGGGTCAGATCGTTAACAAGAAAACTAAATGAAAGTCTCATCCATCTCAGTTCAAGTTTTACGTTGGTCTAATTGCCATACTAAAACCTAACTGCAGCGTGCCAATGTTATGAAAAGGCTATAACCTGTCAACAAACTGCTATTTCTTTTCTTTTCTTTATCATGAGCATTTCTGTCAAACATCCCTGATGGATCCATAAGGACTATATGTCGGAGGAGCACAGGAGCACTCAACTCTTTTCCCAACTATTTTCACTATCATCTTATTTTTTTCCATCATGCCCTTTGGTCCCTTTTGTTTGAAATGAAGTATTTCTTCTGCTTATTACCCTAGGCATAAAGCTCAAACCTTATTCATCATTTCATAATTTATAAACCATATATCCGCTCATTTTAATGTTGTTTAATTGAACGTGAAGAGTTTGGATTAGTTCTATCAATCCTCTTTATAACGCTAAGTACAAAAATTAGGTACTGTAAAACCTTCATGTCCACTGAATATAAACCCTCTTCCTCAATCTGCCAGTTGAAATTTAAATATTTGAATCCAGTTACCATTCTGATCATATTATAACTTGCCCAGTTAAAATGTATGATGGCAACTTTTTAGCGGGTAACTAGTGCAGTACAGTGTTACTTTAGATGGCTCTGCTTTTTCGTGGGAATGTGTTCTTTAACAAGCCAAAAGAGCGTCTTGTTCACTCCCTCTTAGCTGCAGGGTGGGTCGGTGGGTATTTGTCTCAAGAAATTTCTTAAGCTTATCTTAAGATAAGCTAGCCTTTTAGATACAAGAAGATCGTACCTGTGAGTGTCATGCTTAAATACGGAGTTGGTGGGTTTCTTCCATACACAAAGCTGAAAACAAAAGAAACAGAAATAAAAAGGGGAAGGGCTCTCAAGATGCTGCTAGAACTGAGTGTGACAATTTCTTTGACCTGGCTAGGTTGTGTTGGCCTCTCCATTTAGGTATGTAGGGACAAAATACATTTATCTTCCCAACAGTAGGACCTGCGGTAGAAATTTGAAGTACTGCAAGCCTCAAGGACTTTGCCCCTTCCTAATTAGTCCTTTCGGCATCTCTGCATTAATTGGTTGGTGTTAATTAGTCCTTTTGGCATCTCTGCGATACAGATAAAAGAGCATCTATCTGTGCTCTGCAGGGTGGGAAACAGAGAGATTATGTGGCTTGCCAAAAACCAAGGAGCTAATGCCTGGGGGGGGAACAGAATAACACTTAGAGACTTTGGTTGGTGGCAGGTAGTCTAGTCTGTCTGCTGGCAGGCATCTCTTCTGAGAATTTGGACGTGGTGATGATTTATATATAACCACTCTCGCTGTTTGGAAGAGGCTGCCAGGCTGTTTCTCAGCATGCACCACAAAGGTACTCGGGCTCTTCACATAATGGCACTTTGTCGAGTCACTTGAGTGCCTGGGCTAGAGCATATGAGCTGAAAGAAGGAGGATATCTTTATAAATAAAATCAATTATATCTTATTTTAGCATTTAAGAGTGAAACGATCTGGGACAAAAAACCTTCTTCAGTTTCTGTAGACTTTGCTTTGTCAATGTCTTCCATGTGACACCAGACACGTCTCCCTGCTTCAGCATCCTGCCTTTTAGCAGAAGTTGAAAAGTAGCAGTCTTAAACCTTTGCCCAGTCTTGCGCAGGGTGTCTCTAAACAGAAGGCTTAGAATACAAGTGTCAGGTTCCCCTTTGTACCTCATGACTTCGGGGAGCCTTTGAGCTCTCAGTAAGCATTTCCTTTACTTCTAGGCAATAAGCTATAACACAGCAATGTACTTTGGATCATTCTATTTTATTAATTTTTTATTACTACAGTAAGGTTATATGAAGAACTGTTCAGTCCAGTACCTGTTGCAGTTTTAGGACTTTTTTTTTAAAGTCCTTTTATAAGGCATATTAAAGCATTTATTAAGATGCTTTAAAGGTAATGAGTAACTTTAGATAGAAAATCAGAAGCAATGTCATCTGAAAGGGATTAAAACAGTCATTGTAATGAATAACAAAATAGAGAGAGGTCAAGAACCTTGCAAAATCTGAACTGTTTATCAGAATGTATTTATTTGCAAGGGGGCAAAATGGGCTTTTCCAGTATTTGAATGGTTAAAAATTCTAGACCAAATGCCTTTCCCCATGGGAAAAACATTGTCACATTTACTTCAGCTCAGTTATTGCTGTAGGGATTAAGTTATTTGTAATGCAGAAAGTGCTCTTGCTAGAATAATTAGCTTTTCAGGGAACATAGCTTACACCTTTTTGGAGCCTGTGTAATTAGAACTGAGGAAATAGGTTCATCGCTACTGCTGCTATTTCATTACTGATTAATCATTTGTATCTAAACACACCACTCTTTGGAGAATGTCTATGGTCAGATATGCTAATTTGTCCTCTCATTTACATTACAGTGTGTTTAGCAGCATACTTTTTAAGAAGGGCAAATAAGTGCAGCTGGATTTTTAATTCCTTGTGTTCCTTGCGTTGCTAAGAGGTTGGTTCAGTTTAGAAAATCAGAGCTATGACAAGCTACCCCAAGCCATTCCATCACCTTCTAAACAGGAGGCCCTTAAACAGAGAGATCACAACAAGGGATGCACAAGTTGCTGCTCTATAGGGTTTGTATATCAGAGGAGATGCCTCTCATTAGAATAAAGAAAAGTTGCCTGGCAGCTCCGGACCTCAGACCGCAACTCAGCTGTGGAGTGCAAAAGCATCCTGCCTGCCCTCAGGTTTGGGTGTGCATCCCAGCTACAGACTGCCTACGTATCAGGATGAGACCAGGGTGCCTGCAGCCTTCCCTCCCTCTGCGTCACAGGTCCCCTGTGCCTTGGGTTCTACCAGAAGAAAAGCTCCAGCGGGTCTCTTGGTCACGGCTGGCAGAGAAGCAGGACAGCAGGGCACATTGCAACACTCTCATCCAGATCTTGCTATTCTTAAGCTTTGGCCTGCTTAGGTTTTTTAGAGGCAGCTTAGTCTAGCAGTTCACACAGGGTCATTCTGCCCATGTGCAATCTCTCCAAGGAGAATTTGAAGTGGAAGGGAAGAAGGCAAAAGAGTTTAGGTACCTCCAGGTAATTCATTAAGCAGTGTATTTTTTAAGTCACTTGGGACTTCAGTGACTAATATCTACCTAAATCCAGCTGCAGGTGGGTTCTTTTGGCTCTGGCTGTGTGCTCTAATTCACCGCTAATATCCATTCCCATACAATACAGCTGGGTGAAACTCCTGAATTCATTTCACTTCAGAAAAATCCTTACATACCACTGATTTGCGAGAGGCTGATGCACCTCCCTCACACCAGATGCGCTCAAGTGTATTGCTGAATTGGTACCCCACTAGCAGTGAAGCACAATAGCAAAGAATATGTTGGAAATAAAAGACAAATAAGACTTCCAGAGACAGCTACAGACCTAAGGCTTATGGTCTTCACTACAACTTTGGAGAGTGTGAGTAGTTTAAAGAGGCCAGAAGGGGAATTTGTGCTTTGTTTAGAACATTTATTCATACACTGAGGTCTTTTACCTAAAGGATCTTCTCTTCTCTGCCTGCAGTATTGAATGTCTACTGTGATGCCCAATATTACACAAAATAGAATTTACTATTCCTGATCCTTAGAACCCTTAATCTTGTGTAAAATAGTCAGCTTCACTGAATAGAAAACTTTTAACTTTGTTGTGTACTAAAAATAATAACAGGGACGTGGGAGGTTACAGTGAGTATGAATCTTGTTTCCATTACAAGATGCATAATTCTGGACAAGCTTGCTTTTTGCTGTTCTTCAGCATAGCGTCAAGACTTCAGATACCTTCTTCATACAGCTGCTGATTCTCTTTTGAGAAAGCCAGGAGCTAATCACATGGGTTTTAATAAGGGACTACTCAGCTATCTGTCCTGTGACAACTGCAGGGTCAACTTTCACCAGAACTTCTGTTGCACCTGACTTGGGTTTGTCCATCCCACCAAAAGTTCCCCGTTTCCCTCGTGCTGCTCTTACGGTGCTTTCTCACCTTGAAGAATACCTGCCTGCCATGGAGCAAAAGGGCAGCTGATAGCAGGGGCCAGTAAGAGGAGACAAAGAAAGAGCCAATTCCAAACCCTTCTTTCAGAGAAACCGGCACAGAAGAGGCTTTCCTATCACAGGCCTGAAAGGAAAATGGCAAGCATGTGATCTTTTCTAACAGATGAGGAAAAGGCAGAAACTGGGGTTAGAAACAAGGTTTCATGTATTTTTAAAAGCTAACGTGATACCATGATTTAGCTAAAGAAGCAAATCTGATTACACAAAGTAGCTGAGAATCTGTTATACCCACTAAGTAAATGAAAGCTATGCTTTTTTACAATAGCATATTTCCCACCACCTTCACTAAATAATCCCCAGGAATCAAAAACTTTTGTGCATAACCGGCCCAGAGCTTTGAATTGCACTTTGGAAGTGAAGAGAAAACTCACTAACGAACCAGCTCACGCAATCTTGCATTATTTGTGTTTTGTTTCTGTCAAGCAATTAGCTCTGTTCATTCTCCACTCTGCTGAATAGTGGTACCTGCCAATAGAAAAGTGAGGAGGCGGATAATAAGGCTGTTTAGGAACCTTACTAAACAAGCAGATTAAAACTCCCAATTTCTTTTTAGATACATGAACAGCAAAAAGCTTCTAGATTAAAATGTTGGACACTGAGGATCTGACTCCTTGCTCAAGCAAGAGTAATTGAAGTAAGGGCAAGGAAGGGTTGCTATTATAATCTGAGCAATAGAGAGCCTGTTCTGTTGCAAGAGACCAAAGGACTTGCCTAGCTTCAAAAAGGCTTGCTTAGCCTTCCAAGACTATCTATAAGCAAATAACAGAAGCAAATATCAGGGAGGAAGACAGCTACTTTAACCATACTGGCACAAGAATTGCTATGTACTTGTTAATGATGAATTTAAACCGAAAACTGGAAGAACATTTCTATCAGAGCTGTATTGTTCAGGAATATCCTGCCAGCAGGAACAGTGGGAACAAGGAATATGACCTGGTGTAGGTGCAGCATGATCACCTCACAAAGCATTGTCCCATTTGTAGGTGTAGCAGGTGATCATGCTCTCTGACTTTGGAGGTGTTTCAGTTCTGTAGTCGAGGTTCCTTCATCCCTATGAAAGCCCATTTAAAGCAGTCAGCCACTTCTCAATGGCTTAAATGCTATCTGGATCAGACTCTGAAGTTTGTTCTCCTCCCTCCTTTGTTTCTGTTTCACTTCTATTTTAAGACAGAAATAAATGGAGTAATGTGACAGTCCCTCATAGAAACACATGAATGTTCACTCCTTTACTCATTAACGTAACAAGCTGCTCTGCACAATATTCTGCTGCCTACAGGAGAAGTTGTGTCCAAAACCATTTTCCAGAAACATCAGGTCAAAACAAGTCTACAGAAAGGCAGAGAGTTGTCAGTAAGTGTTCAAGTGTTCAACTTCTGCCCGTGCAAGAGGAGAATATGGTTTGGCTGGGATGGTCTTTCTCAGCAGTGAGGAGGTCTCACCTCGCCCATTAGGAGGTACGCACAACAGCATTAACAGAGTCTCTGAAACAGCATGGGGTTGGATTATGGAGAACTGGGAAAGGGTCCTTCAGCTGTCCTGCAGTGGCTGAGCAGAGTGAGCATTTATAAAGCACATGGGAGAGTGGAAGAAAGGTAAGGAGAGCAAAGGCATGAAGGAGGGAGGTAGCAACTCTTCTTTATGTGCCAGGTGGTGACAGCAATAGAGCTGAGGGCAGCACCTGAATTCCAGCAGGAAGAGGCAACAGAACCCCAAAGGAGGGGAAAAAGAGCAACTGATTCCCAGTGGAGAGAGAAAGCAAATAGCAGGACTCGTCTGGCATGGTGAGCAGGGCAGGGCAGAGGATCTCAGATGTATGGCTGAAGAAAGGAGGAAGCAATATGGGAAGTCACATAGCTCAGCAGGAGCAGTGTCACAGGGTGCTGTGCCAGCTCGGCAGTATTTTCAAGGTCTGGTTTTTACTTTGAATTGAGGATAAGCTGCACTTGTGGATCCCTGACCTTCTCCTGCAGCAAAAGCCTTTGTTTGGCACTGGCCAGGCGGAAGAGGTAAAGGTACACAAAGGCCCTACACAGCCCAGGAAGATCAACCCCATAAGAGAAGAACCCACAACCTTACTGCTTTCAGAGCTAACCACAAAACTATTTACTCTGTCATGTGAAAGCTCCCCATCATTTATTTTCACAACAGGCCTACAGATTAAAGGGTTGATTTCTGCTGCGTCCTGTAAAGACATAATAAGCGCTTTTTCCTGTTAATGATTTGGAAGTACTTAAGCACTATTAGGATGGAAGACAAAAGATTAAATAAAAAGAACTTTCTCTGCTGCAGTTTTCACCCTTAAAGCACCAGTGTTTTGCTTCATGAAATGGTTCTTACATACGTCTAAGCACACCAGGAAGATGGTAGCAGGGCTTTTCTGGATGCTCAAAACCCAGCCCCAGGTCCTGATCCCTGTCAACGGCCGAGAGCCATCCATCAGCACTGTCTTGAGATTAAAGAATAACAGAGACCAGATCTGGAGAGAGATAGCAGAGGGAGGCTTGGAAAAAGAACAGCGTATTTTCTGCAAGCCAAAACTTTTAAAATATATATACATACTGAGGAATCTTATGTTAGTTAATCCTCTTCTGCAAAAAGCAATGATTCACCAGAAATGTACATGTTATCAATTAGTGCAAATGTTGGCCCATTTTCAGTTGGAAAAGCAATGTAACTTGCTGATTTACAGCTGATGTCTTAGATTTAAGCTTGGCCAGGCATGTATTTTAGCAACAGAGCTTGATTTTTGAAAAATATATTAAACAAACCCCCAAATACCTAAATAGAATGAGTGGATTCAGAAGGAAGATTAAAAAAAAATGCAATTTATTGGCAAAGATCACATGACATTTTCTTAGCCATTAGGATGGAAAAAGAACAGACTGGATGCCTGCCAGTCCTAGAAGTGTGGAAAATTAGATGCCATTTTGCACACAAATCAATACAGTAAGTGGGAAATCTCAGGTCTCCCAAACTGTCTGCAAATCTAGCTGCTAATTGACTCAATTAATCTCTGATCCTGTTTCCACAAAATTATATGCTTAGAATAAGGAGAGACTGGCAGTGTTGTGGATGATTAGAGAATATTGCTTTAATGAGCCTTGCTCAGCCATGAGCAGTTAACTGACCATTAATCTTCAGAAGGAAAGGGATGGGCTCTGCACTTACAGTGAGGGGAAGAAAAAATCTTGGCAACAAAGGCGGCTTTTAAAGAACTTCTGACAATGTGATTAGATGCATTGATGATTATTATAAACATTATCCATCTGCGGCATGTGCTAACATTCCTTCACTAAAATCTACCTTCATGCCTTATGCAGGCCATGAATTCTGCACAGATTTGCTTTCTGAAGGTATTAATGCTGCCTGACTCTTTTCTAAATATTTTGTACTCCAAATATGAGAGCTGTCGATGGAGGATACTCTGAGCAACTGACAAAATGTAAAAACAGGTACGGCATAAAGGACTGTCACTGCACATACAAATGGTGAGACAAAGATGAAGATGAGGATAGTTCTCATTTGCTTGGAAATGAACTATACACTAAAAGTGGATCGGGATTACCTCTGCTTTCTGTACACACAGCCAAACCCTGGCATCTTACTGTATTTACCTATGGAGGTGCAGAGGACACAGAGGAAACTACTACAGGAAGGCAAAGGACAGTTAAGGGTAATTGTAATAGGATTTCTATATATAGCAAGGATGTGAAGCCACTTTTAGCACTTACTCATTCTTTCCTGGTACGGGATGACAAACCATCTGATGTTTCTACAAGAGCATTATAGAAGAGAACCATTTTTAGGCTTTATTAGATTAATACTTTATTAAATGCTATGCATTAGATACTAGGCCATTAAAACAAACACAGATCATGGATATGAGGATGAATTTTAGAAGTTCAAGAAACCGAGCCTAAAACAATAGAGGTAGAGGTAGAGCTAGAGAGGTAAAGCAAGATTGCTGTACAGATTTTTTTTTTGTATTACCTGAACCTGGAAATTATGTTATTTATGTTATTTACTCTCAACTACTTAAAATACATCCTTCCACAAAGCTTATCAAGGTTATGGCCTGATCACTGGCTGTTAACAGTAATGAATACCTAGGGGCAGATTATGATTTGGGAAAATTTAGCATGGAGAGTTTCTGCTGTGCACCAGCTAGGTGGTTTTTATTTATCATTTGTATAGCTCCAGGAATACACATGGAGTTTTCCATGACAAAGGAAAAGGTCAACTGCTGATCTGAAGAGGCTAAAATTGTAATGAGGCATAGCACCTTAAAGCCATGATGGAGCACAGGAGAACAGAGCATAGGAGGACGAGAGTTTCACTGGTGTCACTGCAGGGTATATATAACTTACTGACTGCTTTTTTTACACAAACACATACAAAAATGCATCATCTAATGTGCTTGGGAATACAACTCAGCATTGGAGGGAGCCATCAAAGGGAGTACTCAAAAGACACGAGGGGTGGGAATTTGTCATTGTATTATATTACGGAGGATGATGATTCTGATTCTGTAAGACGTTAAAAATATAGCTTATCAGTTTGGCAGCTAACTCCTTACTGCAGTTGTGCTTAGCGCAAGGCTGGAGGAAGCGAAGACTGATCCCAGAAAATGTATGTGTTGTTAAATGGTAAAGATATTCTGTGAAACTAAGTGTCTTACATTGACTGTGCATGTCTATCCTTTCCATGGCAGTTTTCCAGGATTGATAATATTACATTGTTTATTTGTGCTTTTGAATTGCAAACTATGTGACATAGGAAGATCCATTTGATTTGTGTGCTGTCAAAATAGAATATGCTTCTATCAGTTACATGGAAATCACACAAAATGCCTCTCTGGCACGCGTATGCCATTCCGCTGTCTCTCCCCTGTGTTGTCGTGTTTGTAGCCAAGCCAGCCTTAAGTTGCAGACCTTCACAGGTCTGTGGGGTTGCATTAAACACCACCTGCCGCTGCTCAGAGGTATTCTTGCAGAACCGCTAGAGGCCACTGCAGGGGTGCGAGCTCTGGGTGTGCATGGCGGGTACGCAGAGAGGCCTGATCATCGGGCAAAGGCGTAAGAGTAAGTTCCCAATCGGAACTGCTCATTTTGGCTTGTAATCACAACTGACAACAGAATTTAAAAAATAAATAAATAAATAAATAAAAGGCAATTACCTTTGATTAGTTAGCCCTCCAACCTAAATAAAATGTCAGATATTTGTGGCTTCCTGCTCTTGCCCCTGATCTCATCAGCAGTCTCACCAAGTCACCCAGACAGACATACAGGCACACACACGCTGTCCCTTGCGCCCTGTTCGCTGAGTGCTCAGCATTGCTTTCTCCCCCCTTCCCTTCCTCGTTTCCTAACTGCATTCTTTTCTGATGGCTTGATTATGGACCTGTATTTGTCAGAGGTGTTGAGTGATGTGGAGCTCTCATTTAACCAAAGCTACAAAGTATTTTACAGATTATTATGAGGGTCCAAGTTTTGCTCCTGTTAATATCCACAGCCTCTGTGTTAATATCACAGCCTCCAGCATGACTGAAAGCAGAACCTGTGTCTGTGTGTCCGTACATAACAGCCTTACGCAGCTGTATTCAAACTGTTAATGCCAGCAAGGATGTTTTCTAACCATATCTCTTCTGGCAAAACTTAACGATGTGCTTCAAATACTAGTCCAAATAGGTCTCAAGCCTATGAGGAGGCTTTCTGATTAATTAGAAAATTTGTCGTTCAGCTGAGAGAGGAGAAAATCTCATAGGATTCAAAGCTTAGACTTGGCTTTCTTGCAGACAATCCCTTGAAAAAAATACAATATCCTTTCTAATTATTTTACCACTCCCTTCCGATGGGGACTGACCTCTGCAGTGTATTGTCTCAGGACACGTTTGTCTTGCATGTCTGAGATGTACTATGGGGCACGAAAGTATCTCCTGTTCTTGAAAGAAGCAGCCAAGAGGGGAAGGGTGAGGGTGTCTTCATTGAAGGATAAAGGTGTTTTCTCTGGGGTATGTGAAACAGAGCCAGAACCAGGCAGGATGAATGACAACTGTGACAAACCTATCTTCAGAAGTTTGATTGATCTGATGGGATTTCTCTACCACACACCCTAATAAAGTCTGGAAACAGATGTGAGCATGATAACGATATAGACTTCAAAGTGAAGCACAGCATTATACTTTGTAAAGATAATTTTTTAATGCTGTTGACTGCCAAATTATGTCACTAAGAATTTCCTTTAAACCGTCAACCTAAGCATATGTGTACAATGATGACAAATTAAATCTGCAACTGAAGGTGGAAGTGTTTTTCCTTTTGAAACTGAATTTATTGCATTGGGAAGGCATTGGATTGATGGATCTTGAAGTACTCTATTTATTCATAGAACAAGTGACAAGCTTCCCTTCCTTGCAGTTTTCTTCATATTCTTAAAAAGAGCAGTCCCACAAATCTACTTACAGCAGTGATAAATATTTAAGACACAAGGTCAGAAATACACTATAATTTGTCTGGTGACAATGTTCTATTCCAGTAACTTTATATCTTTCATATCAGATGATTAATGACCTTGGGGCTTTAGGTATGTGCTTTAGAGTGACAGTCCTGCAATGTAAATATATTCAAAGGCTCAGAAAATGAAGTGTATGCTCCAGCCAGTGTCAAGCAAGCTCATTTCTAAGTCCATATGCCAGGGGGAAATATCACACTGCACCAATGACAGTTCAGAATCGTCAGTTATTTATTTTTCTAACCTGAAGTTGCTAAAAGGAGCTGTTTAGTGAATACAGTGGTAAGCAAGTAGCTTTTAGCCCTGCTTCAAACACATGGTTCTTTAATCAAGACCCCAGTTTTTCTAACAGGTCCTCTTTGTGTGTATCTCAAAGAAAAATAGCATATTGTTCTAAAAGACCCCAGCTCTCTGCCCCAGCGTATCTCTTCCTATTCTTTTTTTCTCTTTGAGCCTCATCTGTTCCTGGCTCATACTCATCTCTGCCCTTCAGCAAACACAGTCAATCCCCCTGCTCATCCCAGGCTGCCTTAATAGCTGTTATCTGCTGGCATTAACCACTGTTGCTGGACAGCAGGACTGAAAGGGAAAAGCTTTCTGTGACCGTGCGGGAGCCTAGCGCCCGATCCCTTCCTTTTGTGCCTACCCACCCAGGCAACCAGGTTCCCCCAAATCCCTGCCACAGGTCTGCACACTTCAAAAGTTGGCATTCAGTTGATTTCCTTGTGACTTTCTAGGTATCTTTTTGGGTATGGCCTCTAAATCTTTTCAAGGTTTGACTATCAGTGATTTATTTCCACCGTATCAATAGATCTTATGAAAAATGGGCATGCAAAAGTTTATTTTGTTATGGTGGGACTTCATTCTCTTGTTTAAACTCAGAAAAGCTCAAAACAAATGTTTGGGAGATATTTTTGGTAAAGAGACTTTTCTTTGACTGATATAATATATCCTCCTTGCCAGTTTCCAGGTAACAACGGTGAGAGAAAGTTGTCTGTAAGAAAAAGAAAAATTTTGTTAGCAATCAGCCTAGCACAGCATGGAAAAAGCTATGAGAGAGTCTCAGGAAATTCCAAACAGCAGATATTTCCTGAGCAGTCTTTTTTTATTATAATTGCATTTCATTCTTATTTTCACTCTGGCCATTCTCAGTTCCAGGAAACCCTTTCAATAGTTATTCATCTTATCTTTTAAATTGTTTCATTCCAAAGTGTGAATTTATTATCTGTATTACCACTTGACACACACAAAAAAAAGAAATGGTGGTCTTCAGATACAATTTATGGTTATGATAATTTTGCTATGGCTTTTTACTTTCTGTGCTAAAATCGATTTCTGCCGTATCTAGCAAGTCAGAAGGTGTGACTTTCAGTACTTTGTGGTAACAAGATGTTCTTCTACATGGAACATAAAACTGGTCTTCAGAGTGGAAATTTTTCAGCACTAAAATAAAACGAAAAATTATGGTAACTGCTTTCCATGTATTATATTATTTATTTATGAGCCACTCTCTCTTTTTATCTGTTTATTGGGCGAGTTCTGAAAAGTAGTAGAAATTATTGTCACCTGTATAGAAATTTCTGGTTTTAATCTAGTTAGTTCAGAACTAATAGCATTGAAGATGTGGTAGCATGGGATTAGGTTTAGAAAAGAACTAATCCTTCAAAGTTGCTGTGTATCCTGAGGTTGATAGCCCCACATCTTCAGCACAATGCTTCAGAGTTGTACATGCAAGTCACTGCTGGTAGGGAAAAATAAAGCTTTTCTGACTGAAGGGTATAAAAAAATGAGCCTAGAACGTAAATGTCAAGAAAAATTATTTCTAACCCATCCACTACTAGAGAAAGATTGTCCAATTCACCTTAGCAGCATTGAAGCTGCAGCTCGAGCCAGTACAGAGGCTCTTTGCTGCTAAGATCAACCATCAGCAATCCAAGACCTCTGAGAGCCTTGTGAAAGTCTGGAGCAAAACATACTTACCCTCCATGGAGGAGAATCGGATTAAGGAACATGTAAACAAACTGGACACACAAGTCAACGGGACCTGGTAGGTTAAACCCACAAGTACTGGGGGACCCAGGTGATGTCACCATGAGGTCACTCTCAAAGTTTTGGTGATCAGGAGAGGTTCCTGTGGACTGGAAGAAAGCAAATATCACTCATATCTTACAGAAGGGCAAGAAGGAGAAAATACAGACTGGTCATCCTCACCTCAGTCCCTGGGCAGTTAGGTGGACTGAAAACTGGCTGGCTGAACTTCCAGGCTCAAAAGGCTCTAACAAGCAGCACAAAGTCCATCTGGAGGACAGTCACAAGTGGTGTACCCCAGGGGTCAATACTGGGGCCAATACTATTTGACATCTTCACTAATGTCCTGGATGATGGGAAGGAGCACATCCTCAGTGAGTTTATGGATGATAAAAAATGGGGAGGAGTGGTTTATACACCAGAGGGTTGTGCTGCCATTCAGAGAGGCCTTAACAGGCTGGAGAAATGAGCCAACAGAAACCTCATGAAATTCAACAAAAGAAAAATGCAAATACCAGCACCTGGGGAGGAATGGCCCCAGGCAGCAGTACATGCTGGCGGCCAGCTCTCTGGAAAGCAGCTTTGCAGAAAAGGAATTTGGGGTCCTGGTGGACACCAAGTTGAACATGAGCCAGCAATGTACCTTTGCAGCAAAGAAGGCCAACAGCGTCTGGACTGTGTTAGGACAAGTGTTGCCAGCAGGTCGAGGGAGGTCGAGGGAGGTGATTCTTCCCCTCTGCTCAGCACTGGTGAGGCCACGCTTGCAGTAACGTATCCAGTTCTGGGCTCCCCAGTGCAAGAGAGACACAGACAGACTGGACTGAGTCCTTCAAAGGGCCACAAAGATGACTGAGAGGTTAAAGCATCTGTAATACAAGGAGAGGCAGAGAGCTGGGGCTGTTCAGCCTGGAGAAGAGAAAGTTCAAAGGGAGTCTTATCAATGTGTACAAATATCTGATTGAGGGAGTGGATAAAGAAGATGGAGCCAGACTCTTCTCAGTCATGTCCAGTGACAGAGACCATTACCACTAGTTAAAAACCAGGACATTCCCTTTAAATATAAGAAACAAATTTTTAATGTGAGAATGGTCAAACCCTGGAATAGGTTGCCCAGGGAGATTGTGGAGTCTCTATCTTTAGAGATAGTCAAAACCTGACTGGACACAGCTTAAGCAACCTGCTGTAGTTGACCATGACCTCCTTTGAGGGCAGGGAGCGGGTGGTGGTGGACTAGATGATTTGTAGAATTCCTTTCCAACCTTAGTGATTCTCTGATTATGTAAAATCCTGGTTCTGACGTTGGTGACTTTTGTTTTGAACTTCATTTTGGGAAGTATTCAATGGTATGTATCTAGCCTGAGGATACCCCATGGAATAATATGAAATGCCCTTGCAATTAGAAAAATGAATTGTTCTCTTCCCATATAGATTATCTACAAGCTTGAGAAAGTTAATATGCTATGTTTATTATTTAATCTTATTTTTTGAAGATCATATGCAAATTAGTGATTATATGAAGTTATCAGGAAATGTCATGAACATAAGAATTCAGATTCATCCCACCTAAACTTCACACCCTTAATTTTGATGATCTCATTTAAAAGTTTTGTCACAATGGTATCCCCCTAAATTCAGTATAGAGGGAAGACGGACACTCTTCCTTTTGTGCCTGTGGTAGTACCTCCATGGTTGAGCATGTGCACATGCCCCAGGAGATGTGCTGGACACACTGAGCCAGTCTTGTTTTCAAGGGTTCAGGTATTACTTTGCTGTACATTAAAATACATCACCATTGTGATGGAGCTGTTAAACGCTTATGCTGAGATTCACCTGAGGCAAAGTGGTAGTTAAACTGGGAAGGTAGAATTTGACTAGTCCTACAGGTGACTTAGATGTCCGGAGTCCACATAGTGATGCAGTACCCCCAGATATACTAAGGATTTGTCCAGGTACTTAAGGTTCAATGCTTTGTTTCCAGTGGAGAGAGTCAGACATTTACTGTTTGAAACTTGTTTAGAAAAGATTTCCCTCTAAATGAAAATCTTCACATTTGTAATGGATATCTGAGACATTTGGTTTCTAAAAATTACTTCCTTTTTACCATTAAAACAGGAGAAAAGGCATGAAGAAAATATTTATTTCATTTTCATTTCACTCAAAATTTTCCTCAGTAAACGCTTGCCCATCTGTTCCAGTGATCAATATTTATGATACATAATGAACATTAAAGCGCTGGTGAAGTACCTCCAGGCTTTATTCAATATTCTGTAGATAATCCTAATTTTGACCTATCAATATTATGTGGGTAACTGTTCTAATATACAAGTCAGTCTTGAAACCCTTTTATTTTGCTTTTCTGAAGAAAAGGTCTAGTAATCATTTTATTCTTTCTCTTGATTCTATTAATGCTTGGCCTTGCTAAATGGGTATAAATCACAGTACAATATTACATTAAATACATTATTGTATAACTGAATTTGGAGCTGAACTGACTGTCTTAGAAGATCTCTATTCCATCTTCCTCACAAAGAGAACTGTTGAAATGAGATCAGGTTGGTGAAGCAAATCAGGAAATACTGTGAATTGATTTTTTTTTTGAAACACACAACAGAACCCCAGGACAGGGGGGTGTTCCAGGTATTTCATCATATTGAAAGGACAAAGAATCACCCCATATGCATTTCCTATACAAGTATCTACCTGAAATCCTCAGAACCCATGGATTTTAACAGGGAACATACGCATTTTCATTGTTATTTTTGAGCTTTTCTTTCTTGCCATCCTCCCTTAGTGGGATTCTCGCAGGAATCAGTGGGGGCTGAAAACGTTAATGCAATGGGAAGTGCAAGTCTTGGGCAGAGCAGTACGCAATAACAAAGAAAGGAACCCAACATGACACAATGCAGAAGAGCAGTGTAACAAAACTGTATTTTCCAGTAGAGTATTTCCAGCCCGGTTCAAATGTCTCCTAACTGTAGGCTCTTAATTACTATGAAAAGCACTAGAAATCCAAATTAAGCTCCAGGAATATGATGTTTGACTCAGGCTTTCAGAGCTGACATAAATTCATTAAATCTTCTGAACCAATCTGCTTTGTTACTTTTGGCACATCTGCAATTTTTTGTATAATAAAACATTGCATAAAGTGCTTAGTAAATTGCATTTAGCACCGTGCCAGCAATGTAGCCCACAACTCTAAATGTTCCTAAATTAAGCTTTTGTCTTTCAGTCTTGAAGATGTTTAACAGGGATCTCTCTCTGGATAAGTGGATATACATACATATATATGTATATGTGTGTGTGTGTATGTGTGTATATGTATACTATATATCTGAAGTATATATGTATTATATACACGAATGCATTTGAAATATAAGCAAACATAAGCTTTATTTGTTCTTCACTTCAAAAACAACACAAAAGAAAATAGAGAGAAAAAAAAAAAACACCTCATAACCGATTTCAGCTTTTGGAAATAATGTTAGAATCATATTGGAAGGATACTTATGAGGAAAACAAAAAGAATTCATCCCGCCGCGTAGAACAGAAATGTATTTTCACCATCTGCTGCCCTCATGAAATCTAGGGATTTGTAAACTTTTGTGTAAGAGTAAATCTGAGATTTGGTGACTTTGCTGCAAAGTCTGTAATCTTGAGACAATGTTCTGCCGGTTTAGATGTACATTTTGTACATTTTAGATTACTCTAAGTAACTAAAAGACTGCGAGAGGTAAGCAGTCTGAGCGGATATCTTTGTCCTCCTCATCTGTACCGTGCACGAATACATGAACAGCTGTGGAGATCTGGAATGGAATCGTAAGAGAGCGCTGAAATGGTAATTGCAGGTAGTCACAGCCAATACTCCAGTCTCTTGCTTGTGATTCAAATGCTCCCTAACGCTGCAAAATATTATCACTTACAGTTGTAAGCAGATGTCTTTTAAAATTAAGCTCACAGTGGGGGAATGTATCTTCCTCTGTTACGAGAGGCTACCACAAAATCTGCTACGCTAAATGGCTCGTTATAGGTAAAGTTCCTGCTTCTACGCTGCATCGCCTCTTGCGTGTGTCCTGGAGAGATGTTGCCCATTATCCTGAACTGCATGGTTTTATTTGTTACAAAGCACAAAGGCTTCTGGAGGTCCCCAATTTTATTTTTCTCATGTACTATCTCTATGGTAATGCTGGGAGCAACAGCAGCAGTTCCCAGTCATATTTCTGTTCAGAAGGAAGCTGTTGGCTTTCTAGGTGTTATTGGTGCATCCTTCATGGCAGTTAAGTGTTGCACAGTTTAAGAACCCCTGGACCAAGAAAAGTCTTTTTACTTCTATTCATAAACTGAGCATAGTATTTTTACTGTTGTTTTATTCATAACCAAAGAGCATATTTTTGCATCCAATAACAATTTTTAAAGTAGGATAATCAACCCTAAAAATGTGCCAAAGGGAAACTGATACAAGTAATGCATGAACTTGAACTTCTGATCTAACCAGGACCTCTGATGGTCTGGAGCTGGTTTTATTCTTACAGCCAGTGATCCCCGTTCCGCAGCAACTTGGGAGCCCTTCCTTCTCCAAATGTGAGTTAACTTCCACAGCTGTGGAGATTTAGAAAGAAGGAGGTTCTTCATAGAAGGGCCTGAGATGTAACCTTCCGTAGACTTTGAAGTAGCATAGGCATATTTCATGGACTATAGTGCATACCGGATCATTTGGGATTTGGTGACTGTTCCATAGAGAAACTAGCAGAGGAAACCCACTTACATGGCCATTAATATTTAATAAACTTTATTCAAATGACATCTGTCAACCAGACAAGCTTCATGGGTATCTGTTGTTCCCTCAGTTGGCATTCAGTTTGCTTTAAGTATCTGAGATATGGATCAGATACCAATACTCTTGGTTTGCTCTTCAACACTATAAATAACCATGCATGCAAGCAATTCCTTAAGCTTTCAGCAGTAGCATACATGACCCCGGAGATATTTGACCTCTTGTCTATCAACATAGTATCAGCTGTTCTCATATGTTTCAACTCAGCATTCAGCAGATCAGCTGTAAAAGCCATTAATAAGGCATTTGTATTGAAAGGATTCAGAAGTTCCTTTCCTGACTGCATTAAGGTCATTAAGGTTTCTGCTTTTGTAAATGCTGTAGTTAAGATAGATAACGACACACAAATACATGTACAAGCAGAGTACGTCTTCATACACATTTCTGAAGTGGAAGCTTACAAATTGGTAAACAGGAATTTTAATGAACTAACAAAATGTAGTAAAAAGATGCTCCAGTGAGAGTAACTAATAATGCCAATCTTCCAGCTTGGCAGGCTAGTGGAGAGCAGAGGAAAAGGACGGTTTGGGGTTTTTTTTATTTCCAGTTTGTTAATAGGCTTTTCTTCAAATGGGATACATACAGTTTCTTTCTGCCATGGAAGATGTATAAAATAAATACATTATTCATATTTTCATGGTTTTGGCAAACAAGTGCTTTTCAGGAGGGAAGAGAAGGAAAAGTCAACAATTTGCTGGAAATACTATCTGATATTTGTTAGAGATGTGCGAGAAAGTGAACAGAATTCATATAAGCCACTCCAACCAACTGAACTACACAAACTCTGGACCCCTAGGCCAGTTTACCCATCTCAAAACTTGTCCTTAACTTTGAGGATTGTATTTATTTCACTGTGAGGAAATGAAAATTATTATTAATGTGATAACCCAATTCTCATTTAATCTAAGGGCACTTTTTACCTTTCTTACTGTTGCAAAAAGGTCTTACCTATATAAATCTCATGTAAAACTAATGATCATTGAAAATAATAAATTGTATTTTTTAACCACGAAAAGAGCACTTACTGCTATATAGTGCCCAGAATTCATAAAGGCCGTCATTCCCTCTAAAAGCACTCACATAAAAACCATATAAAGTAGATAATATGTGGTACTAAGCTTTGACCAGTAAAGATAGCATCCCCATCTTCCTATCTTTCCATTTTATTTACTGTGTGCATTCAGTATCAAGTTTAATTGAGATCCAGACAAGAGTCTGCCAATTGTCTGTAAAGAGCCCACTTCAAAGTGAACTACATTCTTCCAGTAATGCAGCGTAAATAGTAGTAAATAACAAATTATAAAGAAAACAATCTATCCAGTGCCACAAAGTCATGTCATGCAAACCAATACCTTGGAGAGATAGCACGGTTGTGATTAGTGCTAACAGTTAGTCCAGTGTGGTATCATTTCCAGAACCATTTATTGATATTGATGGAAAGTATTGAATTGATAGTAAGACTATCCATGCAAGTCCTTAGACAGTGGCCAACACAGCCCCCAGTGCCTGTGTGGCAGGACATGAACAATAACAATAGCCCCATCTTTCATTCCTGTGTAAGAAAGAGAGCCAGCAAGATGCTGTGATTTAAATGGGAACTGATCTCTGAAAGTTTATCGAATGCTAAACATAATTAATTGATCCTCACAAGACCAGTGTAAAGTGGGCAGCTACTATACAGTAGTTTTTATGTAGAAGTTTGATACAATAGGAATTTTATAGCTAGGAAAAATGAGGCTGTAGACGTGATATTCCACAGCCTTCTCCAGGAGCTCTTTGCTTTTGATTCTCCTGAAAATTAAACATCTTGTATCTAGAAAGGACACCTGGTTTTCAATTTCAGGACCTCACTGTAAGTTTTGATAACTCACAGGTCATCAAAGCTTAAGGGAAGGGTAACGTAGAACAACAAACTCCTTTCATAACTTTATTCCCATGAAACCTCTGACATGTTTAACAAATAATAGAAAATGTTGGCATGTTGTATAAGGTATCTATGCCTATATATTTGCTGCTCCATTTCTAGCTTGCCATGTCTAAGTACTATTCGAAAAAAAAAAGAATGATAACTGTTTAAGCCCGTTATCTCACTGCAAAAAATTCATTCGGTCACTGAAGTTAAAATTGTTCTGCTGCTACCATAATTCTACCAAGTCAATTTTTAAAGTGGGCTTTTTTTTAAGATTTTAGTTTAAAGCAATGGGTCTCTTACAGCTAGAATTGCTGTGGTGATCAGATTTTGAAGCATCTCTTGATGTATAAATTATTGATCAGAAAAGTATATATTATGCTGGTAGTGTTACAGCCACACAAATATATCCTTGTTTTAGCTGTTTGGTCAATTCCATCAT
Source organism: Egretta garzetta (assembly GCF_000687185.1). NCBI lineage: Eukaryota > Metazoa > Chordata > Aves > Pelecaniformes > Ardeidae > Egretta > Egretta garzetta. The sequence continues at coordinate 5,304,768 of NW_009258952.1, read as the reverse complement.
TGTCAGCCAGCAAAAGGCATATGAATTTATATGCCATTATCAGAGCAGTATTCCACATGGCTTCGTACGTCTTGTCTACCTCTAACTTCTATGCTTCAGTGCATCTAAATAACTTGAAATTTACCACCTTTTGCAAAAAAAAAAAAAAGGTAATTACTGTATAGAGTGCAGGAAGAGAAAACTTAGGAAACAGCTAAAGGCTCACTCTTCTGAGCTGGTTTAAGACACAGCAAATTGAGGGAGGATTTTGATGCCTGACACCTGCTTTACCTGGACCTTTGGCTCATGAAGTCAGTGAGGATATTCCAGCTGAGTTCTGTGGATCTGGATAAGGATTTTTGCACTGCAGAAAATATATCTGACCAGGTATAGTAAATACATTCACAGCAGGCACAGCGTGCTGCAGTTTAATCTCTTGTCACCAATAGGCCAAGGCTTACATTGCTGAAGTGCTAATATGCTAATCCCAACTTCTGGTACCAAGAGGTTAATGTGATGCCTCTGCTTTAGTAATTATCACTAAGACTGACTTACACATTAATGGAAAATTGATGAAACTCTTTAGCAATTGTAACACCCTCTGGAAAAAAATACACAATTCATCCCTAAACTAAATCTGATAAGCAAATAATTTAAGTCATTTGTCAAATTCAAAAGCAATTTGGAACTCCAAAATAAATATTGCTTTTCTTTCCAGCTAGAGAGTAAAAACTGAATGAATTTTAATAAAAGAACAATGCTTTGTATTTGAGAGGGGACTGCGGCTTTTTCTGTTTGACAGAGTATTTCAGAGGAGACATGTTTTCCTTTGATGTGAAGAAAAAAAAACCCTAATCCCTTTCATCCCAGCTTCCAGATTTGGTGTGCAGCTAGTGACCCTGCTAACATTGCTGATGTTTAACACTTTCAATGCGGTTTTATTTACATGTTTTCATGTTAGCAATGATGTTCATCATATTGAAAGACTAACTGTAAGTGGAAGGATCAGACAATGAAAGTGCATGTGTTACTCCCTTTCTCTACTGGCATCATTTTACTGTTCGGATCCCTGATTTCCACTGAGAGAGATTTGGAATCGGTATTCCTCTTTTACGATTTCTCCTGCCTTTGGGGGAATTTCTTACCCAAATCATGCTGCTCTGAAACAAGCCTCCTGCTGATTAAAATCCATAGAAATTTCTTTGTACCTTGTTGAGTTACATATAGGATGCTTCCCCCAATAGATGCATTAAATATGCACAGTAACATCACACAGGTGCTATATGAGTGCTTTCGCTTTCTCTCATAAATCAGATTCGGTGTCAGATTGTAGCTATAATATGTACATTTGAAAACGTGCTTGTGACAGTGATGAAAACGTCTGTGCTGTCTCAGCCCGAGCACATAGACAGGTCACTCAACAGTCCCTCCCATTTTGGAAGGGTCAGTAGAGGCACCTACTGCAAAAGGGCACTGTGCAGAGGTGGAGGTCATGGGCAAATCTGGTCTAAACATCCATGTTCCTGCTTTTAGACTTCAAAGTTTTGTCCATATTCCTCTCTCTAGCTGGAGTATATTGTCAAGAATATTGGTCTCATCTCAGAAGGAGCCTGGAAGTGAACCAGGATTTGGAAATGGAGGAGGGAGCTAACCATTTGAGCATAAATGTAAATGTATCCACAAACAGTGATGTTAGGGCTGATGGAGGATGGAATATTTCCCTCAGTCACTGTGAGTTAATATAGTTCCGTATTTCTAAATAATCCCTGTCTCATGTCAAACTAGATTGCTTTTGAAATATTACCGTTAAGACAGAAGATGAGATATTATGGGTTCTGTTAGAGGTAAATACAAACAGGAGCTCAAAGATGAGTGTTTTCTTAGATGATGAAAAATTCAGTTCATAACTCAAGATCCCAAATTTTGAAAAGCACCTCAACTATTCCTATGCTTTGACTCCTTAATCTCCACATCTCATGCCTTTCTGCATCTTGTATGACAGCAAAAGCAGTATTGACACTTATTTGCTTTCAGACTAACATTAACTTTTCTGTCATAATGTCAAACGTATTGCACTGAAGAAAAAAAATCACTTCCCCCCCCCCCGCTTCTTACACTTTAAAGGGGCATAGCACAATTACAGAGGCATGCACTTCCATGACTACCAAGATAAATAATTTTGCAAAAAAACCAAACTGCAGCCATGGTGCTGTTGCCATGTTTCTATTAATAGCAGTGAAATACATCAATGTCAGTTAGCTTATAGGTATAGTAAACCAGGTATTTTCCCATAAAGATGTGTTTCTCATTAGATTATTTGCAGAAAACTAATTAGGCATGAAGAATCCAAAGTAGAGCAGAAGCAACTACAATCTGTAAGATCAATAATAAATAATCCTTTTGAAAGAACATAGCTGTGTGTTTACAGCTCAGAGGAACCATACATAACAGTATCTAGTATATCTAGTAATATTACATATATTCCTTATTCTCCGTGGCTCCAATTTATTCCAGGTGTAACTGCCTGGTGCCTGAATTATACCATCCTTTTCGAGTACTGCCATGATTCTCCATCAATTACTAGAAGTCGTATGGTTTTGTCATGCATATTCCACAGTAAAAGATTTTTCAAAAGTATTTACTTTGGTTTGATTAGCACTTCTGACTGAATAATAACACAAATTTTGGTCTTTATGACTTTCTCATGCAGTGCTATCCCTTATCATAAAGATCGTGCAAAATAAAGAATCGCATTGCCCTTACAGCAAATTTGCGGTTTTCTGGTGGTGGTGGGTTTTTTTATGTGGCTTTCAGGAAGCAGAAGTAGATGGAATCAGTGTGTAGATAGAAGCAGTAGTAAATACCCCACAGCCTCCATTCCAAGTCTTTATCATAAATTGCCTGATGTTGGCAGTTAAAAGAAAAAAAAAATATGTATTATGAAATTGTCAGCCACAAAAGATACTTCTTGAGGCATATCCAGAGTATAATGTATTTGTTCCGTGTTCAAGGGTTCTTTGAAGATGAATTTTATTGTCCATAACCTTGCTGCAAGTGGCTGCATTATAGCTGTTCATACCTCACAAATTTATTTTCAGGTTTATTTCTTGTCTTAAGCTTGATTGAGCTCTAGAAACTCTGCTGTGTAGCTGAAGTCATGGAAAACTCTGGGGTTTCTGTGGCCTGGCCATCAGTTTGACAATCAGGAAGATCTGACTGACAATTTGGTCCTTCTTTTGCAACTGTTCAGCACTGATTTCCCCTTTTACAGTCAAGTCCTCATTGTCTGTACATTTGAGGGACAGCTGTGTCTAATAATAAGTCATTTTAGGGTAAAGCCTGGTATTTCCTTCTACTACTTCATGTTCTGCTTGGCTCCTAGAAATGGCCACCCTCTGAAGAGGTGGAACCAGTGACACGGGACTAATGACTCTTAGAGACTGGCCAACCGCGCCTCTCATCACAGTGCATTTGAAGCATAAATGTGGACTAAAAAGTAGCTCGCCTATGGCTCCAGTTAACAGTAGGAGAAACAGCCACAATGTGTGGAAGTGTGAACACGCAGGGGAATGCTGTAACACATCATTTGTCCCTGATGCAGTGCTCCCTCCAGCTGGAGGGGTTCTGTTTCCAACATAGATCTGGGTCTCAATGGCAAAAAAAAAAAACAACCCAATGTACTGCTTTGGTTCATGTGGGCACAGCTATCATCTAAACTAGGCAACATTTTTCTCCTCTACAGTAATATGCATATGAAATTTAATTAGTGTGAGGTGCAAACATAAATCTTAATGGTTTCTGTAGGGATTTCTACCAAGGGAGCACCTGACAAGGATGGAACAACCCACAAACAAAAGGCTCTGATGCAGTTCAGGGCTCAGTGCAGATCCAGTCTAGAGTTTTTTTCTCCCTGATGAGCTAATTCAGGATCTCAAATATAAAGATACCCAGGAAAACAGACAAAAAACTTCAGTCCTGATATTAAATATATGGACTACTGCCATAAGACAACAAGGGTAAAGCCAAGAAACAATTAATAGAAAGCTATCATGTTCTTAGACAATTCCTAAAATTCAAGAAGTCATAATTTCTGAAATTATAGATCTTATTTTTGTATGTATTTAAAATAATATACTTTGAATATAATTTTAAACTGCTGATCTCTTCTATCAAGATTTTAGAAAACCTAAATATATATATATAAAATACAAATGTCTGAATAGAATTACCTCACATTGATATTTTCAGTTATTTGTGAATGTTTCAAATCATCTACTTTATTACTCTTGATAGCTCTAGATACAGAAATAATATTATCTTACACATTCATGAAGCACAGAAGATAATTCATCTATCACAACTTGGAATTTCCTGAGGCATTGTGTAGAAATCGAATACTCCATACTGTTCTGTAAGCTGCTTCAGAGAGCCTTCCCATGTGATAAAGAAAGCTGTACTAAATTTATTACATTTTTAGATTAATGTCCATAGAATCTCACCATTTCCTCTTTTGTCCTTTTAAAATCCTATAGGACATTTCCATAAGGATGATTTTTAAAGTTGCTTAGCAGCCAGAGCTCTCACTAAAGCTTCCAGGGGCTTAGGTTGGTCAGAAAATCAGCAGGCTATGCCAAGAGCATTAAGACGGCATTTTTACATTCACGTATATTCATTCCATGGGAGACAAATGGGGTTTTACCAAGTATGTGTTGTGACAACAGGAATATTGTGTCCTTGTCAACAACTGCGTGATAAAACAGGGACATCTACTGGTTAAAATGCAAAATAGGAAAAATAGCAAAACACCTTTTGTGGAATACTAGGGTAAGACTTGTCAGACTTCTGCCTTTGCTTCCACACTCCAGTGCTGAGGTCCAAAACCTGCTCTTCTTCACAGAGACAGCCTTCTTCCCTTGGTGATCAGCACATTCCAAATAAAGCCTACCAAAATATTCAAACTCCACTTGTGCACTCTGGTTAAAGGCAACAGCAAATTTCCCTTTGATTTCCCGAGAACAAATCCAGGCCTTGTGACACAGGTAGACCATAAGTGTCTGAAGCTTAATAGACATTTATATGTGACCAGACAAAACCAGTCTTTTCTGTAGAGCAGTGAATATGCAGCCCTGGTCCTGGCCCATCCACAGTTTAGGAGAAAACAGACATTCCTTGAAGACCCTATTCAGCACCTGCTCCAGTTATTCATGCTAAAAGCAGACTCTAAAATACAGCCCTAAATTGGAAGGTTCACATCACTTACAGGCATTTTCCTATCTGGTATGCTGTTAGTCTGACCTCACAGCAGCACGAGCAGTACCTTTTAATAATATTTAATAATTGATAATATGTATTTTGTGCATCAGATCTTTATTCAATTACAATTTGTCCTTTCTAAATATGATGTGCGGCATTTATGTATTTGTTTGAAGAGCATTGGTACTCTGTGGATGTGTTACAGAATGCATCACACGTTAACACAGGCTCAAAACTGGAGTGTTACAGATGAAGTTTCAAAAGTAATTCCGGAGGGACATCTAACATACAGAGAAGTTTCTAACCCAAATTCTGGGTCTGAACTCAGTTGCTCAGCATTCAACCCTGCCAAAGAACTGTTCTCAATCTAATGCCTACCTTTGCAAATTTTGGCTGTGTGGCCACAGCAGGAGGTAAAACTCCTAGCAGCGTAGCTTTCAAAGTCACGGGAGAAAACATTCTTACCACATGAAAGACAAACTTGAAAAAGAGGGTAAGAAAGTCTACTCAAAATATGTAGCTCTGTTCCCAGATCCATCCCATCAGTCTTGTCACGGTAGCTCTACCAGCAGTGTGCTCCCGTGAGTTAAAAAAAGTCCAAAATAGCAGCACTCCAATAAAGGTTGGCCATCCTCTGCATCAGCCTTCAAAGAATCTGACTCCATCTTTTCCTGAATATTTGGAATTCCAGGAGCTGCTGAAGTTGAAAGATTAGAAGTCAATAATCACCGGATTCACTACCAGTAATAGTGATAAGATCCGATTATATTACCTGCTTGCATTATGGATAGGGTCAGAATGTGCAGGATGAGTATTGCACCTTCAGAGGCTCTTGGACTCCATGCCTGGTTTAGGCCTTTCTTAAAGTATCCTGTTTTCCACCAGGCTGTCTAATGCTCTGGGGTGCCATTTTAGCTACCAGTGGCAAAACTCATTTTTCCTGAACTACATCCTTCCTAACAGAAACAAGATTAAGGCAAAAATGTTATAAAAGAGCCATCATCCAAACAATTTGCATTAGGCTAAGTCTCATCCAACTAATTTAATCAGCTCTCCAGCTGCTTTGGATCATGGTAGGGGAAATCAGAGGTTGAGTTCCATGAGTTTAGTCAGCACACTGCTTTCTGCTATAGTGTTACTCCAAACAGCCCTCACTTGAGTTCTCCATCTGATTTCTGATGATGTTGATACTTAAGCTGCTTAAATATTTTATGTAAGAACTACAATTTCCATGCTGCAACAACTAAATTCGTTTTGCTGTCCTTGATGATTTATTTAGAACTAGTCTAAACAGGGCTCCACTCCACCTCAGTCTGCAGTGTAGATATAGCCTATGAATGCTACTTTTATTTTACATTTACAGAATACTTTGGCTTTACTAACTATTTAGTTTCTTCTCTTCTGGTTTCTCAAGTTGCCAGCTTTGCTTCTCAGTAACATGTCTCCACGGTATGGAAACTGGTGGGAAATTTTCATAACACATCCACATCTAACCAAATCAATTTTCTTTCTTTATTGATTGGATTAAGAATCTTATTTAAACTGCTGCGCATTTTTTCATCCCCTAGAATTAACTTTCCCTAACACTGTATTAAACTTTTAGGGTTTTATTTAAGAAAAGAGATTCTAAAATTTAAAAGTTAATCAAGAACAATATGCAGTGAAACATGGACAGAAAAAATACTTTAAAATAGCAGTAGGAAACTGAACAATTAAGCAGTTCCTTCTTTTGTAGGGAAGTTATGAATGGATTATCAAGTAATCATCATATTATTTGATGACTGTGCTATCAGCACGTTTTGGTAGGATCGTTGTGTAGTTAGAATAATTAAACTTACTGCAAAAGAATTTAAAGCATATTACATACCTTCTTAATAAAACATAGTGAAAAGACAAAATAGAAAGTATGCAGAATTTGATATTGTTAACTGATTTATAACAAGATAGGCGTAAAATAAAAATATTATATATCAGGATTTGACTCTAAAGTTAAATCAATGTTATTTTCTAGATATATTTATAGTAAATTTTATTAATTCAATGAGCTGAAAACCCTGCAGAGAATTAAGTCCCTTAGGTTGTGAATGGAAAATGTACAGATGGCAATTTCTCCCAATGGGATAGAATTAATTCCCTCCAAGAAATGCAAAAAAAACCTAGAGGCTGATAAACATGTCTATCTGTTTTCTTCAGCTTGATCTCTTTTTAAAATTTTGTTTCTTTTTTTTTCCTTTTAATTTATATTAAGTAAGTCCATAGTCCCCATCATTACGGGCATAGTCTTTGATGCATGAAATGAGCATAACTAATAAATCAATGTCTTCTGGAATTTGGTAGCATCCTAAAAAGCGTGATGTGATGTGATGTGATACAAAAGGTCCTATATTTCTGTTGAAGCTATAGTTAATATTTTAAATGTCATAAATGTGAGCCTATGTAGCTATGAGAAAAAGCATCATATTGTGTATACTTCCAGCAGAAGTCTAAAGTGGTCACAGGGAAAAGGGAGAAGGAAAGGAAAGTCACCTTACAATTAGTAAAAAAGATGACAGTTAAGATACACAGGCCTTTAACTACACATGGCTGTATTGCAAAAGAGGAAACAACAGACTGGATTCATTTCCCTAACAATTTCTCTGATTCCACAAGTGTGGGAAATATTGGCATAAGCTTTATATAAACGTATAGGTTAATGTAGATGTTTTATATAGAGCTGCGGTTCTGAAATATATATAGAAATTGACAGGAAGCCAAGACAGAAAAATTATTTTTAAAGTGTGAGTAAAGATTATGTCTGAATTTTGTGCCTGTCATAATTTCAAGTAAGGCTGAGTAGCAAATCTCTTTGATAGATAACAGTAGTCTTCAGGTGGGAGGTCATCCTTACTCATGGTATTATATTGGTAAAAGACAGTCTCAGTCAATGATAAAAAGACGATAGAATGGGAATTGTTTAAATAGTAATCCTAATATGGTTGTCAGCAAATTGGACTCAAGTGTACAGTCCTGGTTAATAATCTCAGGTCTCGGCTGTAAACAAATCCCGTTAAAATTAAATGGCAGATACAAACAGTGAGAACCAAGAAATTTAACTTCTGATTTCCAACGCATTTCTTTTTTAAATCAGTGACATCCATCTTTTTGTTTTAAGTTGAATGTTAGTATCAAAATGAGGAGCATCAGAATAAATCTGTACATCAGGTGTGTTGATTCTCCCCATTATGCCCGTTCAACAGCCTATACTAGAGCTTCTCAAAGCTAAAGGATTGGTTTGTGATTGTTCGTTCCCCCTCCTTGTTTAGCTCCACCATGATTTGCCAGGTGGTTTTAGTAACCGATTTAATGGAGACGTTTTCCAGCCTACTTCGACGGTATTTCGTCTAAGGAACAAACACCGGGCCAGCCTTATCTTTATTTTGCCGGTATTATATTTGTAAATCGCACATTTTCCGTGCCTTCCTGTACATAAGGGGACGGGACCTGTACATAAGGGGACAGGACAAGAGGGTTCCGCAGCACGGGGGAGCACCGCGACAGGGCGCCGCCGCCCCCGCCTTCAGCACCGGCCTTTCCTTTCCTTTCCTTTCCTTTCCTTTCCTTTCCTTTCCTTTCCTTTCCTTTCCTTTCCTTTCCTTTCCTTTCCTTTCCTTTCCTTTCCTTTCCTTTCCTTTCCTTTCCTTTCCTTTCCTTTCCTTTCCTTTCCTTTCCTTTCCTTTCCTTTCCTTTCCTTTCCTTTCCTTTCCTTTCCTTTCCTTTCCTTTCCTTTCCTTTCCTTTCCTTTCCTTTCCTTTCCTTTCCTTTCCTTTCCTTTCCTTTCCTTTCCTTTCCTTTCCTTTCCTTTCCTTTCCTTTCCTTTCCTTTCCTTTCCTTTCCTTTCCTTTCCTTTCCTTTCCTTTCCTTTCCTTTCCTTTCCTTTCCTTTCCTTTCCTTTCCTTTCCTTTCCTTTCCTTTCCTTTCCTTTCCTTTCCTTCCCTTTCCTTTCCTTTCCTTTCCTTTCCTTTCCTTTCCTTTCCTTTCCTTTCCTTTCCTTTCCTTTCCTTTCCTTTCCTTTCCTTTTCTTCTCTTTTCTTCTCTTTTCTTCTCTTTTCTTCTCTTTTCTTCTCTTTTCTTCTCTTTTCTTTTTAAATTAAATTCCTGGTAACAAAGCTAATGTTTTGTGCATGCAAGGAGTGCAGAACAGGTCTTGCATGTGGCCTGCCTTTGCAAAAGAGTTGGGAACTGCAAGCTCTTTGTCATGAGGTGGAAATTTTGAAGGTTCCAGTCCATTCATCTAAGTAATAATAATCAGCTTTCACTACCCAAAAATTAGACCGCTAGTACAAAGCACAACCTAAATATAAGAAACATGCCACCTGTGACCATCAAAAGGTTTAGAAAACTTCTGAATGAGGACAGGCAGAGACTTCATTTTTGATAAATTTAGCTGACTTTTCTTACACACGTGTGCAGATTTTCTCGTCTAAAAATAATATTTAGGGAGTTCAAAAAGCTCTGCAGACACAAAAATATTTTATAAACAAAGCCTTTAACATGACACTTGAAGTTACTTTTTTGTGTTTATCTGTAATGGGGAGATAAATCTCTCCCATTTGTATACAGCAAAGGAAGCTTTAGCTAGATATACTTTTTATTTTCACTGTAACCTGCATTGCATTAAATGATTTAATTGATTAAACTACTTACACTGTAATTTCAAGCAGGTACTAGCTCCACTTCTGTCAATAATATCACAGACAAATTCATGGTCTTAACCAATGCCTAGTGAAAAAAAATTAAGCAATTCCCATTCACTTACGCTGACTCTGGATCTGCCATTTTTTCTACATTAAGTCCTAGTGGGCAGTTTGCTATTTATCATAAAATAATTGATTTCATGTCTCCAGCTGAGATAGCCTTTTGATGTTCAACAAAAAAAAATATTAGAACTGGCTTGATATGGGTTTTAGTCTGTTAACAAGCCCAAAGTAATTCTCATTAGCTTTGTGCTAAATAAACAGCATTCAGGGTTGTCTCCACTGATCTGAATTGAATACATATGCCTCTTTCCAAGCTGTGAAGACTGCCTTCATCTGTGACTGCTTAAGGTCTCCCATCTTTGCCAGTTTAACAGATGCTCCCAGTATTATCCTCGACTTTTGCTCATAATAATTACAGCGGGTTTCTTCAGGGCTGTGCTGAAGATCCAGCTAATAGTTATACTTGCAATCCATTGCCTATTACTTGTGCCTAGTGCAGTTCCTCTGATCTCCAAGATCTCCAGCACCACTTTTTGGTCGCAATATTTAGTAAATAAGATCCTGCAAATTTTAGCAATGTTGTACTTAATTTCCTACTATGTAGCTAATGTGCCACTAGTGTTCTAACAGACTTTAATGGCCCCTGTGTTCAGACCCATAGAGACTCAGTCGACATTCCCAGGGTTCTCATTTTCCGATATTATCCACTGGAAGGTTGTCTTATACCAAGCCACCCCATATTCAGCCATAATCAAATGCTCAAACCCACGTTACTAAATCCTGATGCTGAAATTCTAGGTAGTGCAAACCCCAGGGTCATCCTTCCCTAAAGCAATAATCAAGTCATTAAGTAAATGCAGTTTGCCCACCACAGAGTGCAGGAGGGATGTGTTCTATTACTGTTATCCTAACAGCATAAATACAAAACCTAGTAATTTACCTGTAACAGAATGCAGGAGAGATGTATTTTATTACTGTTAATTTGAACCAGAAGTATACCAGGCTGCTCTCAAAGAACATAGGATCCTTTCCTAAGCAGATTTATCCCCTCTGAGAGTCTAGGTCTTCTAAGGCAAATACTAGTCTATGGAATGGTGTGATGGGTTGACCTTGGCTGGACGCCAGGGGCCCAACAAG
>NW_009258952.1:5261245-5293371 GCF_000687185.1 Egretta garzetta | reverse complement strand
CTTCTCTTCTCTTCTCTTCTCTTCTCTTCTCTTCTCTTCTCTTCTCTTCTCTTCTCTTCTCTTCTCTTCTCTTCTCTTCTCTTCTCTTCTCTTCTCTTCTCTTCTCTTCTCTTTTTAAATTAAATTCCTGGTAACAAAGCCAATGTTTTGTGCATGCAAGGAGTGCAGAACAGGTCTTGCGTGTGGCCTGCCTTTGCAAAAGAGTTGGGAACTGCAAGCTCTTTGTCACGAGGTGGAAATTTTGAAGGTTCCAGTCCATTCATCTAAGTAATAATAATCAGCTTTCACTACCCAAAAATTAGACCGCTAGTACAAAGCACAACCTAAATATAAGAAACATGCCACCTGTGACCATCAAAAGGTTTAGAAAACTTCTGAATGAGGACAGGCAGAGACTTCATTTTTGATAAATTTAGCTGACTTTTCTTACACACGTGTGCAGATTTTCTCGTCTAAAAATATTATTTAGGGAATTCAAAAAGCTCTGCAGACACAAAAATATTTAATAAACAAAGCCTTTAACATGACTCTTGAAGTTACTTTTTTGTGTTTATCTGTAATGGGGAGATAAATCTCTCCCATTTGTATACAGCAAAGGAAGCTTTAGCTAGATATACTTTTTATTTTCACTGTAACCTGCATTGCATTAAATGATTTAATTGATTAAACTACTTACACTGTAATTTCAAGCAGGTACTAGCTCCACTTCTGTCAATAATATCACAGACAAATTCATGGTCTTAACCAATGCCTAGTGAAAAAAAATTAAGCAATTCCCATTCACTTACGCTGACTCTGGATCTGCCATTTCTTCTACATTAAGTCCTAGTGGGCAGTTTGCTATTTATCATAAAATGATTGATTTCGTGTCTCCAGCTGAGATAGCCTTTTGATGTTCAACAAAAAAAATATTAGAACTGGCTTGATATGGGTTTTAGTCTGTTAACAAGCCCAAAGTAATGCTCATTAGCTTTGTGCTAAATAAACAGCATTCAGGGTTGTCTCCACTGATCTGAATTGAATACATATGCCTCTTTCCAAGCTGTGAAGACTGCCTTCATCTGTGACTGCTTAAGGTCTCCCATCTTTGCCAGTTTAACAGATGCTCCCAGTATTATCCTCGACTTTTGCTCATAATAATTACAGCGGGTTTCTTCAGGGCTGTGCTGAAGATCCAGCTAATAGTTATACTTGCAATCCATTGCCTATTACTTGTGCCTAGTGCAGTTCCTCTGATCTCCAAGATCTCCAGCACCACTTTTTGGTCGCAATATTTAGTAAATAAGATCCTGCAAATTTTAGCAATGTTGTACTTAATTTCCTACTATGTAGCTAATGTGCCACTAGTGTTCTAACAGACTTTAATGGCCCCTGTGTTCAGACCCATAGAGACTCAGTCGACATTCCCAGGGTTCTCATTTTCCGATATTATCCACTGGAAGATTGTCTTATACCAAGCCACCCCATATTCAGCCATAATCAAATGCTCAAACCCACGTTACTAAATCCTGATGCTGAAATTCTAGGTAGTGCAAACCCCAGGGTCATCCTTCCCTAAAGCAATAATCAAGTCATTAAGTAAATGCAGTTTGCCCACCACAGAGTGCAGGAGGGATGTGTTCTATTACTGTTATCCTAACAGCATAAATACAAAACCTAGTAATTTACCTGTAACAGAATGCAGGAGAGATGTATTTTATTACTGTTAATTTGAACCAGAAGTATACCAGGCTGCTCTCAAAGAACATAGGATCCTTTCCTAAGCAGATTTATCCCCTCTGAGAGTCTAGGTCTTCTAAGGCAAATACTAGTCTATGGAATGGTGTGATGGGTTGACCTTGGCTGGACGCCAGGTGCCCACCAAGCCACTCTATCACTCCTGTCTTCAGCAGGCCAGGTGGGGAGAAAACAAGATGGAAAAAAACTTGTGAGTCAAGATAAAAGCAGTTTAATAAAAGTAAAAGCAAAATCAAAGGCCGCATGTGGTAGCAAAAGGAAAACGAAGATTTTATTCTCTACTTCCCATTGTTGAGATGCCCTGCCACTTCCTGGGAAGCAGGGCTTCAGTATGCATAGCAGCTGCAGGAAGACAAAACATCATAAATAATGAATGCCCCCCTTCCTCCTCCCTTCCCTTAGCTTTTATATCTGAGCTGACATCATATCGTATGGAATATCCTTTTGGTCAGTTTGGGTCAGGTGTCTTTGCTACATACCCTCCCAAGATTTTGCCCACTCCTCACCCACTGGTGCGGGGTGGGGAATGTTGGAGACACAGCCTTGATGCTGTGGGAGGACTGCTCAGCAGTAGCCAAAGCACGGGTGCGTTATCAACACCTTTCTACATGCCGATCAAAAGCACAGCGCTACGAGGGCTGCTATGAGGAAAATTAACTCCGTCTCAGCCCGACCCAATACAAATGGGAAGGTCAGCACAAAGTGGAAGAGGGATAGATATGGAAAGGCTTTTTGAAAAAACTGGAGTTCCCGCAGGGCTTTCAAGCGGGAAGGATATCAGCCTCAAGAAAGGCTTTATGACTGAACTTCTGAAATTAAGGATGTGCCAAGACAGTAGTAGTTTTTCAGACCAGGTAAACCTACTGGAGCCAGTTTCAAAATACCTTGCTTATGTATAGCTGTGCTTGAAGAAGCTTGAGTGACCTAGTGATAAAATCTCACCTTTATTTACCTGTTATTACCCCCCTCCCACTAGACTTACCATCATTGTGATCACGCTGATGTTCTCATCATCAGTCTCCCATGAATGCTGCAGCTGGTATGCAGCAAACTACTACCTCCCTTGAGCCTCCTCAGACAGAGAGCTGAAGGTCACTGCATTACAGAAGGAAAGGCAGTCCCTTTGACTACCTTGCCCTCAGCTTCACTACTACATGTGTTGGCTCCCAGTCTGGGTGGTCCTGATAGGATAGCACATCCCTGGACTTACGCCACTTAAGAAACGACTGCTTAGGTAGAGTCACCACCGAACTTCATGGAACCACAAATAAACACCTAGAGGTACTTGAATTCACTACCTTAATGGGAACTTTGGTCTTTCAAGCTGAACTGAAGACAGAGCAGTGGCTGCTCATCTACTAGTGAACTAGTAGCCACTTCTCGATATCTAAAGATATGACAGGGAGCATCTATGGAGCTAGTCATGAAATCTTTAGTGAAAACCTCCTAAATGAGCATTTCTAGACTAAGCTTTTAAGGTGACAGCCATCCCAGTGCAAAGAGACAAAAGGAAGAGAAAGTACATCACTTAGGCACCAGATAAGTACAACACTAAGAGCTTAACCTTCATATATGGAGGTTAATGTCAGGCTTAATGAATATCCCTGAAAGATCAATGAAGAACATTCAAATTGAGTCCTTAAAAATATTAATAATAACGATCTAGGAAAAAGTGGAAATGAAAGGTCAGAATTCTAAATAATGTCATCAAGGAAGGAGATCAAGAGTAGCAGAGAGCTGTTCAGTGATTACACATGCTGTCAGAGCCATTATCAGATGTGCTCCTGAAAGGGCAACTGTGATAGAGCTGTAAGCTGAACTAAATTTATGTTATTCTGTTAAATTATTCCCCTCTCCTCCATCTTATTTTTCAAAAATTAAACACTGTATTCCGTATGTGGAGCTGTTAGACCTGTGCCAGAAGTCTACAATCAGACGTTATTCTAGAGAGGTAAAAAGAGATGAAAGGTGTACTCTGAAAGGGTAAATGTGCATAAGCAGTGGCAATTTTCCACTTGTAATGATGGTTTGCAGGCCCTGTAAGATAACTGCAAAGGATGTCTGTTTTGAGACATTATGACAGAGTGATATAAACTTCTTTCTTAGTGTATCATGAAATTCTGTCTTCACTCTTGCAAGTACTGACTCAGCTCTAACAATGACAAAGCGGAGGCTGAGGTCAGAGTACCTGACCTGACTGGAGGCTGATGTATTTATTTCTCAGTAATAATTTTAGGATAATTTTAAATTGGTACCTAGGTCTAATTTTAGTAACTGGCAATTAATTTTTCCATGACTTAAGACAAGGAGTATTTGCAAACATATACACTACATCTATTCTTACATAATTTTCAGTGTTGCAGAAATATTAAGAATGGCTAGAATTGGAATGCTTAAGGCTTGCCATAACTCCATCTCACTCCAGTTTGGACCAAATCCCAGTAGGGTTTGTCCCTCTTTGTCTCCTTTTTCATGTCTCCTGGCCAAGGACCTCATGTTAATAAAGAGCATTAGCCAGTAAGGGCCATACCCTGTTACCAGCAGCAAAATGCCTTGCCTCTTTTTTGAACTTTTTCAGTGTGGCCTACTGAAACCTCAGATTCAAAGTAACAGACTTCTAAGTCTGCCAGACTAGTCATGACGTGAGCTGTGACACACAGGTACACATTCTGAGTGCAGAATGGCCAGCAGGCAGCTGCGAGCTGAATACACTCCTCTCTGCAGAGCAGCACAATGTAGAACCGTGGGCCAGAAGCAAGAGGTGATGCTTGTAACTGGGAAGTCCCAGGGACACAATGAGGGGAGACAATGAAGAGACCAGGGACAGAGATGCAGTCTCATGACCTTGTTCTGCAGTGTCTAGCAAAGAACAGTGGTGGCAGCTGCTGAAAGCAGTGCCACAGTGCTGTACTGATAAGTGCTATTATTAACTGGTAAAATCCCCTTGTACTTATCCAGTTTGTACAGATGTAAAAATGCGCTTCTCCTTTGCATTGCTGAAAGAAAGTATACTGGCCCCTTCCCCTAAGGGAGAAAAGGAAGAGAGAAAGGCTCAGGGAAGACCTTATCGCCCTCTACAACTACCTGACAGGAGGTTGTAGTGAGGTGGGTGTCGGTCTCTTCTCCCTGGTAACGGGTGATAGGATGAGAGGAAATGGCCTCAAGTGGCACCAGGGGAGGTTTAGGTTGGACATTAGGAAAATTTTTTTCACTGGAAGGGCTGTCAAGCATAGGAACGGGCTACCCTGGGAAGTGGTTGAGACCCCATCCCTGGAGGCATTTAAAAGACAGGCAGATGAGGTGCTTAGGGACATGGTTTAGTGGTGTTGGACTTGATGATCTTAAAGGTCTTTTCCAACCTAAAGGATTCTATGATTCTATGATCTACAGACTGATGTCCTGACTATTCTTGAAATTCCTCATGTGATGATGCTTATAGTTGGAAGGCAGCTCCATTTGTAGTGTTGTCTTTGCTGCTTCAATGAGCATCTCATTTGGATAGTCCCAGGTGTCAAGAACAAGACACACACCGATTTAGGCAGATGTGCAAGACAGTGCTCCTACGGAACAAACCTTTTTGTTCCATTCAGTTGCAAACTCAGTATCACAACCTGAAGACTGTTGACAGTAAAAGATGATGCTGATTTAAACTCATTTCCATAAACTTCCCATCAGGCCTACAAATATGTCTTCCACTTTCACGGGCTTACTCCCTCCAAGAAATGAAAACCTTCTGCTTCTGCCAGTGTGGCTGTGAGTTGGTGGCTTGTCTGGGTGCAAGCTGGGAGCTCTGTGCTACAGGCGAAGAGCACTTTTATGCAAGATAGGGCATGGCCTGCTGGCTACAGGACTTGGTAGCTCTCAGGTTTCTCTGAAGAACCTAGACCAACTCCCACTACCTATCTGCCCAAATCTAGATCTAGACATCTCCTTCCCAAGAGCAGGTGCTTCTGAGAATATATAGCTAAGTGCCCAAGAAACTCAATACAGTTCTCCAGGAACTGTTATCAAAGTCTGTCAAAAGATGAACGATGACTATTTTTTCTGAGTTTTTCTAAAGCCAGAGCTAAAGATACTGCCAGAGCAATTTATTTGAAGAGAATATTGTACATTTAAATGCAGAAAGAGAAGAATATGTAACAGTCTGATAAATTTCAGTGCCTATGGAAGCTAGAGATTTGAAAAAGAATGAGACTATATTGCTGTCTGTTATTTAAATTGTCTAGATCCCAGCCTGGAACAAAAACTAAGGAAACAACATTGCTAATGCAGTTTTACTTGGTTACAGATTGAAACCTCTGTTAATCAAATATGCTGCCCTGGCTGTTGGATATGGCTCAGCTGAACTTTTCCTGAGCAGCTATACTTTAGTGTGAACCTAATGTATACTTTTTCTCTGCTTTATATAACAGTAACACCGGCGTGTCAGTTATGTCAGGAGCCTTTTCACAGTATCAGTTGCTGCAGAACTGCAAGGAGCAATTTGAAGCCTATTCCATTACATCTTTCTTTTCTGCCTCAGTTTGTATGCTCATTCTGTGCAGAAATCCTCATAGTGCTGGCAGTAACGAGTAATGAGATGAATGCACAGGAAAAAAATCCCAGGTTTCAGTGGCAATTTAATACTAGGAAACCACTACATTTTCAGAGTGCTACGAGCTCTTGCCCCCACAAAAAATCAGAAACAGTAGTGTCTGGCACAGCCTGTTAAGACTGCATCGTTAACTCAAGAAATGTTTTACTATTCATTGTATCAACAGCAGATTCAAATGTCTCATATCCAGCCCATAAGAAAGGAATTTAAATAAGTCCATTCTTTTAGAAGCATTTTGCAATTTATAAGGAAGTATTTTTAAAGTTTAATAAGAGTTGGATTTTTATGTGTTTTTGTAGAACCATAGATAAATGACATAAACTGCCAGAGTCTCTCATTTAAACAGAATATTGTTTATATTCTGAAATGCAGATTAAATATAGTATGCCAAGAATTACACAGCTAAATTGTGGTTGCAGACTGATCACCTGGAGTACACAAAATTTCCCAGGCATTTCAGACCAGAATACAGTTCCAGAAGCATGCCCAGAGCACAGGAAGCTTTGCTGGTAAAGATTCAGTCAGCAGAGGTTTTATTTACCCTTCTGTACCAGCGTAACTAGCTGAGCAGATTGCTACAGGCCTTTCTTATAAACTCAGTGCTTCAGTTAATATAAGCTACATCTAGTCTGTGAGGATTTACCAGCGTAACACTCTCTGCAAAGTGTTCTTTTTGTAGACTTCAGATAGGGAGTTCCTGTTTTTTCTTCTTTTTCTCATAGTTGCTATTGCTCTTCCTAGTGATCCCCTGCCATTCTTTGCCTAATGAGTTGTAAAATCTAATCAGTTGCAATAATTAAAACATACTGCGTGTGGAGTGATGCACAACTTTAATTACACAACAAAGTCCCAGGCAAACAAAAACTTGAGATTCTTACATTAGAAGAAACCAAAACACTTGCTTTTGCGGTAATTTTTTCTTTCACCAACAACAGACTCGTGCTTATAGATGATATGTATAAAACACTAAAGATTCCATGTCTGCTATTCGGTAGATTTTATTTAAATAGCTGGCAGAGTTCAGGCTTGCATGTTACCAGCGTATGGATGAATGGCTGGAACAAACAGATGGATGGCTGCTGTCAGTGAAACACTCTGGGTGGCAACTCTGAACAGGAAAGTTTTATATTCAAGACCTATAATGCATGGAGTTTTAGCACCGTCACACACTGCAGGAAGCGGTGCTATACATTGACTCACCTCTATTCTAGGATCTTTTGTATGCTGGTGAACATTTTAGGCATAAACCAAATTCCCTATGACAGACTGAAAGGCCAGCATTTCCTAATTAATACCAGTTTGATGACAATTAGGCAGATACGTTCTCATGATTTTATTTTTTAAGAACAACACATGTCAAGTAATTGCGTCCTTGTATTGTACAGCTTTTTCTTACGCTGTTATTTCCATTGCGATGCCGGCCCCAACGAGGATGCAGTCAGTTTGACAGAAACTGCACGCTCAGCAATTCAGATCTGTGCCGTGTTTACTCGTTCTTTGAATCCTGAAAGTATAATTATGTTACTGAGTGTGTTGGAGAACTAGAGCACAAGTAATTTCAGTGAAGTGGAGAACCTACTATACTTTATTTAAGCTTCAAACTTTTTCACGGTGAAATCCGATGCAGGCAACTTTCACAGTTTGAAAGGTAGTTATTGCTCTCCAATGGTGTTGCCTTTTGCCCGCCTCTGTCCTGGCTACAGGACCTCAGAAATTTCATTATTCAGCCCTGCCAAAGAGCGCAGTGCTATTGCCTTCATTCTTTACGAAGATTGGCTTCTTTTGCTGTTGTTTTACAGCAATGCATAGCCCTTCTAAATTGGATAGCTTAACCAGAATTTTTTTTCTGAATGAATGGGCTGTATGAAAGATGAAGGCAGGTGGTCCACAACTTCCTTGGCAGGACAAATAAATGGATCTTATTCCTCCAATAAATACGGGAAAAAAAAAAAAAAGAGGCAGAAGTAGCTCTGGTAGGGAGAGATACTAATCTGTTTGGAATATTTCAAAATACAAAAGGTGCTACCTGTTCTGTACTATTATTAGCTGAAAAAGGCCAAAGATAGCACATAAGTATGCAATGATGCTGAATATGGACCCTCACACGATGAGCAATTTCAGTTTGTGCTTAGAGAGCTGAATTTCTGCTTAGTAACCCCTCGCTGCAACCCCCTTACTGCTGTTTTTCTCCAAGTGAGAGTGAGGTGGCCTTTCCATCTCTGGAGCCGTTACCACTACCATGACCAATCTCTCCCCACGTAGTTATCACACCTGCATTCTGCTTAGCCGCATTTCATTCCTCTTGGGTATTACCGCAATTTTGTCAGCCTTAGTGTGTCCTTGGAAGCACACTAAACGTCGCCAAATGGGTTTAACAGTACCATTTCTGAGAAACAAGAGCAAATGCTTTTATGAATGAGTTTAAACTGAGCTTTAAAACAGAAAACAATTTATTTTATTATTTCTAACAGAAACCTGGATTACTTAGGACTTCTAACCAAAACTATATTTTTTCCAAGTAGAGTGTTATAATAATTTTTACATCGCTTTCACACTTCACAGACTACCTCAAAGCTGCCCAAATTCCTTCAAGTACAAATAACTAAACTTTGCAGTAAAACCATTAGGCTGTCTGATAGATTCATTTCTTTTCTCATAATATTGGTTCTGTAAATGAGAATGACCAGCTATTCCAGGCAAAATGGAAGGCTGTGAGGTATGCAAGTGCC
Source organism: Egretta garzetta (assembly GCF_000687185.1). NCBI lineage: Eukaryota > Metazoa > Chordata > Aves > Pelecaniformes > Ardeidae > Egretta > Egretta garzetta. Next base: position 5,284,311 of record NW_009258952.1, on the reverse strand, counting down.
TGAACTTTATCAAAACAAATGACAAAATATTTCAGAAAACCTATTGCCTGAGACAGAAATTGAAACATTCTTTCTAAGAAGCATTTGTCTACTTACACGTTTTAATCATGATGACAAACTGGGTTCACCTTCATACTACTGCTTACTTCTTAACATCTTGCTCTCAACCTAATTCAGGGCCAATACCTTCAATTCTTGTAGCACCTGAAATTTGTCTAGACACGGCAATTCGGCAGGACTAGTCTCCTGAACAATGCTTCTTGTTTATTTTTCATGACTTTGACTTTTGGATCATAAATTTATGCGTGGCTAGGAAGGTGTGTGCTGTGCAGTACTAAATTGAGAGCTTACACACGGCATTTCCCAATCACTTCTCTGCATTCTGTAAAGTTTTACATTATTACACTTAATGCAGAAAATTAATAATGTTCTGCACATTAGCAGGAACTTCATATCCTTCACTTGGTAATCTGCAGTAATAAATATCACCTCCCATTGTCATTTAAAAATGGTAAGACTAGTCATGGCTTGCTTTCTGAAATGAATTGGCTTACTGCAGGCAGTAAACCCACCACATTTTCACTGTGTCTAAGAGGATTCTAATGTTTTCTCTCTGTGCAAAGATCCAAACATTAAAACAAAATAATGACTGCAGCAGCCAAAGCAGCTTCCACCATTCTGAGTTTATTTGACACATGCACATTTGAAAGGATTTAAGCAAGGCCTGACAAATACACTTGTATCAGTCTAACCAAAACGTTGTTTATTTTGTTTTACAGATTTTGGCCATTGTGTCTATTCTGTTCATCGTACTGTCCACTATTGCTTTGTCTCTTAACACACTGCCAGAGCTTCAAGAAATAGATGAATTTGGGCAGCCAAATGACAACCCTCAGCTAGCACACGTTGAAGCTGTGTGTATTGCTTGGTTTACCATGGAGTACCTTTTGCGTTTTCTGTCCTCACCAAATAAGTGGAAGTTCTTCAAAGGCCCGTTAAATGTCATTGACTTACTGGCTATCTTGCCATACTATGTCACCATTTTCCTCACGGAGTCCAATAAAAGTGTCCTGCAGTTCCAAAATGTCAGACGTGTGGTTCAGATATTCCGTATTATGAGGATCCTAAGGATTCTTAAGCTTGCCAGACATTCAACAGGCCTTCAGTCTCTAGGTTTTACGCTCAGGAGGAGTTACAATGAATTGGGCTTGTTGATATTATTTTTAGCCATGGGAATAATGATATTTTCGAGTCTCGTATTTTTTGCTGAAAAGGATGAGGATGCTACAAAATTTACGAGTATCCCCGCATCATTCTGGTGGGCAACAATCACTATGACTACTGTAGGATATGGTGACATTTATCCTAAGACGTTATTAGGTAAAATAGTTGGAGGACTTTGCTGTATTGCTGGAGTGCTGGTCATAGCTCTGCCCATACCAATTATTGTGAACAATTTCTCAGAGTTTTATAAGGAGCAGAAAAGACAGGAGAAGGCGATTAAGAGGAGAGAAGCACTTGAGCGAGCGAAAAGAAATGGCAGTATTGTCTCCATGAACCTGAAAGATGCCTTTGCTCGCAGTATGGAAATGATAGATGTAGCAGTAGATTCAGGTAAGCCTGGAGAAGTAGCCAATCCAAAGGAGACACCTGATGACAACCACCTGTCCCCAAGCCGGTGGAAATGGGCCAGAAGGACAATGTCTGAAACCAGCTCAAACAAGTCTTATGAGAACAAATACCAAGAAGTTAGTCAACAAGACTCCCATGAGCAATTAAACAACGCCGCAGCATCCTCCAGCCCGCAGCACCTCAGTGCCCAAAAACTGGAGATGTTGTATAATGAAATTACTAAAACTCAGTCTCAGCCTAACCTTAATGCTGGTTACCAAGACCAGTCAGCAAAGCCACCTGTGTATGAAGAAGAAATAGAAATGGAAGAAGTTACAGGTCAGAGAGATCCGTTGCCCACTGGACCTACGGACATCATAACAGACATGAGAAGCACATCCAGTATCGACAGTTTTGCCAGTTGTGCGACCGACTTCACGGAAACGGAGAGGTCTCCCCTTTCTCTGTTTCCTGTCTCTCACTTGCAAATGAGATTTCCAGCTGATGCTGTTAACCTGGAAGACAACCAAAGAGTAAGGAGTTCTCAGTTTATACCGTTCGCAAAGGACAGAATGTTTTCCCCAACCGATGTCACCTTTGACTATAATCCAATTGACAGAGCTGGTATCAGTGATGGCAGTGGATCCCAAACTGTTTTGCATGGTCATCTGCATTTAGACACTGCCATGGAAAGCCCCAAAAGTTCCTTGAAAGGTAGCAACCCATTAAAATCTAGATCCCTTAAAGTTAATTTTAAAGACAATAGAGGTGGTGCTCCACAAACTCCACCAAGCACTGCAAGGCCACTGCCAGTAACGGCAGGAGCGGACTTCACACAGGCCACCCCTCAGCACATCAGCACCATCCTCCTAGAAGAAAATTCACCCCAAGGTGAACGACCTTTACTTGGTGCTGACGCATCAGCACTTTGTCAGGGACCTGTTAAAAAATCATCCCCTCTCTTTCCCAAACAAAAGATTTTCACTTTCCCTTCAAAAGAGAGGAGGAGCTTCACTGAAATAGACACTGGCGAAGAAGAAGAGTTTATGGAGTTGCATGGTATAAAACATGAAAAGCAACAGGATATCAAGACAAATTGCTGTGGGGAGAAACACAGTGATGGCAACCATTTAACAGAGGAGCCACAGGTCAGCTCTTCACCCAAAAGCCACAACTGTACCCAAGACATTTACCATGCTGTGGGTGAGGTAAAGAAAGACAGTAACCAAGAAGGTCACAAAATGGAAAACCATTTATTTGCCCCAGAAATTCATTCAAGTCCAGGAGAAACTGGTTACTGTCCCACACGCGAAACTAGCATGTGACTAGTTACAAAAGCAATAAAAATACCTTTTCTTAAAACACAGTTAGCAATGCCTATGAACTAAAACATGGAAAGCCTCAAAAAAAAAGTGCATAAAATGTTATTTTTGCATGGCATGAAGAGTTGTTTAGTTTAAATACTGTTTAATTTAAAAAAAAAAAAAAGAGACTGCTTTTTGTAACAAACTGAAAAAAAAATGGGGAAAAAAATGACTGAAGAACAGTGAATAAAATAGAGAGCGCTCTGTTAGGAGCCAGTGTTCTGCAACATCTGACATTTTTGATCCTTTCACTTATGATTGTAGACAGATTTTGAACTCTTTTAACTTTTTTTTTGTTTTCTTGGTTACAATGAATTTTAGAATTTGCACATGAAAGGATGAAATGTCAATGCATGCATTCATAAAGATGTGAAACAAGGTGCTTTGAGCTTGCAAAATGCATATATTTGTAAATAGTTTGGGACTGGGGGGAAAGCTACTGTTAACAAGGATTCATGGAAAAAGCATTTCCTGGGACACAGGTACTTCCTTCACAGCGTGCTGCCTGGAGGTTTTGTACAGACTTATGTTGCAAAATTGCAACTTCTACTTAAAGCATCTTATGTATCTTGCTTTCTGTTAAAAAGCTCATGGGTATATCTGTTAATTAAGGACTACAGTATTTTAGTTTATCTGTGCTGTAAATCATGTTTGGTGTGTTTTTTTTATTTGCATAACTTTAGTTATTGCATTTGTCAGTTTAATTAATGATCCTGTGAGGAGAAGCAAAGATTTAATGACCAGAACTTGAAGCATTTGATATTTTATAGAAAACTGCCAAGATTTCATAAGGAAGGAAAAAATGTTCCATTTTAAAATTAAAAAAAAAATCAACATAAAGTTATTTCTGTGGCAATAAATAGTGCCAAATGGCTATGTAGACATATCCAAAAGTTCTCAATCTCTTAGAATATTTCTTTTAACTTGGTATTAAAAAAATCCTTGCTTTAACATTTGCTTCTACATAATCTTTGAGCCCTCCTTCCCTTTTCTTTACATGCAGTGCCCATATCTCAGTAATGGCAAGGTTGTTGAAGCCATTATGGTGTAAGGACATAAGAGATAAGCTTTTCAGGGGGAAGTAGTACCTTTTATTATCACAAATCGTATAGCTGAAAAAACAGGCTTCAAGTACATGTGACTTGCCCCAGGTCTTCCAAGCCCCGAAGATTGTCTGTGATTTTCAGTTCAATCATTTGGACGGACAGAAGGTATCACCTGACTCACCAACTTTGCCTCAACCCACATGCCCATGGCTGTTCCAAAAGCAGAGTATAGGCTTTCCCCTATACTTAAAAAAAGGGAAATGTCAATCCTGCCAAAGCATCTTTGGTTTCTCTGATATTTCTGATATTTTCCAGCTTTGTGAAAGAAAGATGCTGAACCAAAGCCTTCATTACAGAACACCCATCTAACCACTGTCTGAAAAAAGCTATTAGTTTTTTTATCCAGCACCACAGCTTCCTATGCTATAACAAAGCCTATAGATCACTGTAATTCCCTAGATCATAAAAAGTTTATCCAATTCATCAATCCCATCCATAAGCAAAAGGATGCTGCTACACAGGCATGTCCTACAAAATGTTGTTTGAGGTTTTTTTAGGAAAACAGAATACAGGGTTTTTTTTGCTGTCCTCTGATTTTCTGCTGAAATTGGATGCTCCCTTACAACAGTTTTTGTAAGAGTGGCAGTCCAACCTCACAGCTAATAGCCAGAGGGTCCAGCAGTGAAAAGTCTGAGGAGGTGTTTGGAAACTCTAGCATCAGTTCCCCGCTGCTCCAGGGGCTTGGTGCCAGAGCGTGGGCCTCTCACTTCCCTGTGCACAGAAGGGAGCGAATGCTTCTTCCAGGTCAGCACTGCAACAGCAAGCATTGCAAAGACACTGAGACAGCAAGAACGGAAGCCTTAAAAGCACCTTAGACCAAGCAACATGTGGTTTATAACAGCAGGCTTCTACCTCCCATAGGGGACCTACGTTAATTTTTAGTTATGTGTCATTTTCTGTCACTTAAATGAGTAAAAGTCAGGCACCTAAGACATTTAATGAAAAAGAGCAAGCATTTTTGTTGCAATGTTGCCCTCTGCTTGAACTGGCTGGGCTGATGCCACAGACCTCACTCAAGCCTTCTGGCCCATGGAAAAGAGGCAAATTTGAAAAGCCCCGAAATATGGATTCTGGTGGCTGAGCCAAACAATGAGCACAGCACAATCCTGCAGGTTTTTTTTTTAAAAAAAGTTTTCTGTATTTCCATAAGTTTTCTGGCTTCCATAACAAGATAACATTGAGGTGTCTCTTCAGTCATTCGAAAAACTGGGAATATAACATTATTTTTTCCAAACAATGTCTGGTCATTAATTCTCAATATAAAAATTATTTTCTTTTTGTCCTTAGTTGCAGTTCATTGCAACTTGTTGCTGCATTCAGTTTTACCTATTTGTATGGCATTCTGCTTAACATTTTCCAATCATGTTGTGTCTCACTGTTCCAAAACTTAGCTCGAGTATTTTATAGTCATTAATCTTCTCTATTTATTTTTATTTTCTTCTTCCTAGATACTTTCAGTGACTAAAACTAAATGCCAGTCAATTTTTATATGCCTGAAGTGTTGGTCTGTATTTTCTATGTGCAGTTTTATGAAATCACATGGACCTGTTCAATCTGCCTTTACATCCTAGTGAACTAATGAAGACCAAATTAAGTCTAAATGGGATCTGATCCCATCCTCTGGATCCACAAAAAAATCCCATTCAAGATAATGATGTTGTTCTGGCAAGACTGAGGTCTGTGTTGTGTTCCTACCATGTGCTTTTTCTCCTGGGTGACCCTTACGCTTTGGAAAAGCCCCCTCAACTCTGTGCCACTTGGTGGAAAGGGAGGAGTCCGGCCATAGGGAACGTGTTGCAGGAGCAGAGATTTGATTCCTTAAGCTCTCCTGAGCTAAACTTTATGCAAACCTGATTCTGCCCTCTTAAAATAACTAATTCAATAGTGGTGAAATCAAAGCCTCAATCCTTGTGCAGATGAATTTCCCCTGAAACCAATGGGAATCTGACAGAAAAGGGGACTGACTAAGGATGGCAAGAATCAATCTCTTGATTAAAATCAACAGGAGCTTTAACTGTATCAATCAGATGAGAAGAGCAGGCTCTTATCGACTGCCATATTTTAAATGTTTTCAGAGAAGCACATTTATTTTGAAATGGTACAAGCAAAGGAAAATGCAATTCTCTTTATTAACAGATGTATTTTTTTGAAATCTTGGGAAGCAAAAGGATCAAGCTTTAGAAGTGCTTTTGGTATAATTTCATTATATACTTTTGACTATGCTGAATATTATTTCCAGAAGCACAGGTTTAGACATTTGGTTTTCCCAGTCTTGGCTGCATACCCAGGATCCACTCCTGAATACCTAGCTCATGTGTAATTCCCGATCCAAACATTTACTTGAGCAATTGCAGGACTGGACCTCGCTTTCATTCCACTACAGCACGTGGAAGAAGTGCAGTCCAGGATCATTCCACTCATCCTGAATTACTATGTAGCAAATTATGCAAAATTACCTGAGTATATTTTTGTGTTTTTCTAAAACTTTGAAGCCATTTCAGACTTATTAGCCATTCACCACAGTAAGGGGATGGTTGGGTTTGAGTTCTGGAGTCAGTCTCCAACAGTTGTGGAATTTCAAAACAACTTAAGGAGTCTTAAGATGAAGTTACTCCCTTGTGCACCTGAAAGGGGTCTGACTCTTTGTATCACTGGAAAATGAAGATTGTTCAGGGAGATAGCTTTGCAATCAATCTATTTTTTATATTTTATACTAACTGCAGAATCCTGCATCAAAGTTTTAATTCCTTTTCAATTATTACATCAAATATACACATTTAAAAGACGTTCACAGAATAATCAGAACAATTTTTGAGTAAATAATCACATTAATCCAAATGGAGGGGGGGTGGGGGGTGGGGAATAATGTATCGCACAAACTGCAAAGGAATTTCATACAGGAAAGCTGTTTACAGGGGAAGCATATAACGTAAAGAATGTAACATGGTGTAGGCAGTTATTGCACTACGGAATTTATATAAAATACGCTTTTTTAAATAAAAACACAAAAGGCCTTTTAATGCTTCATTATATAGAGCATAGGAGCCTCTGTGCTATTGCAGCAATCTAATGCACTGTGTCCTCACTTCGAAATTGGTCTCAAAATCCAAACATTAGTGATGTTAGAGAGGTGGTATCTGACCTAACACTGGAGCAACCAACTTTATGAGCTTTTTAGCACAATATTATGCAACCAAAAGTGTGTACAGAAAATTGTATTTTTGCCCATAACACACATAAATCAAAATGGCATTTGGCTTCTTGAGTCTTTTCCTAACAGGTAACACTGGACAACATACTTTTATTCCTTGAAAAACAACTTGTTCTTTTAAAAGTAGGTTTCTTCCCCAATGTGTAGACTGAGCTGCTCTTTCCTTCGGTCTATTTGAGAAAAGGTTTACCTTCAAATTAATTAACTAACTCCTTCAACCTCATCTCTAAATCAGAGTCCAGCACAAAAGCCGGTTGTGTTTTTCGAGCCCTATTGCAAATACAGTCAGCCTGGTAAAAATGCTCAGAGCCTACCTGACTGGTTTTTTTTCATCCATATAATTTTTGCATCATTTGGATAGCAAATAAATTTTAACATTTTGAACATGCAAAAAAATATTTTGAAAGCAAAAACATGCAAGAAATACATTTTTTTTCAAGCTAGCCAGCACAGATTAAGCAAGAAATGCAAATACAGCAAAGGGGGACGAAAGGCAGAAAACTGTAAGTAAACAAGGCATGTTTTAATATACTATAGAAACAAGACATATAATAAAACATACATAAAATAGTCCTTGTTCACACCTAGTGAGGTAAAAATGCCAGTAGCAAAAGATTTAATTCCAATCCTGCCCCATCTTAATTTTTATCCTAGAACCAACAGGTCTTTACTGAGATTTTCTGTAATGTTGTTACCCACTCGCCTGCTACATAAACATCTGATCTGTAACCGGTTTTCAGAAGACTTCCCTGAAAAAGAAGATACTGTGTGTTCTTATCTTTTTTGATCTTTGGATCTCTTCCCATTGCCCTGCAAACAACAACCTTCTCTTCTTCTTGGGAGCAATTAGAAGACAACCCACCAAATGAGATGATAGGTGTGTCTTGTTTATCAGGAAAGCATTTTGGTAGTCGGGTCCCAATGGCCAGATGGACTCTATTGCGTTTGAACCAAAGAGCAAGAAGAACTGAGCGTCATTTCTCTCTGTCATCGTTGCAGCCATACCATCTCACAGCTTCACGTTTCCTAGTTCTAAAACGCTCAGACTCCTCCAGTGTCCCGCTCACCCTGCAAGTTGTTTCAATGCATTTTGTTCAGTGCTTTTGCAAGAGCTTTTGTAAAAGCAGTTGACTGTTAAATGCTATTATGAGAGCCATCAGTATAAATTTTGTCTCTTGTCCAATACGTTTTTATTACTTAGTGGTAGTCAGTTTAAACTGCAGCTGAAATGCTTTCGTATTCTAAAACAGATCAGGTGTTCTGGGAGCCAGATTGTTCACAGCTACTCTGTCGGTTTCTGTAATGAAGAAAGGTGAGGTGAGTGGCAGGCAGAGACAAAATTGTTTGCATCGTATGATGGTTTCTCATTCAGTAATCATACACCATGTATGGAATCAGTCACCACCACATCTGCAGGTGGAGTAACATACGCGTCTTTGTTCTGTTGCAGGTTTAAATATTTTTTTTTAAATGTCGTGTTATGATATTTAAGAAGTATTACCCTTTAGTGCAATGGAAATTTCTTCCAAAACAGCAGTGATGCCTTATAGTCCTATATTATTATTGAATGCTATTTAATTTTCTTTTATGACACCTAACAGATCCAGATGGATCTTGTTGTAGAACAAGGAAGTAGGACACAATTATTATTGCTCTTTTGAATTCAAAGTAGCTAAAGAGCATGCTATTAGCTAACACTTAATTCAGGAAGATAAGATTATCCTAATTATACCTATGAACCAAACAGAACGGTGACATGTCGTTACCTTAGACACTGACTGTAGTCCTGTGGTTAATGTCAACCCTGAATCTAAGAGCAGTCTGGATAATTAATTTCATTATATCATATTTTTTACCTCAAATACGTATTTAAATACATATTTAACATCAGCAGGAGTAATGTACACTTCTACATCTGGAAGTCTATGGCTATGTTTACACTGGCATCTTAGTGGAAACCAGGAGAGCTCTCTTAACGTGAATCTCTCCCTATCCCCACTTCTCATGCTTTGGTTCACATCACAGAGCAATCTTGGACCATGCAAACTGGACTACTTTTAGATGAAGCTGAACCAGAAAACTTGTTCCATGAGGGCACCTCCTGTGCTGCAACCAGTACGAAGCACTCAGGCCTTGGTACCAGACTAGAGCTAGTCCACAACAGTACCCCTGATATACAGAGCGTAAAATGTCAGCACAAACTGTTTTCCTCAACAACTCTGCTTCTGTTGTGTTGTAGACTTTCTAATGTAGACATGGAATATCTCTACTGTGGTTATTACCTCCAGTCTATGTAGTCTTGGCTAAATCACTTACTCAAGCAAATTTTGGCATTGTCATCAGTGATATTGTATAAAAAGAGCAATATCTAGCCAAAGATGAAATTGTCCCCAGTGTGTTCTCCCTCCAACTTAACACAGATGGAATCATCTAAACAATTCTTGATAACCCTTGGGTAGTTGCGGTTTGCAGTTTGGACCACACTCTTAAATACTGCGTATTTCTATAGTCAATTTACTCTAAAGTTGGTGTTACATTTGGTTAACACAGTACAGACAGCCCTACATCGACTCTCACTCCAAAATCATTAAATAACTGGAACGATTAAACTGACCACAAGTAGCCCCATTTCACTTAACAGTAAGTCTTAGTTTATACTGGTATGAATAAAAGCAAATGGCTGTGCAAATGGCTAAGCAGTGATGGAGAATCAGAAGCCCAGCCTGAGTATTTTGTACCGATCTACCATGTCTAGGTATCTTTCCATTTGGATCATCAGTTGAAATTTATTTAAATTGGGGGAGCTAGTAGGGTTCTGGTCATGTGCTTAGCTGCTCTGATGTTTAGAAGTGTCTTGTAAAAGGTAATGCAAGAAACAAAAAGCCTTTTCCTTATCTTACTTTTTTAACAATTGCAGGGTGAAGGATTTATGTCTTATAATGGCATTTTCGCTCTAAGTTTTGCTCAGATAGCATCTCTCAGTGGAGGTTCAGAATACAAAACATTTATGCCTGTTCTTGAAGTCCTTAAGCAGAAAGCCAATGGGAATTCTGCCTGTATAAAACTGAAGGATGGAGCAATATATTGTAGCTTTAGGCAAAAGAAACAGTTTCTAACACATATTACAAAATGAAAAAAAGAAAAAAACACTGTTGGGGACAATCATGGGTACTTCTGCTAGGATGCAGAATTCTGGATTTATACCTCTAAATTTTCAAAGAGTTATGCAGAGTTTTACCTATGTAACTCTTTCAAAAGTCAAAGGAGCCATGCTGATAAACTTAAACATGGAGGGATTAGTGTAAACAAAAAAAAACCTGAGAGTTGAATACCTAGCCTATTGCTTTAAGATCACTGTAAATATCAACTAAAAATATGTACTAATTCATGTTTATAAGTTACTACTGTGTTAGTTTCATAGATACGGTAGCATGACTATTATTAGTTTTATTGAGTTTAATGAACTTTACTTTTTATTCCTCTGTGAATGCTCTGAATGCTGCAAACAAAAAAAGCACAACAGTATTTTTTCAAGTTCTCTTGGCGCGATAGCAGTGTCTTCACTATTGTTCAATTTTACAGAATTAGCAACATTTCATCATACAATGCTATATTAACAACATACCTTTCTTTAAAGAACTGTCACTAGGAGATAAAAGCATATGTGATAAGTCTTGTCTAAACTCATTCATCTGCCTTTACAAAATGCCCCAGACATTTTGTGGGAGGAAATGCTGCTTTTGCTTCATGTGTTGTTTGTATTTGGGGATGGGGCAGGGGAATAATAGGGCATTTTGCAATGGTAATTGCATCAAACATGTTTTTTTCTCATTATTATTGTATTTGTTAGAAACATTTTGATTTAATTTCTTTTTGTAGATAAGACTGTTTGGCAATAGCTTTATTTTTTCAGCTAACCGTCTGATTCCATTAGACTAATAACTTCTCACATTTAGTAGTATTCGTATCAATGTCTCCATATCAGCTGCATTTTAACTTCATAAAAAAGGAAAGTGATTATTATTTTTGTCATACTAGATTTTGCTGATCAACTAAATATTTCTGCACCAATCTACATATTAATATGCATGTTGTAGTCTGTACAATTGTTCAACATCAAAATATCTGTTTAATTTATGTCAAATGTCTGTAAAATAAATGCATTGTTCTCCATTTCAGTCTGATAGAATAAGCAGGATAGTAAATAAATGTGTAAATGAATCATCTGTGTCTCATTTCAGTTCTCTGCATGAAACCACTTTACATTGAACATTGCATATATACCAAAACAATAATCCATAGTGTCTTTAGATTTCATCACTTGACAACATTATACAGGGATCTCTCGCAGACAATGTGTACAGAAATAAATCATTTGGCTATGCAAATAAAGTCAGAATCCATTATTTTTTAAAACAAATGAAATACAGTGCTTCTAAGCCTTTTCTTTTTTCCTCTCTGTTCAGCATTACTGCTAATTACTACTTGCACTGTCGTAGATACAAGACCTCAAATGACTTTACAAGGGTGAGTAAACGTTATTGCCTGCAGGATGGAAAGCAGAAGCATGGAAAGATTTAGCAGCCTTATTTTGATAGTCAAGTCTAGGTACCTCAGCCTAATATTCAGAGGTGGTGGATAAACCAATCTCTTCTTCAACTTACTAGTAAGCAACAACCTAGCTTGGACCCCAGCACCTTTTTGCCTAATGTGGACCAATTTTTTTATAGCCCAAAAACTAGAAGAAAATATAAGTTGCACTGGGAATTATTTTTCTCCTTCAAGAAAATAAGGAATATTATTTCTTTATCTTCAAAATAGAAACTTATTTTTAATTTCTACAGCTGAACTGTATTACAATGAAATAAAAATACAGGACCAAGTTTTGCCCTTTGGTGAGCATGCCAATTATAGTTATTATGAGAGAGCTTAGAGGCACGCTTTAGCTTCACAACCGCATTGTGCTATACATACCTCAAGACACAGTTCACTGCACTGCAGAACTTCTCCCCTTTCAGCTTTTAATCCAAGGGTTCCTTCTCTGAATGTGTAGTACTGCACATAAATCTGAATTTGTTCCATCTTGCTGTTCTCCCTCAAACACATTCCCAATCTCCTCTTCCCTTAAAAACAAACCCCACACCTTTGTTATTGCTTCTCCCGGTATCTTCTTATCGGCATTGATTTGAATTTTTGAATTTGAATTGCATTTGAAAGAAAGGATATTGTATATTATTAAATGACCAAGCAGTCTGCAGCCCACACATCAATCTGTGATACCCAGAAGCATCTCCAAAACTGCAGTTCTAGGTGCACATTCCAACTGCCCCATGGTTCCACCCTGCAGCGAGACCTGGGTCTTGTCTAAGTCCTCTGGCCCTCCAAATTTTGACTGCACATAAAGGAAACCAAGCCATGTGAGAGAAACAGAGTGGGAGCATTTTCAAATAATCGCTGTGTCTGGACAATCAGGGCACCAGGATACACCAACGTAATTCAGACACAGCTAAAAAGCACTTTGAACACGCCATGAGATTAGGAGATCTTTCTGTTCTAGCTATTTCATCTTTGTCCATCTCCTCCTCTCCCTCTATTCTTTCTTGTGGAGCTCATTTCAAAGAAATATCTAGCACCCTAGCATCTCATCCCAACTCCATAGCAGCCTAAGAAAGAAATGGACTTGATGGTAGTGAGAAAATAAAAATACAGAAAATCTCCACTATTTTATTGGTGCAATCTGACCTGCAGCTGAACACAAATGCAGCTAGAAAGCAGGCAAACTACTTTATGCAAAGCCACAAATGTGATATGTGGTCTGGATTAGGTCCTGAATAAAGAAATATTCTTGGTAGATCAGGAATAGAGCAGGTCATAGAGATCATACTGACAACGTACTGAGATGCCCGTAGGTCAGCATAAAAGTACCCCTTCTCTAGTCTATTAAAAAACTTTAAGCCTTTCTAATATAAATATTAGGAAAGAAAACAACCTAAACAGCCAGGATATCATTACGTTAAACCCCAATTTACTGTATAGGCTTAACTCATGATTCTGCTGACTCTCTGAATGCAAATTTTCATTGAGTGTAGAAAAAACTAAACCAAAAGTTGAATAAAATTTGTTCAGAACTTTTTGTGGTCTCTAGAAACCCACATCCACTCTTCTATCTTAAAGAAAGATAGAAATCAGGGGGGAAAAAATGGACTATATTGTATTATGTAGTGGGTTGGGTGTTTTTTAAAGGTGTCAGAGTACCTCGCAGACCAGAAGCCTCCACTGCCTGCATAAGCAAATGGTGGAAATGTCTACAAAAAAATTCATTACTTATCTGTGGTGACAGCAAGCCAGTTTCCAGGCCCTGGTTTTCTGAAAAGAGTTTGTGTACTTAACTCTCTAAACTGTGGCTTTCTCCAGATGAAATACCAGCTTTTAATGGGTATATTTAAGACCGGTTGTTAATAGAGCTGACTCATTTTTAGACTGTCAGCCAATAAACTTCCCCCAGTAAAGTAACTCAAATTACCTTTTAAATAGCACTTTTGGTACTTACAGGTTTTCATCCAAGGACTGAAATACCAGCAGACTTAATCTATGGGCACCACAGAATCAACAACTGAAATTACCTTCATAAATAGGCATCGAATTTTCAAATCAGTTTCATATAAGTAAGCAGCCACCTTTCAATATCTCAGCACTATTTTCTCCTCAGCCGCACACTGAAATGATACCAGAATTGAAAAATGTAAAGTTACTTTCTCTTCATCAGTTTATGACAAAAACACTAATCAAAATCACAACTGCATCTTCAAAGAAACACAGAGGTTTTGACTCATATTTTTGTTCTGTGCTAGAACAAAACCCAGGAACTTTGACATTGCCACTGAAAGGCCATAGATCAGGCATCAAAGGCTATCCTCCATTAATGTCCTTCCTTCAAGGGCTTACCTGGCTGTTGGCTGGGGTTGGAAGGGACTGAGCCTATTCTTTTGTCCTCATGGATTACCTCAGGGGACACGGCCCTCACTTGCATCCTGTAACTAGAAATCTGCAGCGTGGTGCCCCAGCCAGAGCTGACCTCCAGCACAGACCTGGTGTCTGGGCATTTTCCAGTGCTTGCTTTTAAAGCCAGACTGAATTCCACTCAGTCCTCCCAAAGCCATCATCTATATAGATAACCAACGTTATACAAGAAGCCCCAATCGACCTGAAATCCAATCAGAAGGACTCGGTATCTATGAAAACTATCGCTGCCTTATCCACACCAGGACTTTTCACATTTTGTCATTATGTGTTAATAAAATCCTACTACTGCACGAGGCGCTATGAGCTAATGAAGACTGAGAACCTGCTTTAATGGAAGTTTTCACTTCCAAAATGATTCCAAGTTGAACTCTACATTTACAAAACTCTTTCTTTTCACCTTTTGGGGAAGAAGTACTGCATAAACAAGAAGGCTACATACTCCCCAGGAAAACATAAAATAATTGCATTATTGGCTCATGGTAACTAATTTATCAGAGGACTTTCACTGTTTAGACACCCAAAGTTACTGATGCTTGATAGAGTGAAAAATAGAGACTATTAATCAGATGTGGAGAAAACCAGTCTGCAATTTTGTTAGCCAACAACATCAGAGGGCCCAGAAGGAACACAAGTAACGTGAGTTACTCAAAGCCACTAACTTGACTTAAAACTACTAACTTGGCTTAAAACTACAAACTAACTTTGTCTTAATGAGGATTTTATCTGGTATTAGTTGCTACGGTGAACTAAAATGTAGTTAAATGCGTATTTTCTTCTCCCGAATGAAGACATGACCACAAAGAGCAAGGCCAGAGAGACAAAAAAATTTGTTAAACACCAGTGTGCCTTCAGATGCATTAATCTGTATCTTAAAAACCATTTAATCACGTTGAAATACTATAACTATAAAATACATCCTATTTGTAGAAAGTAAAGACAAACCAAACATGAACAGCACCAAGATTTGTGAATTATAATAAATAAGCATGATTTATTTTGTTATTTCTCACTCTTCATCCTCATGTTTTCAACAGATTATCGTCCTTCCCACACTGGAAATCAGCACAGCAATAATTTATTGCTAATCTCTACTAAACTACCCTTTAGTTATTCGTACTGCAAAAAATTCTGGTTGAGTTATTGTTCACTGTTATTTAAACTACTAATGAAACTATTGTTTTACTTCACAACAGAAATCTATTTTTATGATTTGCTCTCTTATGTTAGTTTTCAAATGGCAATTTTTACTTATTCTTCATAAATTTTTCCCACGTCGATTTGTTTCTACTAGATGGCAAGAGATGAGCTCTCGACTGTGAAGTATCAGTAGAGTATCCACATCCATGCTATTAAAGTTAAAAAAAAAAAAGCTTCTTAAGGGATTATTACAATTTAGTGCATTCATTAAGCAAAAGGGTTCAAAGTGAACTTTACTCCAATTAGACTTTGTATAATCCACAGTGAAAAGAGCCATTATGAGCGCCTCAACTGCAGGAAATGTTTCTACCTTATTAAACACCAAGGTGTCCAACCACAAAACACAGATCCATGAAGAAGTAGCATCCATTAGCTCAGCCACTCAAGGAACTACTTGTATTTACCACCTTTTTCATTTTAAATCTTTTAATGTTGTTGGTTTAATGATTTCATTAAAACATATAAAGAAGCAGGCATAATGTACCATTACCAGAAAGGAACTCTGTCTTCAGTTCTCCAGTCCCTCAACGGGATGCTACGTGGCAGAAACATATTTGTGACATCTTCCAGTGGCAAGTCTGATGACCACTTGAGCAAGTGACTCCACATACATACACATACCGGCACCCATACATGCCCACAGCACATATGGAATGTGGCACTGTTTTAGCGCAGTCATCTGCAAACCAAAACTCTGCAATGCCTCACATATGTGCTACAGTATAGCTGCAATCTAAAGACATTTTGCGGTTCACCAATGCACGGCAGATAGGAGGACCTCACAGATCTCACAGCTCTAATTCATGGTTGAACCAAGGGAAGTTATACACCAGGACATCATTTTCCATGAACACAGAAAAATGGAAGTGTAACTAACCCCTGCACATCACTACGATTTCTATGAGGCTTATATACCTGATGTAACTTAAAGCATATGCAGACTAGAATAACTTCATTGCGTCATGAAACGTTACATCTCCAAAATAAGAAGTTTCTGAGGGCAGCAATAGTAGAGCTACTGCTTTAATTATTCCCCACTCTTGCTTGCCTGACCTCTCTTCTCATCAGGACCGTATAAGCAAGCCCTGTTTAATCACTTCAAACAAGTTCCACAAGTACGTTTACCTTGTAAGGACTGGTGAAAAGCTCTAATTTTTCTATGAAACATTTCAAAACTAAATCAAAAGTTACCCCCCTTTCTTGGGGAGGACAAAATAAGATTCCCAGTAATCAAAAGAAACAAAGAGCTTAGTACATACATAGAAAACCAAAACACCACAATTCTATAGTGTTAAATAGTAACAGAAAAGAGTAGCTACTGTTTTTCACGTCTGAGCCCTTATTCTCACCCAGGAAAACTAACAAAGAAACAATAAATTTAAAGAGGCACCACTGCATAAATATGCAGCTACCTCTGCTTTCTATGAGAAAAATTTCACTTCAGTATTTCCCCACAGGTAACACTGAAAGTGGTTTTTGGATAATCAGCACGTTTTGTTCTCCTCGAAATTTCTAATCATGACTTCTGCAGAATTAAATCACAGGGACTGTCACCAATGTATCCAGAGCTCCGAATGAATAAAATTGTAATTCCAGGAGCATATTAATGTTGCAAATTAATTTGACATTCATTGTGATATGTCTGATCAGGGCAAACTATTTTGCTACTGTGCATATGTTCGGAGGCACTGCCTGTCACAATAGCTATTTCAAACAGAGTGTTAGAAATCAAATGAAGTCTACCAACCTCCCACTTCAAATTTTTAAACAACAGTAAATGATTCCCCTTTCATCTGGAAGCTTGGGTTGATAACAACACCAGATTCAGTTTCACCCACTCAACGGAATCTCAAATTTTCTGGTTTCTGGTATTAACTATAACTCATCTTCTCTGTCACTTTCAAAGATATACAGACAAGTATGTCTCTTTCTAATATTTTCACAATATTTAAAAGTTGTTGCAAGCCCATTCTCTTTCTCCCAGTCTGCTAAACTCCTACAGTGTTCAGCTAATCAGTAGAGCCAGAGAATCATATTTCCAAGACCTTATTTGCACCCTGGGAACAGTTTCAAAGCTGTTAGTTCCTACTGCCTGGCACACTAAGCAAAATAAATAAACACATAAATAAATTATGACTTCTAAATAAGCAAAGTTTCCTTGAGGTCTCTAACAATCATTTCATGGAAATACAGTTACCTAAGCTGAAACTGTGTATCTGAGGGAAAATTCCACAGAAAACAGTGCGAAATGTCAGTCATTACTCAAAATACCAGAGACTGGCCAGTAACTCGGGGACTCATTCTGCATATCTTTACCAGGCAACCTCCATTTACATAAAATGTAATCCATAACGATCATTTAGATTTATTAAAGCATGTCAACACCATGAATTTGTTTAATTCATTTAAATGCCTTGATCTTAGCCAAGGAGAATTCCATATAAATTCATCAAGAGTTTGGCATATAGGCTATAAGGGCATTTCCCTGCTTAAAACACAAGACATCTGGCAAAGACAAAACATGGGAAGTATTTCATAGAATCATAGAATGTTTTGGGTTGGAAAGGACCCCTAGAGGTCATCTAGTCCAACCCCCCTGCAGTGAGCAGGGACATCTTTAACCGGATCAGGTTGCTCAGAGCCCCATCCAACCTGGCCTTGAATGTTTCCAGGGATGGGGCCTCCACTACCTCTCTGGACAACCCCTTCCAGTGTTCCACCACCCTCATTGTAAAGAATTTCTTCTTTATATCCTTACATCCCGTCTAAACCTACCCTGCTTCAGTTTAAAACCATTACCCCGATTTGCTTCTGGTAGCAAGAGGGACAACGGTCAGTGCTATACAGCATGCCAAGTCACCATTTTTCTTGCTAAGGGGAGTCTCACGCACTGTGGTGTAACATCGGTTTTGCACTCAGCGATGCTGACATGGCTGGTGATAATGTAGTCAGCTACCTCGTCCTTAACTCCATTTGAGTCTCTAATGTAGCTCTTCAGCTGGGACAGAATAAAACGCCTATCAATTCCTTTTTTGTGTGTGAATTAATCTCGGCAAAAGGGAGGAGACCCTGCTGAGTTCATTATATTGAATACTATAATAGGTTTGTCTCTAAAACCGCATTACATTAACTGAGAATAATGCAACCTTTATTCTTTCATACATATATTAGCTTAACGAGCCATTAAGATGTCTAGTATTTAAAGCACAAAATAAGGAGATCTATAGTTTAAGCTTCAGAAATCACCCAAATATCCTACAAATGCTAATAGCACTCTCAACAGGAGAAATCTAGCCTTTAATTTATTTTTAAATTCTCCTTTCATTCTATCTGTAAAATGCACTTATTTACAAAGAAAGCAGGAGAAAGCTGTAATACCAAATCAAGTAATCGAAGTTAGGAAAGGCAAAATAGGAACATATATGTTGGATAATACCCTATTCTTGTCCAGATCCCAGGGAATTCCATTCATTTTCTCTCACGTTTTCTCTAGTTTATTAATCAGAAAATTCTTCCTTTCCCACTGATCAGAGTCCCATAAAGACTCAGAAGCAACAGCATCCACCCACAAAGGGGCCACGTGCTTTTGCAGGGACCTCCAGATCTCCCAAACAGGCTCTCATACAGAGATGTTGGGTTTGGACCTCACCTCGGGAATTCTCCAGCACTCGCGTGGCCTGTGACTGGAGGCGAGGGAGTCACTGGTTCAACCTTGCCACCTTGGCCTGCAAAGCCTGAACCATTTGAAACCACAGCAGATGCACGGCCAAGAGAATCCAGGCAAGACAGAACACAGTTGCAGAGCTATTCCTACTTTCTATTGCAGACCAACCTCACCCATGGTATTTTTCTCCTCTCAGAAATGTCCTGCATCTGATTGCTTCTGTACAATTGGCTCGAGAACAGTACCCATAGATCTGTGAAATGTCTGAAATTATGCTTGCATTATCTTGGCCTACTCATAAATTAAATCCTTTGCTGAATGGAAAGTTACTGTCAGTAATTTCTAGTCAGATGTGATTTTCCAAGTTCTGTTATTTTTTAAAGTATTATATCAGAACTCTGGTCTGATTCTTTATTTCTATATATGATTAATAACTTCAGTAATATTCTTTTCACAGAACTTTGATTTTTCCATCATTCTATATTTCATAACTATTACCATTGAACTAATAAGGTACATTAGAGCAGAGCAGCATTTCGGCCCATTAAATGTATATCAAAAGTATTAAGCCACCTCTTTCACCTCTGTTCCAAAATAACGATACAATAATATATAATCACTACTGTAACTAAACCTATGTTTTGTGGTCGTGAGGATTTTAATGTATCTCATTCTAAAGTCTACTGGTTCAATCAGTCTCATGGCTCAGCACTGCCAGTACAATAAAAAAAAAGAATCTATGCTGTAACACTCAGGAGAGATTACAGTCTGTGAGCCAAGAAGCAGCTTTGTCATGCAACAAAAGACTGTAGCACAACATGCCTGGAAAAGCTCAGCAACTTTGAACGTGTGCCTTTTAGGCAGAAAAGAGAGGTAAAAGGATAAACTGGACTACCACCACAAAAAATTCTGTAAGTGAAAGGGGCCTTGGAGTTTTTAGTGCGCTTCATTTTTTCCACCTCACTAGCTTCTCTGGTAAGTATTTTTTTAATATGATTCTTGATTCTGGTTGAGGCACGATGAAAATAATAAAAGCCCAATCATGCAGCGATCTAAAAGGAAGACCTTCAGAACAAGGAAACCACTGCATTTTGTATTCTTTGTGGAAAAAACAGTGCAGAAAGTTTGGGGGGACTCTAAAACTGCTGAAGTGCTAGAATGTATTCCAAAACATTACATTGGAGTTACAGTGTAAAATACTGGGTAGTCAGGCAAATAATAGTAAGAAATGGCACTGGATCTCAGTGTATTTTTCAAGAAATAAAAAATACTTAGCCTAACATTGTTGCAGTTTATAAACTTTGACCAACCTGCCATGCCAGCTCAAGAACCTCTGCATTCTGGCAGGGAATTCTGTCATGCCCATTTAAAACAAAGTTCAGGCTACTCATGTCCTATACCCATATCCTTCCTTTCCCCATATTTCCTTATAAAATCCCAAAAATAACTGAAAAAAAATGCATTTATGCAATGTTAATAGTTAATGCTCAGTTTCAAACATGGAAAATATGTATTCTCAGTCAGCACATGCACACAGAGCACATGTATACACCACATCTATACATATAAATACATAGACACATATATATATACACAATAGCTGGTCCTTCTCTGGCTGAGCAGGACGGAGGTCCACTGGGCTCAGACACACACACAGGCATATACATAGTATCATAGAATCGTTACACAAACACAAGAGTTCTCACCCAGGAAAAGAGTTAGAAATTAATTTAGTAAGAAGACAGGACAGACTGCACTGATCAGGCACATACCAACTAACCAGTCATTTTCATGCAACCTGTTTATCCCCTTGCCCCTCTACTTTCCTACACTTGTCCCTCCCCCCCATCACCTAATCCCTCCCTTTTCCTGCCTTTGGCTCCTCCCCTAATAAGTCCTACAATAAATCCTGTGCAATCCAAAAATGCTCTTCCCCTGCACGTGTCCCACGCCTTGGCAGCACTTCAAAGGTGATCCAAAGAGCTGCTCCTGATGACTGCCGGTGATGGGTTTCATGCCTGGACACAGGGGGCTGCAACTCTGCTGGGACATCCCTGGGAAGGGCCCGGATACGGTGGTAACTCCTGGGAGCCTGCAGTTTGGGTTCCTTGCTACCATTGTGTCCTCTGCTGCTCTGGGCTTGTGGAGATGGGCCTGCGATGGGCCTGGGAGTATCCAGGGCAGGTGACTATTTGGGCTCTCCCTCCCACCATCACTGTCTCTCGGAGCTCCTTTGTGGGTGTGCAGACAAGCTGTTACACGTAACTTAACACAGAAAGAACAGAAGGGCACAGGCTGCAGGAAGGAGTTTGAACATTACGTTAAATTTGTACTTTCCTAGCTGAAAAGTTAACTGCTTCTTCACACATCGAATGTAGTACTGTTGTAAGGTGCACAGGTATCTTGGATTTTCCAGGTCTTAGGGGTGGAGATAATCTAAATACAAAAATCTACCCATAAATAAAGATGATAACTAAGGGAAAACCAGACAACACTCAAGTGTTTGTACCATGTAATGTAGAGATACTGCACTGGTTGGGGGGTGTTTGCTGAGGCTGAACAGCTCACAGCGACTCTTGTGGCTTCCCTGAGTACGTTTTCAAGAAACTATCCTCTCTCCATTTGAACCACCGCAGTCAGAATCCTCTGAAGGTCCTCTGAAAAGGACCAGAACAGGATTGCTACCAGAAAGCCAACAGTTTGCAGGTTTGCTCTTCTTGTTGTTTGATCACGGTAATTTTGAGCTTTGATATACCTTCCTGCCACAGTTTCTACTACAACACCCCCCAAATGCATGCTCAATTAAAGATTAATGCATCATGATCTCATCTTTTCATGTCTAACTGCTTCACATCAAACGCTTTGAGAATTTTGATTCCTGAGTTTATCAGCAGCCTGATAAAGCCTGTCACAGTCTCGGGCTTGCCATTATCCTGAAGTACTATCAAGCAATACGGCAAGTAACAGCAAATTCGCCCAGGCTAAGGAATTCATGCCCTTGAAGCTGTTACTGTAGATACATGTGCAAACACACATCTGAAAACTTACCACAACATAAGCTTACAACTATTGCCAAACATTCAGTCTCTTTCAAAGTGCAAATTTAAATCTTATGTTCTATTAATAAAGATGGCCAAATAGATTATTTAAGTTAAATTATGTATTTTCTTCTCTGTTTGACCTCAATTTCTTCATGCCACAGCAGGACTGCTGCAGGTGCATTTAATGTGACCACAGGAGTCAAAGGCAGCAAAGGCCTACTAGCAGCTCATTCAGCCTGCTCTCTGATACCGCACTGTTCGTCCCAGGAGTAAAGCTAAGCTCAAATTAAAGCCTTTCACCAGAGCTACCAAAAGACTATTCCACCCTCCATCAAGTCTCGGACAGGAAAACTGTTCTGCCCTTCAGCATTTGCCTTAAATTCACCTCTTTGCAGACTACTTTCTTCCTCCTTAGGTTTTACGCTTTAACATATAGTAAAGATTGCCTTCTCAGGCAGGCACACCCCAGACTCAAACCAAGTCAGTCCCTCTTCCCACTCCATCCCAGGCTTCGTTGCCTAGCTTCCACTTCTCCATTTCCAGGCTCTGCAACACCGACGTGTTCTCCCTCCTTCCTCCAGCAGCCTCCTCTCTCCGGAGCCCACACGAGGACATGCTTACGTGAAGCCCTTCGTCTCACACGCGCACCAAACACCCGCGTTTTGCCTTTTTGTCCCCCAGAAACCACGGGCCGCGGCAGCTCTCCGGGCCACCTGCTCCAAGCAGGGCGCCCCCTTAACCTTGCAGCCCCTGGCACCAGAAGGCAGCTGGATTTGCGTCGGTACACCCGCGCTTCTCAGGAGGCAGGGGGCAGCTCTCAAATCACGGGCGGCCAGCCGGGGCGCGGCC